>NW_025953956.1:10935-319844 GCF_022497035.1 Daldinia vernicosa | reverse complement strand
TATAAATAATAATTTATAATAAATTATATAAATATAAAATAATTTTTAATATAATAATAATTATTAAATTTAAAATTATTTTTTATATTATATTTCCCATATAAATTAACCAATATAATATTTTATAAAAAAAAATAATTTTTATATTAATAATAATTCCTTATATAAAAATCATTCCCCCTTAAAAATATCATATTTTAAAACTATATTTTACCGGTATAATATCTACCTTATATATATATCTTACATATCTTACCACCACAATATTTAAAGATATTTAAAGAAACGCCTATCATATAAGTATGCAGTCGAAACACTTATCTACATGTATAAAGTGTAGTAAGCTCACATGGCTAAAATGTAAACGCCTATCGTATAGCATGTTGGTCCTAGCATAACGATGCATGAGTATAAGGGCTTGGAATGTTAAATTGAAGATTGTAACTTATAGGTTAGGTGATGTGGATGTGGATGTGATGCTATGTTACTACATAGCTATGTCGACCGTCGCAGAGTTGGATGCTATCTCGTTGCGCACAGTTCAACCTGCTCCCTGTCTGCCTTGCCGATCTCAAATTGTCACTACCGGCTTTGAAGCAATACCCATTGGGGACTTCCGCATGTTGGATACCATGTGCCTTTTCCCAATCTTGGATAATAAGCCAACCTGGATCCGATTCTTGATTATCTTCGTGTCCATAAATCTCTCAGAATCCATCGACGGAAAAGAGAATTTAATCCCACAGGTTGCTTTTGCTGTTACTATTGAGTCGACTCGCCGCGCGTGTCCACCACTCCTTAATATGTATGAAAATAATCGTAGACGTGGTTCTCTAGGATATTTGGACGGCTCATGAATTAAGGAGCTTATTGC
This sequence comes from Daldinia vernicosa, assembly GCF_022497035.1. Classification (NCBI taxonomy): domain Eukaryota; kingdom Fungi; phylum Ascomycota; class Sordariomycetes; order Xylariales; family Hypoxylaceae; genus Daldinia; species Daldinia vernicosa. The sequence goes on along the minus strand of NW_025953956.1, from coordinate 318,970 downwards.
GCTTTTCCTTTCTCTTTAGACGCTCGACTCGTTTTTTGTGCATCTTTTCTGCCATCTTTTCATATCTCTCTTTCTCCTCTTTCGCTGCGCGTTTCTCCTTGATAGCTTGAACCCGTTGCTAGTCCTAGTGTCAGCCATGCCCCCACTGGTCTCATCTTCATACAGATAGTGTCGGTTTTACCTTTCTTTCTGCCTCCTTTTCTTCTTTCATCTCCTTTTCCCTTGCCTTCGTCGCAGCCGCCGCCGTGCGTAATTTCGTCCGTTGCTCATACGAAGTCAAGCCGGAGCCAGGGCGGAATGCTTTTCGCGGCGGATGCCATTGTTTGCCTACAAATTACTTATAAGCTTTATAACAACCATGAATACTGTTGCGGTCCTCACCGTTCTTGCGCAAGCCCTGAGGCTCTTGCTTCTGTTCGGGTTCAGTAATGCTAGTCGACATAACGGCGCAAGAGTCTCAGTAGAGCAATTGCGAGTGCTAGAAGATAACTACCACTTGCTTCTACAAGTGTAATATCGGTTGCCTCTGAAAGCGTTTTCACTAAGCTGCGCGCAATGTATGGATCTTATCGCCAAGAGGCATATCAATCAAATCATGCTTGCGATTGAAAAAAGTCGAGATAACTGGGGTCCCATAGGTAGAGTGGATCTCCTAAGAAATCTGGAGAGATGAGATTGGCCAGAAAACAAGAATGTACGGTGCTGGATCAATTATCTTCCAGCGGCGAAAGGTGAAGCCCCGACCGACATCGTTCCAGGGCTCTGGGTCCAATCAGATGCACGATATGTGCCGTGCAGATTAGTCTGTTGTCCTAGCTGAACTCAAAGTCTGGTTGGCTAATGTACCTACATTAGTGAAACGAGATTAGCTTCCACGCCTTCTCGAGTCGGGTAATTTTCTTGTCTTTCATTCCGTGATGTTCTAGCTTGTGTGCTACGTACATGAGGTACTTAAGTCTTATTATAGGTAAGATCCAATTGTTTGCCGTTGTCTAGTGTATTGAGAGATCGAGGTAAGCCTTGCCTGATAGCGCATTTGTGTATTTAATATTTTTTGTACCTGGACGAGATCTTAGATGCAATAATACCACCCGTTTCAACGTTGCCTGTTGCTATTTATGTGCATAGAGAAGTTCGGATAATATCATCCTAATAAGACGATTCTGGTATAGCTCCAGCTTGACCCCCAAGGATTCGATATCATACGACAGGGGTCTCTCCACAGAGGATTCAGTACCGAAATCCATCCGGAGACTGGAGTATTTGGAGTGCCTGGCCAGCTGGCTTGTCAAGCCTCTCATCAAGTTATCACTTGACCCCCATCAGGCAAGGGCATATCCCGGTTTGCCCATCGCTATCCCGTTCTCCGTGTCCGTATTCAGAAATTCGTTAGGAGTGAGGCTTGGGCCATAGCCGCCAATCATGCTAAAAGTTTTGTCATTTATTTCCTGAGTTTTGCCGTTAGAGGGATTAGGCGTGAGATTGTTTGAATTAGTTGCGATATTCTTGGATACGATTTTGAATCGGAGATGAAGGATCATTGGTGGCCGATCATTGCTTCCAACCCGTTATTCAGCTTGATTCTATACCTTACTAGTGACGGGTCTTGGTTTTTAGCAATCTTTAGCGTGTCTGCTACGAAGCGATTAACCACTTTACCTACTAAAGAACCATCGCAATGAGATAAACAATGAGATGCAAGCTGGCAGTAAGATCAACTATTCTTTATCCGGCGAAATACCCACAGACTCATGCAAAGTTATCCGAGCGCGTCGAATTCCACAGCCTTGGTTGGCTACGAACCGTGGAGGCTAATGCGACGGCTGCTTACGGGCTTGCAGTGTGTAATGTTGTATGTTGTAAGGTGTACATACGCACACATGTATATAGGTCCATACACTACCTATGTGAGTGCTGAAGGTGGTATGCGAATCGCGGCCACGGCTAGCCCGGCTGCCTACTTTACGCTAAAAAGCGGCCAACTTTGCGTGGGATAGGTAAAAGTCTTGTTGGCTTGGCTCATTTTGATTATCTGTTCTAGTTCTTGTTGCGCTCGTTTTGTGCTTGGCTTGGTAAGATGAAGTCTAGAAATGCAACCAGATTTGGTGCTACCTTACCTAATATGAAGATAAACAAATACTCATCAACCCGTATATGCAATGCCTTCCTGTGAGCAACACCGCCGTATTTATATGTATGCACGGAACACGGGACAGCAATGATGAATTGTACTGGACCTGATCCTTTCGCGTAGGATTGATTAACCTAATTCTGAAAGCCCCTCCAGCCGCAAATGCAACGAAGCAACCGAAGGTAGGAAGCGCGGGGGGTCGTTAACCAAGAAGGGATAGGGTGCTGCAGGGGAACGCCGAGGACTAAAGGCAAGCCATCCAAAATAGGAAAGCGGTTTTCTCAATTACGCCTGTACGCGGGTTTGCGTTATGTACTGTACACGTAGATGCATAATTACCTAGATGCAAGGTTTCCAAACAAGATGACCGGGTTCAAGTTGCCTCTCTGCCTGCTTGCTGGCTTGTCTGTCGGCTTGCTTGCTTGCTTGCCAACCTGCCAACCTGTCAACTTCCAGCTTTCGGCTGCATTCTGTTGAAGATTTTTAGGGGGTTTCAACTTTCAAAAAGTATTTGGGTTTTCGAGCGCACCCTTTTATCAGGGATGGCTTGTTTCTGCATGTCTAATTGTATTAAAGGTTACGGAGAATAATTAAGCCACTTTCGTTATTCGCGATGTTCTGCTGGGCCGTCAGGGAGGCCAGCGCTCCATTCTATGAACTGCGCATCGCAATAATTCGGCATGCACTTGTGTCGTTCTCAATGTGGGAACACTTGTTGGCGGCGGCGCATACTGTACTGTTTTGATGGGACTTACAATCTATATATGTACACTATCTCTACTCTACCAGTCTACCTACACAATTTTTTAATTTTTATTTTGTACTTTTTTGACTTGTAATTTTCCAAGGTTTGTATCTCCGTCATACCTCGCACGAGCCTCAATCGAACCCTCAAACGGTGGAGTAGCCTGAGTAAGTCGCGATCATGAAGTCATGGGCCACTCAAAGACGGCATTCAACGCTAACATTCAGGTACAAGTTTTACTTATGAACGGAGCATCCACCCTATTACGAGGTTTATCTGACAACGGTAGTGATACGTACCTACGTAGTCCACGTAGGCGCAGCCTCCTGCAGGGACCCTCACGGAGAGGTATCCCCTCGGTGTGACTGCAGATCATGTACACTCCGTGCATTTCTGACTAGCGCTGTACTTTGGTGAATATCTTCGTAGTTTCGATAGTAACCATTTTGATTCAGGACCTAGGGTGACTTGAAATTGGCTTGAAATGAGTTCTTGATTCCAATGTTGACAATCTTGAAATATTCACCCCAATGCAAGATTGAATTAGTTAGCATTGGTTGTATAATGAATTAAAACTGCTTAACTTACGCCACAATAAAATATAACCATGGCATAGGTGATCAAGCATGAAATAATAATCATTCCTCTGGATTAGCATCATTTCGAGCGCATTTTTAATTGTTGATTAAATGTTATTAGGTACGGTACCTGCCTATTGTCGGCAGCAGGTAACAGCCATTCTGGTACTTGCTAATTTGTACCTACCTGGGTGCTACCTAGGTAAGTTCCTTCTACCCTAGTCCTTGCAAGCTTGAGATCCTTATTAGGGTACCTCTTATTACCTGGTAGATACATACAGTACAAGCGTTTAAGTTAGTAGGGCGGCCGCACGGTCCAGAAGGGACACAACCCAATAGCCTAACAGTGGACTTTTTTCGACTTGCACACTTCCATCTTTCTGGAGTCGTCTACACACCTACGATTATCTCCTCAATCCTTCATTCACTCCTCCCACCTTACCTCAACCACCACCACCACCACACCTGCTGGTTCAATTCCAGAAGCAGATCTTGTGTTTCTAAGATTTGCTCTGGTCTTGGCCGTCCGCTCCTTTAACCAATCCCCTCTTCAATTCCATTATCCTACGTCTATCTTTATTTTGGTTGTTTTTGTAACCAATCCATTACGAGGGAAGCCGGACGACAATTACGCTCACCGACCGCCAGCAAAACATTCCGCCTCACCCGACGACGAGGTACGACTTCATAACTTTGTACTAAGCGTCCAGAAAGCTACCTGGGTAGTCATCTGGGCTTTTCACAATTGAGCGGGAAACTGACCTTTCCTTATCTCAGGCGCCTCAAGCACCACCGTCGCGCACCGTCAAATTGTCATGTCCAATTAGCCTTTTCGATTTCTACGCCCTCACTCTTACACTATACTCGAAAGATACTCTATGATATCTCTCTATATCTAAGTTTTTTCCCCGCTCTCTGCGCCGGGGAGGCTTGAAGGAATAATGGCCACCGTAATTGCTGCTAGTCTCCCGACCGAGACGGCTACATTGAGCGGGGTGAACGATGTCCCATCGCGACAACTCCGTATCTCGACACATCAAGATGAGACCATGACCCAATCAGCCGTTCCCGGTCCCCAACCTTCTTCGTTCATGAACCTACCTCCGCCGAACCCGCCCTTCGTTTTTCCAGCTCGCTCGTCACCATTTTCGGCGCCTTCATCTTTCTCTCGGGCAACGGGACGACGACCTCAGTCTGCGATAGAATTTGGCTTTGCTGGCGGAATGGGAGATTCTCCCTCCAGATCGCCGGGTTTGCCCGACTTTAGTTTCAACCCGGGCGCCGATCCTAGTCCGAATCCCAGCAGTCAGCGATCCAGATCTCCAGCTCTACCGGATTTCGCATTCAATCCAGGTGCGACTCTCGGGCCCGATGAGTCTCTCCTCAGTCCTCCAATTTCTCCTCCGTCGCCTATGATGCACCCCAACCGTGGTGGCCATCGACGAGGTGGGAGTGAGTTCGTAGGCGGTAAACTCAAAGGAGGAGGGTCTATTACTGTAATGAGTACGAGCCCAACTAGATCTGATGTTGGCAATACGTCCCCCAAGCTCTCGCCCGCAGATGTTCCGCCAAGAAGAGGACATGCACACCGTCGTTCCGCCGCCATCTCTAGTCACGATCTGACTATGATACTTAAGCCAAATAACCCGGTTTCGAGGGGCAGTAGTGCGCCCGCTAGCCCGGCTGATTCTGACGAGAAGTTTCGCAATTTTCCCGAGCCAAAGACCGAACCTCCCAAACCCGAGATTGTTTCCCAACAGGCAAGCGCGGAAGAAATTCAGGAAGTATTTGTTCAGCCTACGCAGGAGTCCCCTCCATCGCCAAGGGCCGCCGCACGCGCGCGAGTTGGGTTCTCCGATACGCTTGAATTCATTCCCCGCCCTCTGTCGTTGGTTTCAACCGACACATCAAGCACGGTGACAGTTCGTCCTGGCCACCGAGTTTCAGGGAGCATGTCATCCATCGTTTCGACGAATTTAGCATCTACGGACCGTGATACTTCTAGTGTGCTCGGGTCACCTGGTTCTCGTGCGAAGAATGATTCGCGCCCTAGCACCGCAGGCGCTGTTTTAGAGCGTTCCCCGAGTCTTATCGTACTCACTGGAGATTCTTTATCACGTAGGCGCAATTCGATTCCCTTGCTAACGGAAATCCCCAAACGTAGCTCAGGGTCGCCTACAAATACGAGCCCTTCAAAAACCCCTAGGAGATGGTCTTTTTTCGGACTCGAACCTTTCGCGGCAACTAATTCACCCACGAAATCGACATCACTTAGCTTAGGTTTATCTAAAGCAGTGGAGAAGCGACCTGAGCCCGCTAATCTATCACCGGAATCCGAATGGGTGTCAACCGGAGACGAATTGTCTCGTCCAGAAAGTAGGAAGGGTTCGATAAGAAAGAAGAAGCAGAAAAGGGTTAGGTCGTGGGCTGGCTCTATTTTAACAAGGAAATCGAAAACTCGTAAATCAAAGTCAGTGCGCCGTCGTTCGGCCACGCCACCAGTATATCAAGAACCGGTTATCGAAGATTTCGGTGATTATCTTATGGAAGTACCCGAAGCACCTATTGCACCGGTGGTCTTGGTGACTGAGCCCGAGCCCGATCCAAATACAGCAGAGCTGGGTCGAACATCTGAAGATGATATATCTTATCCTATGATCGATCTTGACGCGGCTCTTGGCCCGTTTAATACACCTTCCTCTCGTGATCCCCAATGGGATGAGGCGCAAAAGACCGGCGCCCCACCAAAGCGCCAGCTGCACAGTGCTGCTGGCTTAAGGGGTTTCAGCGGACCAGGGATGCATTATCACCGCCGTGCTGAGAGTGCTCCTGAGATGCCTCCCTTCGAAGCCGTACGATTTGGCATTCACCGCTTCGGCAGTTCTTCGACTATGGCCGATGTGTTTGAAGAAGACGAAGAGGAAGAAGGGGAGGATACGAGCGCAAGAACCCCATCTGAAGAATCTTCCACGGACGCCCAAGATGCTTCAGCTGATGAAAGTGAGTCGACGTCAAGTACTGAGGACGACGCAGTTTCGACGCCTACGCAAGAACGTGATCATGGTAAAGCTAGTCCAAAGGATGTCGTACCAACGCCTACCTTGGTGGCACGTAAAGGCAGCGGGTCAAGCTTGGACATACAACGACCAGTATCTAGGATGAGGACCGAAAACCTTTGCGAAGAAATTATTCTAGAAGAACCCAACTACAGTACGCCTAGACGTGCCACCCATTTCATGGGCGCCCCGGGCACCCCTGATTCAGAAGCCCCATCTCCCCGCCAGATTCTAAACACAGATATCGATCCGATGGATGTAAGCAATGGAGCGTTCCCTGCTTCTTCGACTATGCCAGCTACCCCATATTCGCTGAGCTATTCATCCTCTTTTCCATCCCCTCGTTCGCCAATGTCTTATGACGCTCAACGAATCTCAACTGCCCCATCTTCGATCGCTGATGAGAACACCTACCACTCACTATTGATGGGCGAACCTGGACCAGAGTTGGTCCGAATATCTGTTGATGTTCCGTCTCTAACGAGTAGTAATTCGACTATGACACGGGATAGCACTTTCACGCCGGGCGTTCAGCCTAGGAATATGCCCTTCCATGATCAACGGCCTGCTTCGTTTAGCGCCGCAGCATTCGGCCGCCGAAGATCCAGTTTGGTCAGTCTCAGCCGGCTCATTAGTAGCGCCCACGGAGAACGGAGCAAGCTGAGCATGGAGGTCCCTCTTGACTCGGATCCGGAAGGCAAGCCCAAGAACAAATCAAAACGTCTTAGTCGCATAATGCAATTCTGGAAGCCGAAGGGATCGGCTAAGCCTTAGAGATATCTTCAATGCTTCTGCCACAGGCGTTCATACTCAGGCTCAATGCTTTCGGGTAGATGGGGGACGACCATCATATTGGTTTCCGCGGCAGTTTACCGCTGACGGATCCGATGAAGTTTATGTATTCTCACGCATTTCTCATTACCTGCACGAAACAGAGTTTTTCACGGAGAGGATCGTCGATGGTACTTGAGACAATCTTATTCACGACCTTATTTGCAAAGCATGCATTGTTTTGTACGCATACGAGAAGACCTGAAATATCAGGGATTAGTCTCGCAATCGTTTATTTTTCTTTTATTTTATTTTATGAACGCATGACGGCACCTTTAAGCCATTTCATGACCACGGCTCCGTTTTTTAAGACATTCACCTAGTCTATTTTCATTGCTTCAGGAGGGGGAGGAAACCAAGTAGCCGGTTAGGCTTGCAGAAAAAAAAGAGTGCCGCCGGGGGATTTGGGGGCTCCGATTTCTCTGGACATAGCGCTCGCGGATATGAATGGGGGTGGGGAGGAATATCTCGGGACCATGTTCCATAAAAACTTCATAAGTCTGTTGCTACATGACCTGTAAGTAGTTGCTCACTGTGGACTCGTCGAGCACCCCGGGTTTGTACACATACACACAATAATAGTGAACATACACTACTAAGCACAGGTTCGATGCCAGAGCCACGATCGTATTGCTGAAGTGATATGCAATGACGTTCCGCTTCGGACATTTTCCTTGTAGTGACTATTATATACTTTTTTAGTAGTTAGATGAAGAATCAAACATTTGTCAAATACCAGCATTATGAAGATATATTAAGCCTTTTATTCATGAGACTATATTATATATAGGTATGTACTTTGTAAAATAGTATAATCATTATGCATACGGAAATCAATCTAATTGGGAGGCATAAGAGCATGTATGTATAAACATCAAGAATATACTATGTAAACAATACCATGTAGGAACAAGATTAGTTACAAGTACGGATCCGTACTACCAGTTAAAGATTCCAAAAAAGCTAATCACAGTATCCCACGACAAAAGCCAAGAGGGTTCATGCCGGTGAGCGTGGTACCTATTATTTGTTGATGTGATTCCCAACGGGATGCAATACATAACACATTAATAATATTGTTACCTTGAAACTTGTTTAATTGCAACAATCCACGTTACCTCCCGTGTAACACCGTTTCCACGGGTTCCATGCGTCCACCGAGGCTACTCCTCGGCCTGGACCGGGGCATCCAATCAGACTTACATACATAGAAGCAGATCCCTGTCTAGCGAGGCACGGCGCGCCTTTGGGTTAGGTACCTAACCACCGCCGACCGCCTGCCGAGACAAGCAAACCATCGGAGCTTTACATTAGGTACCTGTTATTACCTTGCCTTTGCTTTGGCTTGCCAACTACCTACCTACCACCTTTTCCGTGTAAGACGAAACCACCTTTGGGGACAGAACAGACATTTCTAAAAACCTTCTTTTTTGGAGGCTAACTATCTTATTTATCGCTCTCGAATTATATATTATCGCTTTTTAATAGAACCAAAGATCGCATCGCATCGTTCGCAACGCAGAAAACGGAATGGCGACTAATTCAGCGTCGGTTTCGCGCAGCGCGGCTAAGCGCTTGGTAAAAGAATTATCTGCCTGGGAGGCCGAGTCGCAGACCGAGGAGGGCATCGAGCGCCTGGGGCCCGTGAGCGACGAGGAGCTGCTGCACTGGGAGGCCGTGATCAATGGACGGGGTGTAGGTAGTGGTTACGACGGTACGTTGCGACGCCATACTCTCTCTCTCTTTCTCCTTTCATACCTTCGACCCCTATACTTTTACCCAATACCTACCTATCTATCTTCATATACAACAAAAAAAAATAAAAAAATAAAAAACACAACTAACATACATCACCCCAGCGGGCCGCTGGCTCCTCGACATATCGATCCCCCCCACGTACCCTCTCGCGCCGCCCAAGATCTCCTTCCGGACGCCCATTGTGCACGCCAACATCGCGCTGCGCGGCGGCGACATCTGTCTGGACCTGCTGAAGGACAAATGGACGCCGGCGTACGGCATCCTGGAGTGCGTGCGCGCCGTGCGCATGCTGCTCAGCTGTCCCGAGACCGACAGCCCTCTGAACGTCGACGTTGCGGCTTTGATACGCGGCGGCGATGCGATGGGCGCCAAGCGCCTGGTGGAGTTTTGGTGCAGCGATGAGGGAGGGCGGTATGAGGGGAGGTAGAGGTAGAATGAGTTATTGTGAAGCATACGTAGGGTTACGACAAATCGGGGCGATGGATGGTCGAGTTCGACGGTGGTTTGGATGAGGTCAGCTGGTGGAGGCGGTCTTTACGAATACTTACCTGGAAGGAGGTTATTGAGGAATAGTTTTTCTTTCGAGCGGGCGTTTGATGGCATATATGGGATCCTGGGTCTCTCCTTACATATGATATAACATACATGGACCCGGTATCAAACTACTACTTCATTTTGATTTGATTATAGCATATCATTCACTGGTATTTCAACTCGACGGAATATGAAAAAGAAACCATCGTATGATTTCTTCAAATTTTCAAGGCGCCTAGAACGAGAGTCCGGTCCCCCCCCTTGTATTGGTGCAATCCCGATGGGCCTTTGCCTAGTGAAACAGTTTTTTAAAAAAGCGCAATGATTTCCCCGTCCTATGATGCTGCTACTGCTCCTGTTACTGCTACTACAAATAAATATCTACAGGAAAAACCCCCTCATCCCTCGACCACAGCGATGACGGGCCGCGACGTATTTCGATAAACCCATGCTCCGTCGTCGCAAAACAAACAATTCGGCACGTTTAAACTCCTCATCTCCAAAATGCAATGATCCGAGACTCGTGGCAGATTACAAGGTTCGTTATGACAAAAAGCGTTTCGAGCCGTATGTTTAGTTCCGTCTTCTATTCGTTGTAATGATAAACCTATATCCAGAGTTAGCCAGCTATAATTTCGAGATACCATCGAGGCAAGGATATTACTTTATAGTTAGGTAATCCAGTAGCATGCCAGCCTAACCTCCTCGCCATCTTCGCAAACCCTTCGGTCTCGATCAGATGGTAGAATGGGAATGGCGGGAACATCGCACCGTCACGGTGAACATCCGCCTTAACTAGCAATGCGGTACCACCAACACCATCTAAGGGTACTTCCAGGTGTTTTTCATCCTCCCTCTCCGCCATATAGGCCATCAAGGCTCGGTAGGTTGCCATTTCAGAGTATCCTTCGAGGATGATCTCATCTTGGTTCATCTTAGAGGCGAGTTCCTGCGCGGTCGGACTATCCTGCCAGCTATTAAAGTCGTACGGGCGTTCCTTGGGCTTTCCCGTTTCCGAATCAATATATCTCTGGAAGCAATTCGGCACTATGATGGGCTTATCGTGTGACGCAAGGTCTTGTATTAAAGTAGGTGGTGTCTCGATGATATCGGAATCTAACCATAAAACCCATGAGGTATCGGCCCCCAGTGTTGTGAAAAGCAGCGAATTCCGTGCCCTAGACATCGAGGCTCGTCTCGCCTTCTGATTCTCCATCTTATGTCGTTCGCTTTCATCTTGAGATGTTAGAGGAGGATCGAAATCCTGTCGTTCAATAATTACACTCCTAAATCGGTCCTTAACGGGACCTTTTTGTGTTTTCGTGATCTGGGCCTGCAGCGCGGTAGTCGCCGCATTACCCTCCTTATTCTTAGGTAATATGAAAGCAAGTGTAACCAGATCTCGAGGGTATTGTAATTTCAACAGATTGTCCCAGTATTCCTGGTAGAAACGCGCCATTGGAGTTAAAATAAGGACAGCTTCTCGGTTTCCAATCGGATCCGGGGTAATTGTAACACTATTTAAGTTGAAGCGCCGGACAGGAGGCCGTTCGGAGATGAGACTCGACTTCGTACTGGGCTTACGGGTAGCGGATCGGCTCGCATTGGCGGATTGTGAAGTCGAACCGGTATGGGAGAGGAAGTAAATTATGAAAACACAGAGGATCGCGCCGATAGACAAGGTGAGGTAGTTTGTCCTCCGCAGGCGGACTGGCCCCAGAGGGCGCGCCATGGTGAATTGATATGATCTCTCAGATCAATCAGGATGTGCAGAATGCCCGAGGACAGGGCGTAAAGCGAAAAGGAGTGTTGATGAACAGAATGAATGAAATCACTAATTGGCACGGGCCATCGAGGGCATATAAACGGTACTGCTATCGGGATAAAGATTCGCAATAGGTAGAATAGAGATCGCAGTAATTCGTCCCGGAATTAGCAACGCCAGTATGGGACGGCGATGCGGGCGTCGGTTCGTCAAGTTGTTGATGATGTTATGAGGCTGTCGTAGAAAATTGTTGTTAAATTTCCCATGTCGAATTGCCAGATAACACTAAAACCGAAATGGATTTCGAGTTACAATACAATATGGTTGCTAAGCATCAAAGTACCTAAAGCGCCTAATTCGACAGGAAGAGTACCTCCTTGTAAACCTTACCGTAACCAATATTAACGAACGTTGTAGCAAGGCGGGTACCTAGCTCTAGCGTACTGCATAGACCCACTTCGTTCTTTTCAGCCATTGCAGCCATTGCAGCCATCAATTGTTCCACATACTATATACATAGGTAGTAGCAAGTCTGCAGGTGTCAGACTTGATAGCAAGAGATAGGGTATTCAACTCGCTGGTCCAATCTTATTCAACCGGAAGCGCAGGAGGTGTCGAGATACTACCTCACTACATGATTAACATATTTGTCTGATTTATATATAGAAGACATCTGATCAGGTATGTAATAATTACCTAACGTTGACCCAATACATATGGCGGTTATACAGATGTGGTAGTTATTGTCTTTGTAACATACTTGTAAGTTGTCGGTAACTACCTCCTACCTAAGTATACATATCTTACTAAGGTATAGGGGTCTTTTCCTTCCGGAGCCACTTGCCAACAATAGGCTACTATTAGGTAATCCTATTACAATAGGTAGCTAAGTATAGAACAACACACCAGCTAATAGGCTAATCGCAATCAATGAGTTTTTCTGCGTGCATAGAGCTTATTGCATAGAACTTATCATCTCGCCATCGCAGAGTTAGGTATTAACCGCAAGTAAGGTCCAAACCTGTAAGGTATAAGTATAGGTACCGTATAGGTCAGATATGTACCTTGAGGCATTATGTAGGTACATGTCTATATTCAGGTGGATCTCAAACGATAGGGTCGCACAGCTTCGCCAAGCGCAAAAGCCCATCAATTGCACGTGCCATTTTCGTAATGTAGTGCACGTTGTCGACATATGCACCTAAAAGAATATATGTGCCAAGGCATATGAGGCAGTTCCAGGATAGGGTTAGCTTGTGGGGCTGAATCAAGGGCCAATCAGTGGTGGAACATCAAGTCGTTTTGACTCAGGGCAGGGACTGAGGCAGGCAGGGCAGGCAGGGCAGGCAGGCTAGGCCGTTCCATTTACGGTATACCTTCTCCGTAAACACCCAGACGCCCTCTATTTAGTGGCTGCTAGCAACTAAAAACCCGCCGTCGCTACTAAATGATACAATACAATACATAATAAATGCAGGTGATCTTCTCCGTATGTGCCTACCTACATCCACCTAGCCCATTTACCTAGCATTTTACCTAGCCTTAAACATCTTCATACACCCCCATCCGCTCCATCTTCGGTCCCCTCTTTCGAACTCCGAGAAAGGCAAGACGAATTCTAGGGTCACCATCCAGAAGCCAGAGAAGCGCCAAAGGAGACCAAGCACCCCGGGAGGTCCCTGTCTTATTTCAGTTGACTAACCCGTCTCCGGAACCTGGGGAGCGTCTCGCGTATTAATTCCACCAACTCCTCTCTCCGCAGTCTCGCAGTCTCGCAGTCTCGCAAGTCTCGTAACCGTTCCTGGCATCTGGCATCGGACTTATCCGTCACGGCTCGATTCAAATGTCATGTTTCGTGCCCATACCACTCCTGATGGACTCGCCCACCGCCATTAGCAATCCGGCCAAATAAGGACCACAATCACAATATCACAATAGTTAGTTATAACACGCATACAACACTTGTAAACGCGCACAGTGACACTCCCATTCTTCTCTCACCTCTACTTCTCTCTATCTCTCCTCGCCTATGCACCTCTTACGCATAATCAACCCCAACAAGTCGTCAGGTCAACGCGGGAGCTCGGACACTTCGAAACTGACTCGGTACGACATATGACCCGCATAAGATTCAATTTCACTCCTCGTCTCTAGGCACCTACCCTGCCATCGTTCCACAACAACTTCGAACTGGCGGTCGCAATATCAACCCAGCTCGCCTCCCTTCACAAAGCAATTCTTGATTGTCCGGTCTACTCTCACCTGAGACCTACATTCCAGAGTCGCACATCGGACGGACTACCGATCTTCTTTTCCTATTGACCTTCAACGGTCGGCCATCCATCTCGACAAGCCACCCCTTGGCCACTGTCTTGGCCACACCGCTTCATATGAAAACGAAGTGAAGATAGACCGCTTAGGCTTTTGTCCTCGTTGGAAATGGAGCCCGTCCCTGAGACAGAGAGAATGGAGGAATTCCGCTCCTCTCCTTTACCTACTCTGCGTCTGCAGCCAGCTGCCATCATTACGAATGATTCAGATCCTGGTCGCAAGCCTTACAACTTTCGCAGATCAACCGAGCCTCCGTCTCCAAGCTCGCCATCTTGGACAACAGCAGCCTCTCTTCCGTATCGACCTCGAACTACGTCCCCTTTGACTGGCACTCACGGCCGATCCAAGTCAATGGCCAGTCTCGCACCACCTACCATCGGTCGTACACGATCTATGCCAGGTGTTGATGGTTCGGGTCGTATCATTTACCCGCCGTTACTTCGTCCAGCCAGCCCCTTGAGTTCCCCCAACAGAAATCGAATGCCTCGAAAGCCGGTCGATGAAGCATATCCAACTTCTCCAGTTCGATCTTCTGTCTTGGACGGCGAGAGACATCTCACCGACCTGGGCGGTTCCCCTAGTTCTAGTACCCCGAATTTGGGCAATCTAGCTCATCGACGAACATCTTCGCCCCTACGCCTTACGAGTTATTCATCAAGCACCCCTTCTCTTCCCGGAACCCCCTCGGCTACAGCAGGTTCGCCTTCATTCCGACCTGAGAGCTTGTCGTATGGTTACACTTTCCCTTCTTACTATCCATCATCGTCAGTCCCCTCGACACCAACCTCTATGAGATCTCGCAGTCCCAGTATTTCAAGTCTGGAAACTATTCCTGATTCTCCTGATGCTGAAGAGGCTGCCTTGGAGGCCGAAAGAATATCTCAGTTAAAGGCTGCCGCGGACGCCGCCGAAGAGGGAGAGTCTGGAGAGGCAAAGGGCCGGGACGCGCCCGCGCGTGGAAGAACTATGGGTCTTGGATCAAGAGATAAGCGCAAGCGCTGGAGTGTCTGCGGAGCCGAACGACGTGGTGATCTTGACTTAGAGACGATCTGGGAAGACTGAGAATTCCCGCGTCAGAGGAAATACGAACGAATGACCCTGTTGCATGTCACACAGCACAGAAGGCGGGTCTTAATCGGTTTGCGAAGCATATTTGATTTTTGGTCAGGATGGAACAGTAAGGCGTTCTGCAAAGGTTGCTTGATACCCTGTTGCGTTGCATTTCATGAGAGACATCATCACGAAGGTTGGCAAGCATCATCACATTACGTAGCCCCAATATCAGCATTCGAGGCTGAGAAGCTATAGCTGACCTTGCTTCGTCTACTTTGCCGAGCTTTAGTCGCGTTGCTTTTTGTTTTTCTCACAGAAATCGTCTTCGTTGTCGCGTTACTACATGATTTGCAACCTCTGTTCAGCACAAAACACATAGACTACTAACTCGACTATCCTAGTGTTTGCTTCATAGAGGCAAACATGACAGTTAGAACACCGTAGTTCAGTAGGTAGGCAATGCAATATGATACAAACTCATGAGTTACTCATGAATGAAGCACAGTCGATGTGTTTCCGCATACCATAAAAGGGGGTATAATATACCACCGATATCCGCTCATTACAAGCAACAATTACTAGGTTACGTAGCTATATAGTTCATAAACGCTAATCATATATAAGCTAGATATGCTTCCGATGCCTTTTTTGACTTTGCAGTGAATAGCCGGTTTATTCACGCTTTCGGTGAGTGATCTCGGTGAGCGATATTTGCCATCAAGACCGAGGTCAAGGCATATCGTTTGCTCGCATCAGTGATGAAACAGACTTGAGTATCAAGAAACCACTTATACTGAACCGTGGGCTTAGTAGGATATCGGGTGTTATTTCATAAAGCGAAATGGGGAGAATCTCCAGCGTGGGTGATAATGAAGTTAGGTATATTTGCATTGTGAAATTCAATTACGTCGATCAATGTCTAAGTCTCACGGGTAAGATTCGTATCTGTCTATAGCTTAATGTAAATCGCAGCTCAGAAGATATTCGGGGCTATGTCTCCTTCAACAGCTTTGCTATGCCAAACTACAATTAAAATAACAATCCACTCACCCAACGGAATCGAGTTGCCATTTTACAGATAGCTAGAATGTCGATAAGTATTTACCACAAGTTCCGCAGGAATATACAATAATATAACAGGTTCTCGTTTACTACCGTGTTAAAACTGAAATAAACGCCCATACTATGTTATATTTTTTTTTAAATCTTTCTTTTGTTACTACGTGTGCATGCATGCAGACATCTCAGAGGGAGGTGGGAGCGTGAAATATACAACAGCCAGTCCGAACAACCCTACTGATAAAAGCCTTGAGGATATCTTGTATATGTGTTTCCGGCAGTATTCCACCCAACCCTAGGTTTCTAGTTGGTTTATATTTTCATCAAGACTTGAATGAATGATGAGAATCAGACCACCCCTATCCCTACATTGATTTTCTCATTTGAAACTCCGTGAAGTTCTCCTATCTTAGAACTCGATAACAAGCGTCTCGGAAACACCTAGAGCACCATCTCCCCAGATACCAACGACCGCCATCGCGAAGCCGACGCCCGCGAGGGCCGTCTGTATCAACTGGTTCCGAACGAAGAACTGGACCTCGCTGCGGACCTCCTCGCCGTTGGAGTCCTCCTCGTGCTCCTCGCTGCTGGCCTCATCACTGTGCGAGCCACCAAGATCTTCGTAGGAAGCCTCCATGCGGCGAGCGGCCTTCTTATCCTTGCGGGCCTGGGCCTCAGCGCGGCGCTGCGCGGCAGCGGAGGAGCTGGTGACGGGAGCGCCGAAGATGGACGGCGTCACGTAGTCGGACAGGCGGGTACTGAAGCAGAATAGCGACGTGTAGAGCAGGTACGGGTGTTTGAAGCCACGGGGGGATATGATGAAGGCAAGCAGGAAGGCAGAGCCGGATAGGCTGGCTAGGGAAGTGAGCTGTGTTGATGCGGTTGATGTGAGGTTGCGGAAGGCCTTGGCTGCGGATGACGCAGAGGGGAGCTCAAGAAGGGATGGGACGGTGATGGATGAGAGGGTGTACGAAGTGCCCTATATCATATATTTGTTAGAGCTAGCTCATATTGGGAGTTCTTGATGTTTATGAGATGAGGTTTGCAGGTTGCCGAGATAACGTTGCTGCGTGAGGCGCTCATGGCGGGCGGCGGGCGCGGGGGAATCTGGAGGGGCAAATGCGAACAATGGAATGGGGTTGAAAAAAAGATAAGTTACTTACCGTTAAGAGACCCAACGAGACAGTCCCCACGAACTTGAGGGCTGACACCTTTCTTGATGCCATGGTCTCTAGCTAGGATGTAGAAAACCAGAGATCGATGAAGGATGGGATGTGAAGACTCGATCCCGATGGATTGGAGGAGATAAGGTAGATGATGGGTACGAAAGAGGTTTCGGTTCAAAGGTGGGCGTGCTGATGCCAGAGCGAGTTGCCTTATGGTCCGGTCTGATCTAGTCTGGTCTAGTTGGGCGTGTACAATACGTATGTACACTAATACATGACTCCTGGTTGGGTTTCAGGCCTCGAGAGCAAATAACAACTCACAATTCGAGTATCGTTATTGATTGGGATGAGATAAAGTTAAACTCGACTTTGTACAATAGCGGGGGTGGAGGAATTAGATAGAATAGAAAATGGGATATCTGGGGTACGTAATTGGTCCGAGCTCCCCAGATTTAAAGTCGGGACTAACGGATTGCGGGAGAGCGGACTCTAAAGCCGAAAATAGATATAGGGAGGCCTTCATATGCATCTATCCGCATGCGCGCTGTGACTCCTTCCGTATGTATGTACATTCGATAAGTGGGTCTAGTTCGCTCTCGCTTCGAACGGCGGATTCCTCAACACGTCCTAAGCCGAGGCAACTCGCGCCCTTCATTCAAGTTACACCCTAGGTTAGGTTAGGTGGACTTGTTATACGTACATGTATATGACTACCCGAGCTTCCTACTTGGAGTTGAGTTTGTTTCTCATTGAATAGGGGTATTATATAATTTGACGTCACTTCCCTTTTCAAATCCGCGTTGTGATTCATCTTCCTCTCGTTAATATTCACATGTGGGCTTAAACGCTACTTAAAGGAGTCGTATCCCCAACGTTGAGGACCTTGCATAGCGCCAACCATCCATCCATCATCACCATCATCATCATCATCATCATGCCAGTCCCACCGTCTCAGTATATAAGCAATGTGTGGAAAGAGGGTATATTCGGTTAGTTCCAGATGACTGCCAATGTAATTGGATAGATAGACAGCTAATATATATCGTTTTATTTAGATGGCCGCGTTGTATTCGTAACTGGTGGCGCCGGTACCATCTGCAGCGCGCAGACGAGGGCTCTAGTCTACCTCGGGGCGAACGCCTGCATTATTGGCCGTAATCAGCAAAAGACGGAAGCCGTCGCGAACGACATCGCCACGGCACGGAAGGGTGCGAAGGTTCTCGGGATTGGGGGGTGTGACGTAAGGAATGTAAGTTTTGTCATCATAAACACAATCCCTTTGTATATTATATTGACAATAAAATAGCCCGAGAACTTGGTCAAAGCTGCCGAAAGATGTGTGAAAGAGCTTGGTGCCATCGACTTTGTCATGTAAGAGTCTGTTCAAGATCATACAAGGTTCTTTGTACTGACTTCTTCTCAGCGCTGGTGCCGCGGGGAACTTCGTAAGCCCCATCTCTGGCCTTTCGTCCAATGGATTCAAAACCGTCATGGAAATCGACGTCCTTGGGACGTATAATACCGTTAAGGCTACTATACCGTATCTCATCGAATCCGCCGCCAGGAATAAGTCGAATGAGAACGGGCTGACAGGTGGAAGAATCATCTACGTTTCGGCCACTTTCCATTACACAGGTATGCCCATGCAAGCTCACGTGATGGCTGCGAAGGCTTCCGTCGACTCTATCATGGCTTCCGTAGCCTTGGAATACGGTCCGTATGGTGTAACCTCGAACGTTATCGCACCCGGCGGTATTGAAGGAACAGAAGGAATGGCGAGGCTCGCGGGCAAGAGTGACGAGGCGAAGAATTCCGCGGCCGGTATCCCGTTAGGTCGATGGGGTACAATCCGAGATATTGCGGACGCGACCGTTTATCTTTTCAGCGACGCTGGTAGCTATGTTACTGGAGAAGTACTCGTTGTAGACGGCGGCGACTGGAGGAATGGAGGTATGGGTGTTGGTCTCGATTCTGACATGAAGTACCCGGATTATCTCTTTACGGGAGAGTTTTCCAAACATGTTAAGAGCGGTAGAAAAGACAAGTCCAAGCTATAAGCGAAAATCGCTTATTCAGAGCTTTATATCGGGGGGTTATGTTCTCTCGGCGCATCCAACTGTGTGGAGGCGTTTATCTAGGTCATAAACGATTGGCTCCAGGGGTTTAGCCATAAGACCTAGCAAAGGTAGCCTCTCCGCGAGGCTTCCGCTCATCCCCGTGGGGAAATGGGCTGCGCGTGGGTATCATTGTATTTCTAGCGCATGATCAGTATATATTCGGCGTTATGAGTAAATAGATCTTAAATATAGGCATCAGACCCATTAGGTTTCTAGGCCAGAATTCGCTGAGCGAGTGCATAGCTAAATGTATCCGGTACCTATCTCACCAAAGCTAGGTAGGCATGTGAGTCCGTTGAGCTTTCATCTACCTTAAAGTAAGAAGGGCGAATTTCAATAATATATCGGTATTCTTAAAGGAAGGTCGGGTAGGTACTAGGTGAGCGTTGAGTAATAAGTCCAGAGGTATGGTTATGAGCTATAATGAAGTTAACTGGTTTGATGTGAAAATTAAGATAATAAATGAAGCTATTCCGAACCTCGTGGTCTCCTTAGGCGCGAAGGTACTTAGGCTCTTTTAGAAAGTTCTCTTTGTCGATGGCGGGCTTGACATGAGTTACAAGGAGGTGGGATGTTTGAGGAATATAAGATTGTTGTAGTCGCAATAAATCTAAAAGGGGGTAGTGTCGATTACTGAGCCCCGTACTTCCCGGGTAACATCCACCCCCGAGAGACTCAAAAGCGGAAGTATCGGGTGCTTGACAGTCATGGGGTGTCACGTGAAAATTATGAGATGTGGCAGGTTCAAGTATTACAAAGATGGCGTCAGCTGTGATCGATTTACAATTATCATAGGGTCTCATATATTCCATAGCACTGTCTATAATTCAAAGGGTGTAAACTGGGGTTTGGGGGTATCTAGGCAATTTTTATTATGTTAAGCTATCATAACATCATCGCGATATCAGCTACCTAACTTAGGTACCTAGCTACTCTAATGAATGTTTGTAGTATTATGGCATGTGCCGCGGCATTCCACCTGGTCGGGAATGTCCAAATACGTTCCAGAGCAGGCAAGAATGTTTACTTCAGCTTTAGATGCTGTTTTTTTTTTCTCGTTGCGACAGGCTGGGGAAATGAATAAATTCTGGTCGTCGTCGCTCCACCAGCTTCCTTCAAAGATGTCTTCATTCTCATATGGAAGTTCATCTTCACTAGAATAAGTTTCTTTGTCCCTAGACTCACTTCCAACATCGTCATAATAGACGTCGGACTCCATAGGGTAGGGGGAGCTTTGAGCCCGCTTATTTTTCCGTTGCTCTCTACGAAGCTGGGAGTTGGACTTTGCATTTTGCTTTTCGTATACCTTTTCGAGCTTTTCATCTAAAGCTTGGGAACTTTTAAAGTTGGAATTAAAAGGCTTATTAGAAAAGCGCTGTGATAACCTGCCACGCCGACGCTCCTTCGCTGATTGGGGTTCAGTTAACACAAGTTGACTTACGCCAGTTACTTGCGTATTCTTAGTATTATTTCCCATAGTAATGGTATCTAACTTCTAAAATCGGTATTAACAACAATTTTAGTATTAAGTTAAACAGGTAACTCGGTAAAAGATTCTAGATCTAACGGATTCGAAAATTAAATAGATGGTGTTGTGGAAGTAAATAAATACTTAGATGCTTAAAAATGGGTTTTTATAAATAGGTACCTAGATCGAAGAACCTCCTGCTTTATATACATCTATCCGGAACAATATTGGACAGCTTTTGTTAAGGAACAGATAGATTGGGTATAAATTGATTTAGAATACTAAAGCTGTTCAAGTTCTATTGCATAGGTACCTATCAATCAGTACAGGGGGAACAAATAGATTGGGTATAAACTGATTTAAAATACCAATACTGATATAGAACAATAAGACTGTTCAAGTTCTATTGCAAGGGTGGGTATCAACCAATACAGGTAATCCTACAGAAACATCCTAAACTCCATGCCAATTTTCATCTTGATAGACATATGCTCTGCTTTTAATTAAAACTTAATCAACCGTATGGCCTTTAGAGGATGGGTCCTTTCCTTATACCACCTTTGTCTTGAACATGGCACTAAAGATAACTCTTTTCGGCGACAACTTTAACTTGAAGTAAGAAGTATCTTCATCATCACATGACTAGCAATTCATCGTTAAACTACTTTACTCTCTTTCTCTCGCTATTGGTCCAAAATATTATTTATATACCTTAAAATAAGTAAAACGCCCAAGGTTCAAAATGCTTCCTTAAAGCTTGATCCCCAAGTAAATTCACAGGTATATTCCCATTGGAGTTCCCATTAAAATATGTTTCTATTCTTATATTGAACTTGGCCTAGATGTACCACCCTTTTAAATAAAAAATAGTTGAAACCTATCGTCCCAATACCTACGACAATTGTTATAACCCATCCTACTGCTACTTGCGTTTAACTGATTGTAGAACTTAAGCTAACCGCCTGTAGATTTTACTATGACCTAGGTACTTACTGGCTAGGCCTATGCCATAACCTGGACAAATTCTTTGTAAGAGCCGCAACAAAGAGCCTATACTTAGCTACATAGGTAGTCTAAGCCTGTAACTATCTGTGCTTTAATATAGTACCTAGGTAGTTTGGATTGGTTGGACTGATATCATCTGAACTTCATGTGACTATCTGGGGTAACGCCTTTTATAATCCAAGAGCATCGTTGCGGCTGATGAAGATTACGCTGTTGATGATAGATCATGACCGCGGATATCTTATAATACGGGATTAATAAAGGCATCATTCTAATAGATGGTCGGGGTTCTCAGCCCCCGAGCGACTTTCCCAGCTCCTAAAGCGTAGCAGAGAATGCCTAAGGTTTACCTTAGGATGTTGTGTTGAATGCGAGTAAAAATTTCCTATTTGGGACATATGCCTTACTACCTTACAGATAATTTTCCTGCCTTATAAAGCAGTAAATATGAAAAGAATAAGTTTATGCATCCGTTTAAGGCTTTTTTATTACTTAGATCTCGAGGATATTGAGAGTATTGTCCAGCCGTGTAATAGCAGTAAATTCGGGCTATTGTAGGGGTGCTGGTAGATAAGGTCTAGTCCATATTATACGTACGTACGGATTAGGGGGGGGGGCAAAGGAAAAAGACACGATGTAGCAAGAGACTTTCTTGTATTTAATGATGCATGACCGTAAGATCGAGATAGATGCGGTTTCGAGGGAGATACGCATCTATATTCTTGTGCGGGACGGATTATCATCCCAACAAGGGGTGCCCTGCAGTTTAATAGGGGATAGATTGCTAATATAATAAAAATAGTATAGAAACATGGTGCGGTGTAAACCTTAGGCTTTTGTGTTGCCCGGGGGGTAACCTCTAGTATTAACACGCTGGGAAATCGCAATATATCTGGGCCAATACATCGGCCTATAAAATACATAAATATGCAATGAGGAATAAAGAAAACCATTCTGATGGTAACTTCCACCTTAGTGTATTAGCACTACTCCCAAGACCATTTTCTAGGTTGTTGTCAGTAGAGTCAGACTGAATAACGGTTGAGTCTCCAGGCGCGAACAGAATGCCGACACTATTAGCGGACTCGGCGTCGATTTCCTCTGGTGTGAGCAAAGGGTTATTCACTAGGTCGCAAGGTGGATTGTCGCCGGTGAATTCAATCTTGTTGGTGACTGAGATCGGTACGTCGAAGATTGTGTAGTGATCCTCCCCGTTAAGACGGAAGTTTTGGCGGATGGATATCTGGGAAGAGTATGAGTAATCTGACCCAAGTGTATAGAAACTTGACGAATTCAAGTACTAACGTTGTAATTTCCACGATCGCTGTCTGCGGTGTCCGGCTCTCCATCGCCGATGAGACAAGCTGGCCAATGCCATTTGACATGCTTGACGGTGCTCCCCGGCTCGGATTCCATGATGTCTCCTAGGCTTACATCATTCGTCGAGGCTGTTCCATTCGTTATTGTAAAATTCCTTCCTGTGTCATAGCTGTATAGGAAGATGGTGATGTTGTTAATCCGGCTGGGACTATCATCACTATAGGGAGGCAGATTTAATTTGCCATTGGCGGTTACATCGAGAGCTACCTCGATAGTATCTACGCGCAATACGTTAGATCCTAACCTGGTTTATAGCATGTGATAGACATACCTCCGCCTAACGGAGTGCCTGGCTGAGGCGCATCGAGAACAGCAAACCCAGGTGTAAATATCTGGCCACCAGAAATAGTAAAGTCAACGGCTCCGGTTTTGGAGATGATTGCCGCGAGAAGGGCAACGGGGTATGGTAGATTCCTCCTCATTTGAGCGAGTTGTATCCCTCCAAAGAATGCGGGTATGTATTGCAGAATAAAAAAGTGACCAAAGGCGTAGAATTATATTATACTTATTATAAGGTGGGGGTATGAACTATATAATTTTTCTTCATGTGGATGCTATATTTATTGGATGGATACTTAAGAAATAGGGAAAAGGAAACCCGGCGTCTTATGATAGATACCTTTGGTCTGTACATATTGAGAATCTAGATGGTAGCCCCCTGTCCTCGGAAGACGGAAGATGTGGGAGCTTCCTTTGCAACTAGATTTCCTAAAACTCCTTAAGATACTAGCATAAATAATAGAAGACTCCTCAAACGGATATTTCACGGGGCCTCGTCTTTTTGTTTAGGGCAGTGGAACGAGCTTATACACTAAGTACCATACCATCTTTTAACATTTGAACCCTTCTGTCAATGTAAATAATCTCTTGATCAGAGTCATCTGCGATATACTAGATCTCAAGTACCTACATAGCAGATTTGTCGCGTAGCCGGCAATCCTAGCCGTGTTGCCGAGTTCACCGGAGCTAAGAAGGTGGAAAGTTTTAAAATGACGATGAAGCTCAAGATGGACCCCCTGTAGTTTCACATTGAATTGCGATTGCGCACGGGCCATATGTATAGTATTACCTAAGCAGGATTAAGCTTATTGAGATGTCAAGTTGAGCCCAAACCAACCCCTGTAGTTGAACCCAAACGTTAGCCTGAGTTGGAAGGGGTTCTCTTTGGGCTGAGCTCGATTGTTCTAGACGAAGAAGGACACCTTAGTAATTATTGCTTTGTACATGATAACACATAAATTTACTGATGTGATTGTTTGCCCTCATGATGTAAACATAGCAGTAATAAGGCCATTGTATTTGTAAACTTGCATAGGTGGTTACCTATGTGGTAGATAACCCCAAAGTCTCTATGTACATAGGTACCTCTTAATAGGCTTGATGAATTGGAATTATATATAGGGGACTTGGTGAATGCTATGCCTTATTTCAGCGATTCGAACCACTGAAGTTCATCCCAAAGCGGGGGACTTGAGGGCGCAACTCATCCCAAAGTTATCCCAAACCATCAGCCCAAAGTCTAACCCAATCGGGTATAATCCGTACGTGAACCTCTGTGTCATTCCCAGCTTTTGCGAAATTGGGTTAGACTTTGGGTTGATGGTCAAGGGTAACTTTGGGATGAGGTGAAGACTCGACTAGGTTACTACCGAATCAGGTTAGTGTTTGGGCTCAAGTAAATGGATGGTTTGGGTTGTTCGATAAGCGCATAATTAGTTATGAGATACCCATATCTCATGGTGGGGCATTGCATTTTGAACTTACCTGCTAACCATATGTATCTTGATGTCGAAGGGCGCGCTCTGCTTTCACACGACATCCGATTCGGTATTGGACGGGATATATTACACATAAAATGAAGTATATCTAAGTGCAGATGTCGTTTCTCCCTGAAGTTTAAGAATATCAAGATCGATCTTAGGAGTCAAGATTCAACCGCAATGAGTTCACTACGTCGGTCATGGCTCTTAGCCAGGGGCTCTTACAATTGTACCAATCAATGGGCTTCATTTGCTCATGCCCATCGAAGGCCATTTTCAAGCTCGAAGAAACTAGGGCGAATATCAGCTCTGAAGGACCTCCTTAAAGTATCCGAGGAAGTCACCGATGCACTAGCTACGAATAAGCCCGTGGTGGCCCTTGAATCAACTATCTATACCCATGGAGCTCTGGGTAATGACTTAGACTTGGAGGGTATTGTTCGACGCAATGGTGCTATACCCGCCGTGGTTGGTATTCTAGGAGGTGTGCCTACGGTTGGCCTCTTACCCCATGAAATAACTCGTATTGTCGAGGGATCGCCGAAGAAGGTATCGCGACGGGATATTGCCTATCTGGTTGGTATGGTATGTGTCTAACCCTTGGACCTGTCGTGGTCTAATATTATACAATATTGCGGTTAATTCTGAATGTATTGGTGTATAGGGTATCGCAGGCAATAAGATTAACGGAGGGACGACCATTGCTGGTACCATGATTCTGGCAAGGCTTGCCGGGATCCAAGTTTTTGGGACCGGCGGCCTTGGCGGCGTGCACCGCGGAGGGCATGAATCGCTTGATATCTCTGCTGACCTGACCGAGCTCGGTAGAACGAGAATGGCGGTTATTAGCAGTGGCTGTAAGGGATTCCTGGATATTCCTAGGACCCTGGAGTACCTGGAAACTCAGGGAGTGCTTGTGTCAACCTTCTCGGATGGTCGAAGTGGTGCTGTGGACTTCCCGGCATTCTGGGCAAGGGATAGTGGTGTCAAAAGCCCATCCGTTGTACAGGATGAGAAACAGGCCGCTGCCATGATCTTGGCGCAAGAGAAACTTGGCATTGAATCGGGACTGCTGTTTGCAAATCCTATACCTGAAGAATTTTCCATCCCTCGAGATGAGATGAACGCGGTTATTGAGCAGGCAGTCAGCGAATCAACACAGCAGGGGGCTCTCGGCAGCGAAAATACGCCCTTCATCTTGAGGAAGATTAGGGAGCTTACTGGCGAGAGAAGCGTGTTGGCAAATAAAGTACTGGTACGAGCGAATGTAGAGCGGGCTGCTAAGGTAGCCGTTGCGCTCTCACAGCTCACTGCAGGTGAATCTGTACAGTCTCATGAATCGTGAGATTTGAATCCTTTGTAGTTGTAGCGTTTGAATCTGACATCTGGGGCAATAGGATGAAGAAGCAAAGCGGATTTATTCCCTCTGTGAGCAAGAACCATTCGTTTGACGAAATACAAAGAGAACCCGAGGTAAGGATGAATATTTTGCCTTCATACCCTGTGTCGCAGCCAATAATTGCGCTCTTGGCTTCGAATCTTGATATTTTATCTAAGCAAAAGCCATTGTAATGTTCTTGAACTGGACTGATAATTATAGACTACCTCCCAAGCAGATATATTGGTCGCCGGCTCTGTGGCAATAGACCTAAGCTGTGACTATGTAGGTGAAGACTCGTTAGAGCACCCTGCTCCTCACTTACATACGTCAAACCCGGCTCGTATTGGTCAATCTATTGGCGGTGTCGGCCATAATGTAGCGCTTGCAGCCCAGAGAGCTTTACAGGCCCCTAGAGTGAGACTTTGTAGCATGGTTGGTGATGACTTGTGAGTGGAAAAAAAGCTAATAGGGGGCCACTAGTTGCTGATAATTACAGGGCCGGATCAACCGTGCTATCGTCTCTGAGGGCAAGCGGTATGGATACGTCTTGCATCAAGCAACTTAGTCGCGAGCATTATCCAGCTAGTCGGACAGCTCAGTACGTAGCTGTCAACGATGCCAACAAGAACTTGGTCCTCGGTATGGCAGACATGGGGATTTTTACAGCTCACTCGTTTTCGGAATCCTGGAATTCCACAGTAAAAGAATCTAAGCCCAAGTGGCTCGTGGTGGACGGGAACTGGGCTGAGCATGACATTCGAGCTTGGATACGAGCCGGCAAGCAGAACAAGGCTCATGTGATATTTGAGCCTGTGTCAAAGGAGAAATCTACGAGATTGTTCTGCAAAGAAAAAGGTCTTGAGAGTTTGGGCGTCTTTCCCAACCCTGGCGTTGATTTAATTACGCCTAACCAATACGAACTGGCAGCTATGCACGCAGCTGCGCAGCGCAATGAATATTTCGACGACCCGCGGTGGTGGGAGACTATCGACGCCTTCAGCATGAGAGGAGCTCGAGATCGCTTTGTTAAAATTACGTCTGCTGATATGACAGATGCTGGTATTCCACAGCAGGCTATACAACTTCTCCCGTATATTCCTACCATCATAACGAAGCTTGGGAGTCACGGCGCCTTGTTGACAGCGGTACTGGAGAAGAACGATCCTCGTCTGATAGACCCGGCGTATGATAGGTTTATTCTCTCAAGAAGTTTCAATGACCATCCAGAAGTTGGAGGTGTCTACATGAGACTATTCCCGGCTGTTGAACAGGTGGAAGACATCGTGTCAGTGAATGGGGTTGGTGACACTTTTCTCGGTGTACTAGTCGCAGGCTTATCACAAGGAGGCAAGGTCGAGAATCTCATCAACGTCGCTCAAAAAGGTGCGATCTTAACACTTCACAGCCATCAGTCTGTAAGTGAGAATCTGGGGATATTAAGGGGCGAACTAATTGCTGCCGCTTCTTAACCACGGTGCATTACATGGATTGATTCAACCAAATTCTTGTACTAGAGTCATATTTAGAAGGGTGAAGCATGGAAAGGAGAGGTATAAAGAATACCTCGTTGTATATATCTACAGTCTATGTACTATCGCGAGAGTGAATAAAAGGGGGATCGGTACGTACCGAAGTTGCAGGGTAGTAGGTAGCACTAGACAGTGGGGCCATCTGCAAGGCTAATCCGTACTGTGAGCTCGAAAAAAAAAAGTTTGGATTTTTGCTACGACGGAAATTCTATCGCATCCGCCTTCGACAAGCAAATTGAGTTGGCAAACCACAATGTCTCGAAACCGCCAAATAGATACAATGGATGACGAAGGACGTGCATCATCGTCTAGCGAAGAAGAATCCGACTTCGATAGCGACGAAGAAATTGCGCTGCAAACCCGCCAAGCGCAAGTGATTGACAAAGACTCTGACGAAGAGGAGCTCGAACGATTTGTGCTTGGAGATACGGCCAATTTTCGTGAAAACTTATTTCGGGACGAGTCAAGAGTTGACGATGTAGGAAATGTTTTTGGTGGGCTCATTGAAAAAGAAGGGGGCGACCTCGAGACAGGTTTAGAGGATGTAGACGATGCAGACCTCTTCACATTTGACGTAGGAGCTGCTGCCCCTAGCGGCGACAAAGCTGCTGTGGTACCATTGGCCCCTAAAAGCCAGGAAATAGCAGAGAAGAATAGACCTGCTTGGGAAGATAGCGACGACGAGAAGTTAACTATATCACTGGCGGACGTATCCCAATTGCGAAAACTACGGATCAGCGAGGCAGAGGATGTTATCAGCGGTACTGAATATACTAGGAGACTAAGACAACAATATCTTCGACTGAATCCCCTTCCCGGATGGGCGCGAGAGGCCGAGGAACGCCCAGCGAAGCGTCGTCGGCGGTCATCTGCGGCAGCAAGCGACTCAAGCATATCAGACGACGAAGCAAATGAAGGGGATGATGAAGCGTCTGCGCTACCTCTGGAAAAGTTCCTCCGGGACGCCAGTACATTGAAAGATAAAAACACCCAGAAGGTGAAGAAGCTACGTCCAGAGGTCATTGACATCCAACGATCTCGAGATATACCCGATACACACAAGGACGAAGTCACGTCTCTTGCTTTCCACCCAGAATACCCTGTTCTATTGTCTTCTAGCACATCTTCTGTATTATACCTACACCACATCGCGCCAACTGCCCACCCAACTCCAAACCCCCTCTTGACGTCGGTACAAGTCAAACAAGTACCCGTTCGGAGAGCCGAATTTCTGTATCCCACTGGTGATAAAATCTTCTTCGCTGGACGGCGACGATATATCCACTCGTGGGACTTGCCTACCGGTACGATACAAAAGACCAACAAAGTTCAGGGCCATCGGTTAGAGCAAAGAACGTGGGAGCGCTTTAAGCTTAGCCCCTGCGGGCAATACTTGGCATTGGTCGCTTCGACAAGGAAAGGCGGCGGTATTATCAATATATTGAACGCTAATACTATGCAATGGGTTGCTGCCGCCAGGCTTGACAGCAGAGGAGGCATTGCGGATTTCTCCTGGTGGAGTAATGGTCATGGTCTTACAATTTTGGGCAGGGGAGGTCAGGTTGGTGAATGGAGTATGGCTACGAGGCGTTTCCTTGCGATTTGGAACGACGAAGGTTCTAACGGAGGAACGGTGATGGCAATGGGGGGCCGGGACGGTCCTATCATTCTCGGCGGGGACCGGTGGATAGCAATTGGGTCTAACAGTGGCGTGACAAACATCTATGATCGGCAGGCTTTGATATTACCTTCTTCAGACGAAGAGCTGGAAGTCCAGGAAAGACCCGAACCGACCCGAAGGTTCATGCAGCTAACGACTCCGGTCACGGTTCTTACATTCAGTCCCGACGGCCAACTGTTGGCATTTGGCAGCAAGCACAAGAAGGATGCGCTACGTCTGGCACATTTGCCAAGCTGCACGGTCTACAGGAACTGGCCGACGGAACAGACGCCCCTTGGCAGGATTTCGGACGTGGCATTTGGTAGAAAGAGCGACTTATTGGCTGTTGGCAACGATGCTGGAAAAATTAGATTATGGGAGATCCGAAGCTAGATCAGGGGATAGCGGACTCTGCTGTAGGCAAATCATAGGCAATCCGTACCTTTCACGCGTTCTCTACATACGGTACTATTATGCCCCCGGATCTGATTTCTTTTAGGAATAATACCCTACTATGTCCTGTACCATGAACTTAATCGCAATCTCGGCCCTGTCTGGGGACAATGTTGGTGAATAGTTGTCGGAGCGGACTGCCCTTTGGTATTAATTTCTTAGGGAAGAACTTTCCGGTTCGGACCGTATACCTGCCTAGCTGATAATGGTTGGCGAAGAAACGCGGCCTGCTGGATGTGTTGATGGCTTCGAAGAAGTCTACTATGTTCACCCAGGTGTGTTTGAGGGCCTAGAGGATGAAGTTAATAATATATGCGAGGTTTTGTAATAGGGGAGTATCCCATACCTTTCGGCACTGGTTCCTGCTTGTAAATATCTCAGTGAAGCCTAGAAGATCCATCATGGTCTGCCAGACTTGGAGCTCCCCCGATTTGAAATCTTGGATCCGGTATATTGGAGGCGTTGTTTCCTTTTTGGCCTGGTCTGACGTGGTTCTTGTGGGGGAGCCATTGGTGGCCATCTTGCTCTTCGGACACATGACTGATGATTGATGCTAGAGACTGGATCGTATATCTCCTGTCCTGTATTTTTGATATTGATTGGCTCCTTCGCTGTTGTCACAGTCACTTGATCGATGATTACCAGCGGCTTGACCAAAGGCTGCTGACGGGAGAGCTTATAACTGCGGAAGACTGAAAGCTTCCCGGCTTGGAAGCGAAGACATTCTGCTACATGTTCCACGGTACTCTTTCATCTCGTTTGTCTACATGTTTTTGGTTTACCTCATATGTATTCAAACAGAACCCGCCTGTAGGCACCCTTGAGGAGGGACAAGGTTACCTCCCGGTGCCGTACTGATCATCTCAAGTGAGAGTGAACGAGAACCTTTTTAACTATGCATTAAATGAAAGGAGGGAAGAAGGAAAGAAAAGAAAAGAAAAGAGAAGGAAATGATATTCACGAGATGATATATATACTTTAGCTACGTTGGTGTATGAGAGGCACCAGCATAAGTTACAAGGTAGTTAGGTAGAGAACAAAGCATCTTGTGTTATGTGAGACAGCAGTAATTTTTATTGGGAACATGCTAGGAAAAGGAGAGTCAACTCCTGAAAGCAGTCGATGCTGTTCGCCAAGCTTCTGGAAATACTTAGCTTTCATTCCACACTCTTCTACCATCTATGCGTGCGAGATACATACATCATTACAGGACGGTTTAAGATTAAGTAGCTTGAAGGAATATGGGTTTGTAATTTTACTTGTATGTAGAACGGCTGATTGTTACGTATGATGGTGTATTGATGAATTGATTCAGTCTTCTTTTAAGGTTAACTATAATTAAAATAAGAGGGACCCGTCCCGCCGTTCTGGTAATTGGGTCCCCGGTGTCTGCCGAAAATGCGGATAGCCTAAAAGAGTTATACATATGTACAATACCCCACAGATGTACATCCCCATACTTTTGTTATACTTTACACTACCCAAGTTACCTCATCGTACTTTATTTCGCAATTCATTCGTCCGAACGAAACCCTCCCATCTTTAAATCTCTCAATGCTGGGTACTAATGCACGCAAGAAAAGCCGGGAATACTACCTGCAAATCATAGAAGAGAGGCGTCAAAATCGCTCAGGATCGGACGAATGGGAATCAATTATCACACCACCATATTATTCTGCTCCGCCCCTAATTCCACCCCATAGTCGTATGGATACATGGATAGGTACCCAACGCTATCAGCCAGCTACCAACGGGGTCGTATGTTGTGTTGTCTAGGCGTGATTTGCTGACTGGATTGATAGGATTGGTATCCAACTTCTTTCTACCTAAGACTACCTAAGACTTATCTCTCCCGATTCTGGCCGGCCCAGTACCAGAACGCGTTCGTAGTAAGAGCTTGGATAAGAGCTTGGAATGCCGCCATTTATCACCAAGTTCCACAGAAAGGATGCTCCTATCATACCATCCGTACGGCTATGCATGCCAAAGCCGGCGGGTGTGCCTCGCAATATGTGGCATGTTATAAGTCCTACGTGAGATCTTGATAGCCGCGGGTACCGGTTTACTTAGGCAGAACTGACGTATATTTCATATCTATACAGCCATATGTATTGCATTCCCTTCTTTTTTTCCCCCCTAGCATACTCTAATAGACATGTTCCATTGCTCATTTGTCTACCTTCTCGTCTACGAGGATCTACATAATGGATTCCGTCTCGTCGAAACGGAGGCCTAAGTCGGGGGCCTTCCCCGGAAAGTTCAAAAGCTTCGTTAATGATGTAAAAAAGTTCAGGGTTCATCGTCATGAAAGGAAAGAGAATCAGGAAGTGTTGGTGGTGGGGTCTTCCCCTGCGCTTATCCCTCAGCCCTTCCAGCCCTCCCAGGCCTCTGAAGTCCCCATCTCTGTCCCTGAGACCCCCGTCCCTGAGATCAACACCCCATATATCGACGATCCCGATATTGACAATGCCGAAATTGACGAACCCGAAGTCAATATTCCAAAGATCGAAACTCCCGAGCCGAAGCTACTATCCTCATCGCAAAGTTCTCTTCCTGTAGCAAGTCTCGCCGTGCAGGTCACTATCACTTTTGATGAGCCATTGAATTATTCGTACAGTCGTAGCTATGAGACTTCGCCTGATTTCCTGGCCACCGACGCATTATGCCAAGGCCTATTGCGACGGGTTGATCACTGCTGCTATGAGTTGATCACTCGCAAAGACTCGACCGCCATGGAATATGCCGCCGCGAGTGGTCCGGACAAGCCATTGAGATACGAGATCCAGATCGATATTATTCGAGGTTGGTCCGAGATATGGTCTTCCAGGACCTTCAAGTCATATCAAAAGCAGGCCCTATCAAACGAAGCCGCAAGAGAGATTATCACATCGACTCATCACATAATAGGGTTGTTTTTAAAACACCACGATCATGATTTTGTCATGAAGGAGGGTTTTGTAAGAGAAGACCCGTTAGACGAGCAGGCCAAGTTTCCACATCGGGCCGGACGCGTTCAGCCTATGTCGTGCGTACCGCGCTCCCACTTCCTTGAGAAATCACAATCTTTCGAGTCGTTGCCCGGTTATACGATCAACTTCTCCTTGACGAGTCGATGCCAGCGTCGAAAGCCACACGAATGGCATACGAAAGTCAAAGTCGACAGCAACCAAGCGGCACCGCTGAACTCGATAGGGGCAGAGGACTTATTTTTCGAGGCTTTTTACGCACTGGACGGTGTTTTGCGATCAGAAAGAGAGACGTTTAGAAATAAACACAGCAAGTGTGTGAACTTGGACGGGTGTAAAGACTGTCGTCATCATGATAATGACGGTTTGGAATTGCAACTTTCCATCGCGAATAACCTCGGTCCTCAATTCCTCCACCTAGAGCGGACTGTACACTGCAATAGCAACCTCTCCTTTCATTCTGACACCGAAAAATGTGTGACATTTACCAACCAAGTAGAAGTTGCTCTCGCTAAAGTTCGAGATGATGCCGATGGTGTCATTAGCCGAATGAACGACCTTGAATTCAGGATCACAGAACTTCGTGGTCATGGCTGGGCGCTGGATGAGCCGCTCATTTTTACCTTACCTTCCTCTGATTTCCATCCCCGGAGAGATATCGAAGCGATACTGGATCGAATTCAAGCCAGCGTTGCGGAAATACTTCGAGGCAATGCTATATCCGTTCGAATGACTGCGCACAAGCGGGGCCATTTTATTTTGGACAAGACTTTCGTGGCCAGAGAACCCCTTGGGGCGGAGGAAAAGAAGAAGGCCAAATCAACCGGGAAGCCAAAGGATTATGTATTGAAACGGCTGCAACAACGCGTTGAGAGGGCTATTGAAATGGTCTGCAAAGATACCCTAACAGTAGATGACGCAGAAGAGAGAGACGAAGATGCTGGAAAGGAAGCTTCTATTTTGGAACAGAGGCCGCTTACTCGAGATACTCGAAATACGGACGCTAAAACCTTTATAAGCAGACCTGAGACTGCTGGGTCTACCTCGCCAAATACTACGGAACAGCACAAGGCCTCTTCATATCTAACAACGGATGCAGAAGCCAGCGCCGTCGTTCCCAGCTCTAAAAGCGTGATAGGGAACGAACATCCAAGACCCTTTACCCCTACCCCTGAAGCTACCCCCAAAGCGCATTCCGCACCACCGTCCCCGACCCGTCGTCCTCCTATTCCCGTACGGCGATCATCGATGGTTTTATACTACTCAAAAACGGGTGCTCGAGCCTTCCCATTAGTGCCATGGGCGCATAGTTACGGAGAACTCGAAGGCTCAGGCGAGAGGAAATCACTGCAGGATATGTTCGGTCAGCACGAAACCAACAACTTACTACTACACAAACCATCGACGCTGACTTCCCAACAAAGTGATGTAAAATCAGGGGAGCACGAAGGGAGGGAGGCTGCTGTAGCGGCAAACCAAGAGAAGGGAGTAGAGTCGGCCCCAATCTATGAGCATTCGATTGCTTCGACGCCTAGCCTGGTGTTTGGGGGCGACTCTTCTCCTGGCAGTAGTCTTTGTAAGTCTTCCTAGCAATTTTCCTTTGTTCTCTAGGTACCCCCTAATAGCAAACACTAACCTCTGAACATTATAGTGATAACCCCCAAGAGACATCGTCTTAGTGCCGAGGTGGACTACCCTAAAAATGCAATTATCGATAGCGACGACGAAGATGTTAGGGAGTCAGGGAACATGAGTGTAGAAGCACAGCAGGATTTGCTAAAAAGCCAGCTGTTTCGCACGCCGTCTCCACAACTCAGCACGAAGCCGGCAAGCTCGTCGCCACTTCGTGTGAGCGAAACTATACAGAATCAGAGCAACATTACCCTCCCAGAAAGCGATAAAGTGTCCCTGAAGAATAGCACTAAAGCTGTCAACTCAAATCTTAACCAGAAACTACTGGTTAACGGGACAGTCAAGACACCTGTTGTTGCTGTGGCACGTGTCGAGCATACGCAAGTTGCTATGTTGGCGACGCCTGTAGATAGTAAACATCCAGATACAGGCAACACTAGCACCGGAAGTGAGAGCTCTAATGAAGACACCTTCGCGCAGTCTAAGCCAGACTTCACCTTCTCGTCCCCTCCAGCAGCCACCCCCGAAGGCGGCAACTCGGAGGGCGAAGACACCTTCCGACCATGGCAAAGGGAGTCGAGCCCAGACCCATCCGAGGACCCAGACATCTCGCTATCCCAGGAGTCCCATCAGCAAGCGCGCGGCTCCTTTGGAAGCGCGGGTATACTCGGTTTCCACGAGCAGATGTTTGGCTCGATCAGCCTACGGACCGCGCTGATGCGCCATCGGCCTAGTTCTAACTTCGACGTCACCGAGGTTTCGCGCGAGGAGAAGAGGCCCGGGACTGCGATGTGACAGCCCTCTCCTTGTCACCCCGTTAGGCGCTCTAAGGTAGAGAGAGAGAAAGAGAGAGCAATTAGTAATTTCTTCCCTTTGTATAGTTATGTAATGGCATACCAGGCCCGGAGTTCAAGGATCATCAAACAAACAGCGCATACATGCATTTTTACCTCTTTGCATGGGCGGGATAGCAATTGGGTTGGTATATATGGGGTAGACATACCGCTAGGTATAGGGAAGGAAAAGAAAGGAAAGGAAGGGAAAGGAAAGGAATATATTATATTATTACCCTGGGTTACCCGGGAACACGTCGACGACGTTAAATTTTGTTTGTGTATATACTATATATATAATATCGCAAGACGTAAGATTTCCACCTTGGGAAAATCGAATACTAGAGTAATATAGTAAATTTCAGATTGTACCGTCGTTTGGAATGGCGTGAATAGCTTGATCCGTTTAGGTAGTGAGTGCAATGGGTCGAGCATGAAATTCACTGGTGAATACTGAAAATGGATACTTGCTTTGAGTAGAATATCAACATAGCTATTAAACAGATAGCAATATCCACATGCAGTAGTATGTATTTATATATAGGTATATATACAATTTGAGGCGAGAGACTCAACGCGTGTGCATATGTATATACCTCACCCTTATCCATACCATACAATGTTATACATGCATAAAATCATCTCGCATAACCTTTCCGCATCCCAAGTAGTTACCCCTTTTCATACATCGAGTCCCATTCCCTTTTCCTCATAAACGCCATTAAAACAATTCCTTAAACTAGATAAGCCTAAGCCCGAATTACGAAGAACCTTCCTACTGCTGCTGCTGCTTTTCCGACTCCGCCGTCGCTACGGGATATACTTCCAGTCCGGAATTATCCTCCTTGACACGGACAGCCGCCTTATCACCCCTCTTCAACTCGCCGCGAATAATCTTATCCGCAAGGTTATTGCTAATCTCGGTCGTGATAAGGCGATTCAGCGGCCTAGCGCCAAACTTCGGATCGTAGCCCCGCTCCGCTAGCCATCCGCGCACCGTATCGTCGACCTCAAGCGTGATGCGGCGGTCGTCCAGCCGCGTCTGTAACTCGCGCAGCCGGATGTCGACGATGTCCCGCAGCGCGTCGATTGTGAGGCGTTTGAACACGATGAACGAGTCGATACGGTTGAGGAACTCGGGCGGGTAACTGCTTGCTACGACGTCGAGAACAGCCTTGCGCACGTCGGGGCTGATCTCGCCGTCGGGGGTCTCCGAGTACGGGTGGTGCGGATTAGCACCGACCAGGATATCCGCTCCGAGGTTCGACGTCAGTACGATGATCGTATTCCGGAAGTCTACCTTGTGGCCTTGCGCGTCCGTCAGGTAGCCCTCGTCAAGAACTTGGAGGAGCAGTGCCGAGATATCGCGGTGCGCCTTCTCGAACTCGTCGAAGAGGAGGACTGCATAGGGCTTCCGGCGCACGGCTTCCGTCAGTTGGCCTGCATCATCGTACCCGACGTAACCGGAGGGTGCGCCGATGAGTCGCGATATAGTGTGTTTTTCCTGGAACTCGCTCATATCGAAGCGGACTACGGCGGACTCGGTTGAGAATAGGAAGCTGGCGAGTTTCTTGCACAGCTCAGTTTTACCGACACCGGTAGGCCCGAGGAAGAAGAAGGATGCTAGAGGGCGGTTATCGCCGCTTAGACCAGCGCGCTGCAAGCGCACGGCGTCCGCGACGGCTTTGAGGGCTTCGTCTTGGCCGCGGACGGATTCGCGCAGCGTTTCTTCCATGTGTATCAACTTCTCGATGTGTCCCGAAGTCAACTTAGACACAGGGATTCCAGTGATTCTCGAGACGACGTTTGCGATATCGTCCGCTTGCACCGAATCATGGATTAAGGTATCGGGGCCTTGCGCGTCCTGCGCCATCTCACCGTCCTTGGGAAGTTTCCGCTCTAAGTTCGGAATGATGCCGAAGCGCAGTTCAGAGGCCCGGCCAAAGTTACCCGATCTTTGCGCTTGATCGAGCTCGATGCGGGCTTTGTCTAATTCTTCCTGAACTTTCTTTAGAGCATCAATTTCTCCTCGTTCCTTTTCCCACCTTTCAGTCAAAGCCTTCGCCTCTTCTTGTAATTTCTTGAGATCCTCCTCGAGCTTTTCGCGTCGTTCGCGACTGGCTACATCCTTTTCTTTTCGCAGACTTTCCAGCTCAATTTGGATTGTCATTATTTTCTGGTCAAGTCGCATGATGTGTTCGGGCTTGCTCTCCTGCTGCAAACGCAACGAGCTTGCGGCCTCATCCATTAGGTCGATAGCCTTATCAGGGAGGAAACGATCTGTGATATAGCGGTTCGAATACGTTGCGGCCGCCACGAGAGCTCCGTCCGTGATTCTGACACCATGATGGACTTCATACTTGTCTTTGATACCTCGTAATATACTAATTGTATCCTCCACAGAAGGTTCATTTACCAAGATAGGCTGGAAACGCCTGGCTAGAGCTACATCTTTCTCAATCAGCCGATACTCAGCTAGAGTGGTGGCACCGCAACATTGCAGTTCTCCTCTAGACAGAGCCGGTTTGAGCAGATTCGAGGCGTCGATAGAACCCTCGGCTTTCCCAAGGCCAAGGAGAGTGTGCAGTTCATCAATGAATAAGATGACTTCACCTTGCGCTTCTTGGACTTCGGTTAGGATCTTCTTCAAACGCTCTTCGAAGTCACCTCGAAACTTGGCGCCGGCGATGAGCGATCCCAAGTCTAGTGATATAACTCTCTTGTTCTTTATACTCTCTGGAACATCGCCCCGTACTATCCGCAGCGCTAGACCCTCTAGGATTGCTGTCTTTCCCGTTCCCGCGTTTCCGATCAGGACTGGGTTATTCTTGGTTCGTCGTGACAGAACCTGTATGGTCCGTTGGATTTCGGCATCCCTGCCAATAACAGGGTCTAACTTTCCATCTCTCGCCTTGGCTGTAAGATCAATTCCATACTGCTCCAAGGCCGGCTTCTCGGGCTCTCCGCTCATGTCCATTCGGTGCGTACCACCCGGCGGACGAGGCCGGCCATTTGCGTATGTTCGAAATGTAGGAGCAGGTAGAGTAACATTGGATATTGTTTTTGCTGTGGTTATGAGCGCAGCTCTCGACAGTTGTGAAGGGGCTACATTAAGTCGAGCGAGCCCCCTTGGCGAGGCGTCTGCGATTCGTCGTGAAGATTTAAGTAATTGAGTTCTCGCTAACATGATGAGAAGATTAAGGTTGTATATTGTATGATTAGTCGTTAAAAGAAATTAACAAATTAAGAAAGAAAGGAAAGAAACAAATAAACAATCGAATCCCGGACGGTTATGAAATATCATGAGAGCTTCAAGCTAATGCGGCTGTTGTCGCCCTCTGGACCTTTCTCGAACTGTCGAACCATCGTCGAAGCTCCAGTTATTACCTTTAGTTATAGTTTATGATAAGATAGTGGGCCATTATGACCATTATGTCAATTCTGGTGGCAAGCTGTGGCTTTCTAGGTACCTATTGAGCTAATAAGGTTCAATTGGGGGGTAAGTGTGGCTAGGTAGGCAAGGAGGTACCTAAATACCTAATGTTTCCGGGTGATTTGGTCAACCCTCGCTCGAAAAATTTCAAAATACATATCCCACCATACCTCAACCCCACCTTGCGTCTTCTTATTTCTTCACATCTTCACAGGCTTTTATTTCTTCTCTTCCCAAGATACCCCTGAGTCCCCATTATACAGACTCTCTATTCTCATTCATTCAAATCGTAGAAATGGGTTTCACCGATCTTCTCAGCGACGCCGGTTTGGCCAGTATGTTTTTTCTTGTCTGATTCGCAGTTCCACGGCGGGGTTCCTTGATACTTGCTTCTATCAGGATCTTTCGTCTGGTCTGGGCACCCCTCATTATTTTTGACAACGGCTAACGACGATATGATATAGTCCTTAACAGCTGGTTGACCACCCGTTCATACATCACTGGGTAAGTCAGCTGCAATTATTTCCTGAAAAAACAAAAACTTGCGCCATCGTCGAATGCGACACCTCGATACTGCCCCTCTTTATCAAAATGCCTTACGAGCCCAATCACCCATCATGATGAGAAACATTGGTCCGTGTTTCTGAGCAGACTCAAGACCTGTCAAGGAGGACAAATACAATAGCACTTTGTGCATCTCTGATTTTACAATATACCATCCATATCCTCGTTTCTTGCGCTTGATTCTTCCATATACGCCAAGAACTCGTAGCTGACTCACAAAAGCTACGCTCCCTCCCAGGCCGATGTTGCCGTCTTCAAGGCCATTACCTCTGCGCCCGAATCCGACAAGTACCCTCATGCCGCACGATGGTACAAGCACATCGCCACCTTCGAGGATGAGTTCCCTACTCTGCCCGGTGACGCCTCCAAGCCCTACACCGTTTACGGCCCCGAGGAGGTTGCTGCTACCCTAAACCCCGCCAAGGCCCCTGCCGCCGAGGAGGAGGAGGATGTCGACCTATTCGGCAGTGACGATGAGGAGGAAGATGCCGAGGCCGTCCGTATCCGTGAGGAACGTCTAGCTGCTTACCGAGAGAAGAAGGCGGCCAAGCCCAAGACCATCGCCAAGTCTGTTGTCACTCTGGATGTCAAGCCTTGGGGTATGATTGCGCAATTTCCTGTCAGATGTAACGTTCAAGCTAATGCATCATATAGATGATGAGACCGATATGGCTGCTCTCGAGGCCGCTGTCCGTGGAATCGAGAAGGATGGTCTAGTCTGGGGTGCCTCCAAGCTGCTGCCCGTTGGTTTCGGTATCAAGAAGCTGCAGATCAACCTCGTCATTGAGGACGAGAAGATCTCTCTTAGCGATCTCGAGGAGGAGATCCAAGGATTCGAGGACTACGTTCAGTCTACCGATGTTGTAAGTTTCCAAACCGCCGTAAAACCCCCTTCTTCATATATTAATCGAATGATAGTTCGCCATGCAAAAGCTATAAGCAACTACCTTATTAGGAGACGACACCCTTGCACCAACACTCAATACATGATACACGACTTGAGAGCCACAAAGGATGGCCGATGATTGTGATGAGGTTGGATGGATGATATGACATCGGGTTAATATCTCTGTCGAGACAAAGTTCCACAGGGAATTGTGGTTAGAGTAGATGCATTGAAATGCTAATAAGAGACTTGCCCTGATGAACTATTTGGACTTGAAGACTTTAAGTGTGCGCTTCCATGTCAAAGAGGAATGAGTTAGGCCTATCCCATGATAGTTACCCCCGGAAGAAAAATCCATAGCAAATTCATATCATTCGCCCTGTTTCATAAACCGTTTGAATATTCTTGTTAAAAGAGAATTCTGCTACTTAGAAACCCATTTAGGGGGCTTTGTACAAGGACGTTTAATATTCCTAGACCAGTACCTACTCCATCCATCCTACCCATATTCCCCTTATCACATTGGGTATCTATCTTCGTATGTTTCATAATATTTTGGTTTTCTCATTTCCCTCCCGTTCCCCTTTGTTTTTTTATCTATCCCGGCCAGCCGCAGGTACTAGACCACACATACCGTTTGAGATGCCACTTTCTAGTGGTGGAAGAGTCGGATGTTCTGCTCCACGAAGACGATGCCAAGCTTCTCAGCCGTCTCGTAGACGGCGGAGTCATTCTGACTGCCGCCGGGCGCTGCGATGTACTTTGCGCCGGAGCGGTGGGCGCGGTAGATGTTGTCGACGAAGGGGAACTGTGGGATCAATGTTAATAAAACTGTTCGCTACAACTTTAAGGAACTAATTGATAAATGAAGGTGTACTTACGAAAGCATCGCTAGAAACAGCGACGTCGCTCAGCTTGCTAAGCCAGTCGTTGCGCTCGTCTTCGGTGAACGCGGCGGGAACCTCCTCGAAGATAGACTCGAACGCTTCACGCTCGGGACCGCCCTTGGGCAGCTCGCCGCTCACTAGAAGGTCGATAGCGTTGCTCTTGTCGGGGCGCTTGGTGCCCTTCTTCCACTTGATGCCGAGAACGCGGGGGTGGAAGCGCAGCCACCAGTTGTCGGCCTTATCGCCGGCCAACCGAGTGCAGTGAATGCGGGACTGCTGACCAGCACCGAGACCGACGACCTGTCCGTTCTTGGCGTAGCACACGGAGTTGCTCTGTGTGTACTTGAGGGCGATTGTGGCAACTGTTAAGTCTCTAGCAGCAGCCTCAGGGAGGGCAAAGTCCTTCGGCGTAATAGTTCGAGCGAAAGAAGACGGAGAAAATTCCATGTCGTTACGATGTTGGGTAAGGTTTACTCCATACACAGTTCGGATCTCAGTAGGGTCCGGCTGGTACTCGGGATCTATCTGCAGAACAAGGTACTTGCCACCCTTCTTTTTCTTGAGGATTTCCAACGCGGCATCCTCATATCCAGGGGCGATGATGCCGTCAG
This sequence comes from Daldinia vernicosa, assembly GCF_022497035.1. Taxonomy (NCBI): domain Eukaryota; kingdom Fungi; phylum Ascomycota; class Sordariomycetes; order Xylariales; family Hypoxylaceae; genus Daldinia; species Daldinia vernicosa. The sequence continues at coordinate 277,398 of NW_025953956.1, read as the reverse complement.
AGACCTCCTTAGAAATGATGCTAGCGGTAGGCACATCAACCACGTCACTCAGGGCAATGATATCGCCAAAGCTGCTCATACGGTCAGCTCCTCGGGCTCGAGCGTAAGCCTGGGCAAGGCCTGAAGTCTCAATGCCTGGGATATCGTCGACGAAATAAACCTTGCGCTCCTCGGCGCTTAGAGGAACTCCAATGGCAGCGCCGGCGGGGGAAACATGCTTGAAACTGGCAGCTGCGGGTTTTCCAAGTGCCTTCTTCAGCTCCTTAACCAGCGGCCAGCTGTTCAAGGCATCGAGTAGGTTGATATATCCGGGGGAACCGCTAAGAACCTTGAATGGTAGCTTTTTGGATATCGTGTATGCAGCAGCAGGCTTTTGGTGAGGGTTGGCGCCGTATCGGAGAGCCAAGTATTGCTGGAACTCCTGGCCTTCACCAGCATATCGCGCACGGAAGAAACCAGAGATGTGAGCATCGTAATCGGCTGTGTGCTCAAAAGCCTTGAGGGCATATCTCTTACGGCTATCCTCCTTAATCTCTCCACTCTCTAGCTCCTTCAGGAATTCGGGATAGTCATTGGGATCACTAAGGATAGTGACACGGGAGTGGTTCTTGGCAGCCGCTCGGATAAGCGTCACACCTCCTATATCGATCTCCTCTACTGCTTCGGGGACAGTGACGCTGGGCTTAGAGACAGTGTCCTTGAATGGGTATAAGTTGCAAATAACATAGTCGACCTTGTCAATGCTCTGCTCAGCAAGGTCTTTCTCATCGGTGGCCAGGTTGCGAGCAAGGATACCGGCGTGGACAGCCGGGTGCAGGGTCTTTACTCGACCAGAAAGCATCTCCGGGGCTTTCGTGATGGCAGAGATGTCCCTTCTTGGAGTCAGTCCCAAAATGTCTATATAAATACGGGATCGGGTTGCTAATTATCTTACTCGACCGGAAATCCAGACTCGCGAATCATCTTAGCCGTGCCTCCGGATGCCAGAATTCGCACATTCTGTTGCACGAGGCCCTTAGCTAGGTCCAACAGGCCAGTCTTGTCGAAGACGGAAAGTATGGCGATTCTCTGAGTTGCCGACATTGCGACGGATTTGTGTAGGTGTGTAGGGTCCAATTGTAATTGTTTCGATCAGAGAGATTTTTTGGTGGAGAAGATAGATGGATTCACGAATCGACGCGTATACGACAGATTGACGAGGATATATATGACTTAAATTAACTTGTTGGGATGATAAGACCAATTCGTTATCAGAGAGAATGGCCGAGCTTAAAAAGACTCGTCTGGTTCGTTTCTGTCACTTGTCACGAGTAACGATTACAATGGCGCCGTTACGGCCGTGATGATAGGAGAGCGAGAAAAATAAAATTTCGAGTTCATGGCGGGGTCGGAGGTGTTAGCCCCACCAACCCCTCGGTGTTGAAGTCAAGTATATTGCGCCATACTAAAAGCTTATATACATAGAACCCCACCATAGTGTCCCTTCCTCACTGACTTTGACCCCGCCCCCTAATGTAAAAATTACCCGAGAGTGGGAAACGCGTTCTCGGATTTCATACGCGCCTTTCAACCTTTAGTACCTCGGTCTCATCTTACTTCACTTAGTTACACGACTTATTCATCTCATTTAGGCCGTCATATCGGTATACGAACTTTTTAAAAATGTACGGTGATCTAGGAAACAAACTCGTAAGTAGCTTATACCGGGCCTCCGTTGAAATGAGAAGTTATCACTAAGTAAATTCAGGTTCAACATGCAAAAAGAACTCAAAATTTATCACACTTGCCACCATATCAGACTGAACTAGTTCGTGCAGTCACACGAGAGGTTCGCGACTTGGACAAAGATGTGGCAGACATGCTAGAACCGTTCCAGGGGTCCTTCAACCCAGCTGACGACCCGGCTACGGCATGTACTCTACTTATAAACCATTTATCCATGCGGCGGAACAAGCGTTGTCTGTTGGCCTATCACCGAACCCGAGCAGACAGGCTCGAAGAGCTTGTCTGGAAAGGCTACGACGTAGTTGATCTTGCCGGGCAGCAAGTTAGGGACGGTCAAGGCGGATTCAACGGCCCGTCCGGTATGGCAACTAACAATAGTGGCACGAGTAGCTTAAGTCCGCAGGAAGAAGACTACGTGCGACAGTACAGCGATCTGCTAGCTGCTTACAAAGGACAATGGACAGATATCGATCTCACAGGCAGTCTCGAACCTCCTCGCGACCTCTTCATTGACGTACGGGTGCTAAAAGATGCGGGCGAAATCCAAACCGAATACGGGTAAGAGAGTGCGCATTCAAATAAAGTAGAAAGAAAGAATACTGATATACTATTGCAGCGCGATCACACTTACTAAAAATAGTCAATTTTACGTTAGGCAGGGTGATGTAGAACGTCTGATCGCCCAAGGCTATCTCCAAAAGCTCAGTTGAACGGACCTGGAGCGCAGTCCATCCTATTTAATATGTATTCTGGGGTAGGATCACGCCTCGGACTACGCGTTGCCTATAGGTTGTTCCGTCCGAGCCGCTCCCGCATGCGGTTAGGCCAAAAAAAGCAAAGAGTTCCCATTTCGGCGGCATAAGGTTGATTCCCCGGAAGCTTGTTTGCCTGTTGGAAGGGCTGGCAACATATACGCACAGATGGTCTCTTCCCAGTTAAGTCGTGGCAAACCATATTTGCAATTCTGACGGAATCAATCGCAAAAAGAGGCGCACATGACGACCGAATGCAAGTGGTACAACCGGGCGCTTGGCCTACGGCTCAGGGCCAATCACCAACCATCTCTGGGAACCGTTGCGCCGAACTCAACTTTCAGTGGAATGTGTCTGTGTGTTTACCTCGAAAAGCAAATGATTAGCCCGGTGAAACTTAGTGCGCATACATTAGATGGTAACGGGAACTTCGAAACGAAGTGGAATGATTCTGGCTCGATGTCCTCTATCCGACGCGAATACGTGCCAAATTACCCGATACAGACTATTATTCATTCATAAAAGCAGAAAAGCAGAACGATGAGCACAGTACCTTAATAGTGGGTTACATATGCAAATGCAGCCCCTCAGTTGGCGCGTTCCAGCTTACGGCGCAGGGCGTAAGGGCTACTGGACCATACGGAATACAACGTTGGCCGTGCTGGCCATTCAGTTGGAGGATTGATATTTGCGGGGAGCCAATGGGAGGATTGAATGCGGAGAAGAACTGGAGGCTCCTGGGAATACTCAACTTCACACCTGACAACCAAACTTTTCGGCGGGCTTCTCAAGGGTAGCCTGTACGTTATTGATCGTGTCGCATTGACGAGGACCGTTCCGTCCAAAAAGGTACCACAAAGCAACTCGACGAATACCATAGCTTTAAAATACGTAATAGACCTCACAGTGAGAGATCGACGTCCGACTTGTCCTGCTGTGGTCGTAGAAGGGCCGGAAGTGTTGATAGTGAGGAGAAACGCAAATGCATCGTGAATCACAAAGCCAAGTCCCGTTCTAAATATCACGGAGGTATATGTTTGCATGTTATACTCTGGGAGCTGGGATTAGACTAGCCGGCTCGATATGTATTTGCGGTGAGTGGTGTCGACGGTAGGATATTCAGGGGCCACGCAACACTTAGACGGCTAGAAAAAAACATCCAAATCATCGTAACCCTTATATAATTCAAGCTGAAAATAGGGAGGGCGAGCTGAATTACCTAATTCACACTGTCTAATAGCTTAATGCCATCCAGGTGCCTGTCAGCCATTGGAACATACATGATATAAACCGCATCCGCGCTCGGGATATACATATGAGCTAGGGCTGTTTGCATCATGCAGCCGGAATATTGTAGGATCTAGAGGCAACTTATTTAGAACGTTAGAGCTTCAATAACGGGTGAGGGGCTACATGATCATCTACTTGGCTGCTTGGCCAAGGTTCGATGTCATTAGCCGCACGGCAGATGATGACAAGATATTTGATGTCGTCAAGCGGACGAGTTGTCTACGGCGAGTTTGTGACACGAAGATATTATAAAAAAGATTTGTCTTGCCCAATGGCATTAAATAAAAATTTTAAAATCGTAGATGCAGGTATCGATGTAGCATTACCTAGGTCGAGACCCACCGTCCAATAGTCTTTAAGCGTCTTTCTAGAATCGGAGATGCCCCTCCATATCCCTGCCAAATTAAGTTAAGGCCATACGCCAAAGTTTTCCGTGTCCTACGTAACTACTACTCCTTGATAAAATACCTTTTCGAGTTAGCGCTTCTAGTGGGTACGTCAAAGTTCCTTGATAGCTGCATACTAAGGTTCTGTCTATCTCGTGAGGTCTAGATTTCGATCCTCTCGTTATCATCGAACAACCTTTGCAACTTTGAGCGTCCTCCATTTTCTTTAATCCCTTCGCTCTCTATCTACGATACTACTAATTCTACTAGTTAATTCAACTAGTCAATTTATAAATATATATTTTTTTACATCTATGCAAGCCATATAACGCCACCAACCTTTAAGATATAATTTGAATTCGCTATTGTATATCATGGTTGCGCCTCGAGGACTAACACTTGGGTAATCCACCAAATTTCCTCGCGCACGCGCACTGTAGCCCGGCAGCCAATGTGTATATTCAACATAGAGAGCTTATAAACGCTCTATCGTAGAATATGGCGGCACCATCGTTCGGTTTCTCTCCTTGGAGAAGGAGATCCTCATCCGTTACCTCTCAGCGAGATCCGGTAGATGTTCCTGGACAAATACACACTCCAAATCAAGGCTCGCGATTAGGTCCAGGAGATTTACGACAGCTCTCATCTTCTCTTAATTCCCATAGTCATAGAGAGCCCATTAGATCTTTTGTGCCTGGCTCTCTTTGGGATCATTTGTGTAAGTCTATATATACTTACATCGCCGTGCTTTTTATTAACATCCTCCCCAAGCTCCTGTGGACAGTGCCGGTTTTGCTCGCAGTGTCCGTGAAGACACCGCCGAACTCGCTTCATACGTGCTTTCGGACAAGAAGGATAGGCGCAGCACGTCATTTCTCAATCGAATATCGTCTACCTCGTCCCACCCCAGCCGCGACCAGCCAGTCTCCCAGGACGAGTTGCCATCCCCAGGAGATTTACAAGCATCAAGCACCGACACCATAGACGGAGTTTCCGAACCCTCCTCGCTGGCATCTAGAACGGACGGCCCACCCAACTCAGGGCCTTCGGCACTCACAACCATGCTCAAACATTCTCCGTCTGAGTCCCTACTTGATCTGGACGCCGGTAGTAATTCAATATCACACAATGGCCAGCAATTACCATCGACAGGCGAATTCCAATCAGAACCTGATAATGAGATATCAGAGACTACCCCTCTCCTCAGGAGGATATCAAGGCCAGAGTCTCTGGATAGTATTGTAGATATGGACATCGAAAATCAAAAACCGAAGACACCGCCTTGGGGACCGTCGTCGACCGGTCGCGGTATTCGAGACAAAATTCGTACTGTCAAGCACATGATGAACCCAAAGACTTGGGATAAAAAGGTTATTTGGCAGAGAGCTATAATAGACCCGATACATTGCTTACCAGCTGTGATCGTCGGTCTTCTACTTAACATCCTAGATGCCCTATCTTACGGTGAGTTGCAGTCCAGATCATGTTATTATCCAAGAGTCTAATAGTATCCGTAGGAATGATCTTATTCCCCTTGGGCAACCCAATATTCTCGAACCTCGGGCCGGCTGGAATATCGATATTCTACGTTAGCACAATCATCTCACAACTGACCTTCTCGACCAGCAGTATATTTCGAGGTGGCGTTGGATCGGAGTTGGTAAGTGCTCTTGAACCCTACGATTTATGAATATGCACTCACGTATATAGATCGAAGTTGTTCCTTTCTTTCATAATATGGCGACTACCATTACGGCGAAAGTAGGAGAAGACCAGCCGGACGCGGTTATCGCTACGACGATAACCTCTTTTGCTATTAGCTCCATGCTGACTGGCCTTGTTTTCTATCTTATGGGAAGATTTAGACTGGGCTATGTCGTCGGCTTTATCCCTCGCCATATTTTAATCGGATGTATCGGTGGTGTGGGCTGGTTCCTCATCGCGACGGGCTTTGAAGTTTCGGCGCGACTAGAGGAATTCCGCTACGATCTCGACACCGGACGAAAACTAATTCAGCCAGATACCTTGCCTCTCTGGCTTATCCCTCTTGCTCTTGCTATCCTTCTCTTTGGCCTTCAGAAGAAAATCACTTCCAAATACTTCTTGCCAATCTATATTCTATCCGTACCCATCTTCTTCTATTTCTTCGTATTTACGATTGACAGTATAAATCCCGAGAGCCTTCGGCAAGCCGGGTGGATCTTTGAGGCCCCTGAGGCCGGGCAACCCTGGTGGTACTTCTGGACTCTTTATAGTAAGCACTTCAACTATTTCCGGAGAGGAACTTGTTACTGACTGGCAAACCATAGAATTCAACCTTGTTCATTGGGGAGCGATATTGGAAACTGTCGGGGCTATGTTCGCATTGACCTTTTTCAGTGTACTTCATGTTCCCATCAATGTTCCTGCTTTAGCGCAAATTTCCGGGGAAGATCATCTTGATTTAGATCACGAACTCAAACTACACGGCTACTCGAACTTCCTGTCTGGGCTTGCAGGAAGTATCCAGAATTATCTAGTCTTTGCTAACACGCTATTATTCATGAGATCAGGCGGCGATAATCGTCTAGCGGGTATCATGCTAGCAGGTCTTACATTCGGTGTCATGACGATCGGGCCAGTGATCATAGGCTACATTCCTGTCATGGTTGTCGGCACCCTGATCTTCGTTCTCGGTTTTGAGTTATTATTAGACGCCTTAATATCCCCGAGGCGCAAACTCAAGCTATTGGAATACCTGACAGTACGTTTTTTTTTTATCATCTACACCTACATACCTAAGACTAACTTAAGATTGCCTTAGATCGTAGTAATAGTTCTCACTATGGGAATCTATGATTTTGTTGTGGGTATTTTCGTTGGCATTATACTCGCCTTTGTTTCTGCTATTCTCCACGCATCTCAAGTTTCAGCCATACGAGCAACTTATACCGGGGACCAGATCGGGTCCATGGTCAGACGGAATCCATCACAACATCGCTACCTCCGAGAAGTCGGTAGCCAGACATACGTAATAAAATTATCCGGGTTTCTCTTCTTTGGTACCATCGTCGGTGTCGAGGCGAAAATCCGACATCTAATTTCCGAGGATTCTTTTAGGGAGCATCCTATTAAATATTTAATCGTCGACCTGTGGCACGTTACGGGTATCGACTATTCGGCAGCCGAAGGATTCAAAACTATCAATCGGCTCCTAGCCGGGAAAGGAGTGCACCTTCTCCTAAGTGGAAAAGACGCAGACAGCGGAATTGGTCGAGATCTCAGAGCGGTCGGACTCGGGTCCGATGGACCCAGCGTTATGTTCATGCCTGATTTAAATTCTGCATTAGAAAGCTGCGAGAACGAGCAACTAAAGGCCTTCTATGCTCACCAAGAAGCTCTAAGAATCTCCCGACCGGCGCCGTCAAGAAATCTTGATGTGCCTAATAAGGGTCAACTTGGCCAATCATTAGAGATTCTGTCTCAGTCCCCGAGGAGACATCACCTCGACCAAGCGGCTAAGAATGTGTTGGACCAACATGAGGTGAGGCGGTCAACAAGATGGCAAAACATCAGTGAACCCCTCCGACTTATGCTTCAAGTCTTCTACGACGTGAGCGATAAGAATGAGGATTTCTGGTTCCGAGCAAGGCCGTTTTTCGTTCGTAGGGAATACACGGCCGGTACCGTCTTATATCAGTGCGGTGAGCCAGCCAATGGTTTCTATCTCCTAGAAAGGGGCGAGTTGCGGGCGGACTATGACACGCCGCAAGGTCGTCTATACGAGCCGATCGTCCAGGGCACGACTTGCGGCGAGCTGCCCTTCTTCTCCGAGACAAACAGGACGGCGACGGTGGTTGCAGTTAAAGACTGCGTCGTCTGGGTTATGGATACGGAAAATTGGGAGAAGCTGCAAAACGAGGAGAACGACGTGGCGCAGGAATTGTTGCGTATTTCGCTGAAGCTTACGAGCGAGCGGATGGAAGCTATGACGAAGTATATCTCGGCGGTTGGGAATTGATTGCTCGGATGGGATAGGATGGGATGGATAGATAAAACAGCGGATATTTTGGAAATGCAATCAAATTTGCTAAGTGAAGAACTATTATGCTGTTAAGCGATCATATATCTCTCATGACTTAAGCTTTAATGTAGTTGTCTCGGACTATGTAAGCTGTTCATGATGTCTTAGGTACTTTAGTAAGACCCTGACATTGCTTTGAGCTGCTACAACGGTACTTCTTCCGAAAACTGCTGGGGACGTCGTCTATCTCACTTCATATCTAACAAATCTGATAAAAGTAGTTTATAAAGTTATTTAATGCTATGATAATCAACAAACATAATCTATTCTTCGTGGTCTTAGGTGTTGTCTTAGCAGATGCTGCTGTTGTGTAATCAGGGGCTAGCTGCCATTTCATAAGCAGCGGAACGATTCCGCGCCCAGCATCGCATATGACAAACAACTTGTATTGGATTCATAACAAATCGACTACCACAACGCTCTATATTACACAACTCGGCCTATACGTCTAACGATTCTAGTTGAAGAAGCTGATTAATTAGGTCTTTATCGGCTGTTGCCAACATGGCGCAATCCGACGAGTATGATCCTCCTGACAAATACCTAGCCTTGATAATGGCCGGAGAGGGTTTTTTGTATAAAGGCTCGATAGATCCGATTGTATGAGATGGAATATATTCGTTCGAAACAGACAGGTATAAGATAGATACTGAAGCATTCAAAGAATATCTTCTGCTATATTCTCACTACCTATTTACCTTGAACACCACAACTCGTTCTTACATACCAAACAATTCACTTCACCATGAACTACACCAAAACCCAACACACCAAGCCCTACGGCGCCATCTCCCCTTCCCTCCCACACCTCTCCACGGCGTCCAAATCCGTCTTCATCGTCGGCGGCTCCGCCGGCATCGGCAAAGCCACCGCCCTCGCGTTCCTCGCGTCCGGATCCCGCCGCATCGCCCTCACCGGGCGCCGCGAGGCCGTCCTGGCCGCTACCGCGGCAGAGCTCCAGGCTAAATACGCCGACGCCAGGGTGCTCACGTTCGCGGTGGACGTCGTGGACGAGGCGGGCACGCAAGCGGCGTTTTCCAAAGCCAAGGCCGAGTTCGGCGCCCTCGACGTCGTCGTTAATGCCGCGGGCGTTCAGACGCTGGTGAAGCCGCTGGCCGAGGCGGATCTGGAGGCGTGGTGGAAGACTTTCGAGACGGGGGTTAGGGGCGCGGCGGTCGTGGCGAGGGCGGCGGCTGGGTATGCGAAGCCGGACGCGGTGGTGTTGTACTTGGCAACGGCGGGGGCGCTGTTCCCGGCGAACGGGGGGCTGCCGATGTCCGGGTATGCGGCTAGCAAGCTGGCGGCGGTGAAGGTGATGGAGTATTTTGGGGCGGAGAATCCGGGGTTGAGGGTTGTTAGTGTGCATCCGGGGGTTGTGACGGAGACGGAGGGGGGGAAGAAGATGGTTGAGGATTCGGGGATGGAGTGGCCGAGCGATGATAGTGAGTTTTTTTTTTTTTTTTTTTTTTTTTTTCTTTACTCCCCTTTTCCTTACGAGGAAGAGAAGAATAAGACGTATATGGGATGAGATTGCTAATATGATATGAATAGTTAACCTGCCGGCCCATTTCCTCGTCTGGGCCGCGAGCAAGGAGGCTGAGTTTTTGAAGAATAAGTTTGTTTTTGCTGCGTGGGATGTCGATGAGTTGAAGGCGCGGAAGGATGAGATTGCGCAGTCGCCGGAGTTGCTTCTTGGTCTGAACGGGTTCCCTCGTAGTGTATAAGGAGTGTTGTGTGTCATGTATAGTTCGCCAGCTAAGTACACAATTATTACCTTAAAATAAGTGTCGGAGTTCACTACTAGTAAGATAGCTTGTCAAATATGAATCACTCCTTACACAGATGATAGTATGCATTTATTCACTACGTCTCTAGAGAAGAAGTGTCAACAGTTGGATATACTCTCATGATTAGAACATAACTTACTTTAAAAGACACTCTCGTGAGTGTAACATTTGAATTGCTCGTAACAGTATCACCAAGTTAAAGCCACTGGTCGTACAGACTTAAACCGGGAATATATAACATGCCAGATATCTTCTCTTCATTACTGTACAAACGCGCAATATGCTCTGATTCATGAACGTCTGTCTGCCCATTCCCTTTTTTAAAACCCGCCGTCTCGAAGCCAGCCCACGAATACGCCTGACTACCCAGAAACAAGATGGTGATCGAACTACTCCCCCACCCCCCAAGTACGATGCTATACCACCCGTTTAACTTCGAAGAATCTTCGTAACCACCATACCTGGAATAGAGACTCGCCTACTACCACGCCAATTACGAACAGGTTCCACCATTTGACTCGGCTGTTTGTGCTCTCGGCGGTGTTACGGTGGGTGCGTTCACGGACGACGATGTAGGATTGCTCATCCCTTGCCTGGTCGACTAGTTCGGAGAGTTGCTTGACTGTAGCTCCGTTAGTAAATGGATCCAAGCCGTATTTGTTAAAAGTTAAGGAGTAGGCAGCAACGCAACGCAACACATACTCTCTTTCTCTAAGGGATCCTGAGGGGCATCGCCTTCGGACACGTAGACTATTCCATGTACGTTGAACGACACCTCCTTGCTGTTGGAGCCCCAGTGTTCGTTACCGAAGCAGTAGAGGAATTTGCCGTCGTGTCTAGCCGTAAACGAGAAGTCGCCGTTCGAAACCGACTTCTGGAAAGTTTCGTGCTGGCCCATCGGGTTCGTGATCTGTAAGTTGTGGATCAAACATGTAAGTCATTATATTTATTCACCGACTAATTTTATTTTTAAGAGTGCTTGCTGCCGTACCCAGAAGTCAATGTCGAGGTTTCCGGCACCGCCGAACTCCCTGTCGCCGGTCTGGAAAGTAACGGTCATGACATCGTCCTTGTGGAGTTCCTCGTGGAAGCACTCGCGGCCGTGGGCGGGAAGCTGGATATTGTGGGCGAGCGCAGCTCGTAGGAAGCTCGCTGCCAATAGCAGGAGGGTTTTAGTCGAGAATAACATATTCGCTAGGCAACGAGTGTTTGTCATGCGACGGTAGGCTTTTGAATTAGAAGAATAATAAGAGCCTACTAACTAAACGAGCTGTGAGGCTTGAAACTTGAGATGGACACTTTGGCGATTGCCAAGGATCGAATCTGGGTGGACGCTCGGGACGGTCTAGCGCGGTTTACTTAAGCTAGCAGGCTAGGTACTCTAATAATCATAGCGGCGGTACCTAAGAGATACTTCCTGAGTCGCGACGTGTTACAAACTCGTGACCGTCTCCTTCCCGGAGAAGGCCGACTCCGCGGCATAAAAATCTAGTTGTAGTCAGGGGGTCTAGTAAGTATAGCGATTGTATCTAGTTACTTTTTTGCAGTTACCTGACATAGGTAGCGTAGCAGAGCCCAGGACTTCTGCCAGGACTTCTGTCAGGCCCTCTGGCCCTTTACCTTATCAGGTTGGATTAAGCCAAAGCCAAAAAATTAAGATAGGTACAAGACCCCAGCCCAGCGACTGCCAGCTGCAGGCAAGTAATTACGTTGGTTTCCATGGGACTCCGTCTTTCTCCAGCCACATTGCATTTTTACCTAACTTTCTGAAAAACACATCTACTATTCTCTCTTCACCGATCTCCAACCACAATCCACCGCATCAACCCCTTTTGATAACCCATCGCCACGAGATCTCTCCTTCGCCGAGCAGGTCTCATTGTTGCAGGATAGTAAGTTGACTACTACTTCAAACTTCTACATCATCCCGACAAAGAAGAATTCTTTGGTCTTTTCGCTGTTTTGTATTTTTTGTCGCCTTGTCGTCACCTTGTCGCCCTGCACGCTTTCGCTCTACAGTACCAATACCATATCCACGTATCTACCTCTACCACCTATCTACATATCTATCTACATACCTCTACCTAAATATTACATACATCTACATACATATACCTACCTACCTTCAACCTCCCCTCGTAATTCTTCGGCCCACCTGTTCATTTCATTTCATCTCTCCTCTCCTATTGTGGCAGCCTGGCAGCCTAGAAATAACACGGGGACAATCGCGCCCAACATCACCGACTCATCCCCAGGTCATTGCGCAGTCTTGGAAGACCAATCGATCTGTCCTTACGGAACACTAAACCCCATAAATCCCGACTGGCTGCCAATTACCTCGAGATAATCACATCATCCTCCGTCTTCCATCTTAACTAACTTCTCCTCTTTCTCGTGCTAGATATAGCGACATCGTCTTAGGCCCACAGCCGTAATAGATACTTACCGCATCTCTTCTTAAAGTCGCAATCATGGGTCTCACATTCTCCAAGTTGTTCGACAAGCTCTGGGGGAAGAAGGAGATGAGAATTCTGATGGTTGGTCTCGACGCTGCCGGAAAGACCACGATTCTTTACAAGCTCAAGCTCGGTGAAATCGTCACAACTATCCCTACTATCGGTATGCCATCTCCACCCGAACGTCAGCATCATCGCCACCCTTTGTTTTGATTATTGACACGCGTCGCGCTTCCAGGTTTCAACGTCGAGACGGTCGAGTATAAGAACATTCAATTCACCGTGTGGGATGTTGGTGGACAGGACAAGATTCGTCCTCTGTGGCGACATTACTTCCAGAACACCCAAGGTATCATCTTCGTCGTCGACAGCAACGACCGAGACCGTATCGTCGAGGCTCGGGAGGAGTTGCAGCGCATGTTGAACGAGGACGAGCTCCGGGATGCTATTCTGCTAGTCTTCGCCAACAAACAGGATCTGCCCGTATGTTCCATTCCGTCCTAACCGTATTATTTACAAATACAAATTTTGCTAACGATGGTTGTAGAACGCCATGAATGCTGCTGAGATTACCGACAAGCTCGGCCTTCACAGCCTGAGACAGCGCGCCTGGGTACGTAACTCCATCCTATCTTGTCTCACCTATATAATATGTGCTAATCAGCGGTGTAGTACATTCAATCAACTTGCGCTACATCCGGAGACGGTCTGTATGAGGGTCTCGAATGGCTTGCCACCACGCTCCGTAAGGCTGGACACCAGTAAATGGGAGGGGGCACTGTGTCATTTTCCCGTTTCCCGTTACGACTCACCATGTTTCCCTTTCCTCCCCAATTTAATGGGTCGGTTGTAACTCGCAAATTCATTCCCGGAGCAATCGATATATTCCATAAATGACGCTGGTCTCGGTATGCTCTCGCTCTCATGGGTTACGGTGAACCTGCAAAGTGAAGACGCAAGTTTGATTTTGGAAGCATAGGAGGGGAGTGGCGTACTGGGACGAAATCTGTACGAATTGATATTACAGAACGTAAAAGAGAACTTGATGCGTTGGGTCACGCTACCAGGGGCCAGCGGAGCCTCGCATTCTAGTTTGCTTTTTCTCGTTCACGAGGCATTTCCCGTCTATTGTTCACCATTAATAAGAATGATGATTAACACTATGTCATGATATGATGGTGGCTCTTGTGAAGCCCTGGTGGGATGTTCTCAATATATGGTCCTGTTTCCCTTTTTACGCTGGCATTACGAGATAGAACGAGATTGGAAGGCTTCGTAGTTTACAGTAATTGCAACATGAGATTTGTTTAGGTTAGAGATTTGTTGCGGTCCTTTTTTTTAGTATAGGAGATAAGATCTATCTTGCGTAATTGTGTATATGGCCATGCCTAAATTGAGGGTCGCCCTTACAAGGTCCCAGTGTCCCTGCTATAACTGGAGTACCTAACTGGACTTAAAGAAAAAAAGACGAGTGTAACTCCTTGCTTACATTGTACTATACATAGTACTGTACTTTCTACAAAGAGGCTTAGCTTTCTCCTGTTTTATACATGTACATATGTACATACCTAGGTAGATAATAAAATATGGCCCCACGTAAAGCCGGGATCGGCAATGCTGGGATCCCCGACGCTCATAATATATTTCAACGGCGAGGACCGCAAGGTCTTTTCTCACCGACAACATAATTTCGGAATTGGACCGCCAGACCGGGGGAACGTGTCCTGCAACTTGACTCCCTGCCAATTGATTTTCAATTGATCAAAATGAAGCCTTCAGGGATTCTCGTCACAGCTAAAAGGGGCCTGCCAGTGCTCCGAGCGCCCCTAAGACGGCAACCCCGTTTCTTCGCCCGAGCGGCGTCTTCCTCGGCTTCTGAGACAAGCGCCTTGGCTGCGATAATCACTTCACGAACTCACCCTCGAACACGTGTATTATCTAATCGTCTTCCCCTCCCCGTTCAAAGCCGTCGAAGTTACGCTTCGGCACCGACAACAGGGTCCGAATCTCTAAGCAAGACAGCTCTTTACGATCTCCATGTCTCGCACGGCGCCAAGATCGTGCCCTTCGGAGGGTTCTATATGCCGGTCCAGTATGCCGGGCTGAGTGTCACTGCCTCCCATCACTTCACGCGGAGCCATGCCTCGCTGTTCGACGTCGGACACATGGTCCAGCATCGGTTCGAGGGTCCCGGCGCCACTGCCTTTCTCCAGCGAATCACACCTGCCGGCCTTGAGAGCCTCGGCGTCAACTCGAGTACCCTCAGCGCACTTTTGGTCCCTGGTAGCGGCGGCATCGTCGATGATACCATTATAACAAAGCTCGGCGAAAACTCTTTCTACGTCGTCACCAACGCCGGGTGCCGGGACAAAGACCTCGCATATCTGAGTGAGCAGTTAGGACAATGGGAGAAAGAGGACCGTCTGTCTGTTAACCACACGGTCCTCAATGGGCAGGGCTTGATCGCGCTGCAAGGCCCTCTTTCCGAACAGATCCTCGAACAAGTCCTGGCCAACCCCAAGGAAACCGATCTCCACGGGTTGTTTTTCGGACAATGCCGCTCCGTGACGCTGAAGCTTCAGGACGGGCGTGAGGTGTCCGATATACTAGTCAGCAGAGGTGGATATACCGGCGAAGACGGGTTTGAGATCTCCATCCCTGAGGAACACACCGTTGCCGTGACCGAAACACTCCTTCAGTCCGCCGGCCCGGAGAAATTACAGCTGGCAGGCCTAGGCGCACGCGATAGCTTGCGTCTGGAGGCGGGCATGTGTCTGTACGGCCACGACCTAAACGAAGACATCACACCCGTTGAGGGCGCGCTAAGCTGGATCATCGGCAAGGAGCGGCGCAGCGAGACAGACGTCTCAAAAGGCGCGTTCTACGGTGCAAGCGTCATTCTCGGCCAACTAACGCCCAAGAGTAAAGGCGGAGCGGGCGTTGAGCGCCGGCGAATCGGGCTAGTAGTCGAGGGAGCACCCGCGCGGGAAGGCGCTGAGATCCAGGACGAGAGCGGTGCGAAGGTTGGCACCGTGACTAGCGGATGTCCGAGCCCGTCGCTAGGCAAGAATATCGCCATGGGGTATGTCAAGGACGGCCTGCACAAGGCGGGGACCGAGCTCGTCGTTAGTATTCGTGGACGTCCGCGGAAGGCGGTCGTGACCAAGATGCCGTTTGTGCCGAGTAAGTACTGGAAAGGGAACGCTTAGGTTATTATTACATTTTCGACGGTACATATTAGGTATGTAAGGTTGGTAGGTACCTAAGGTTACGGAAACCAAGACATATGGCGTGGCTTGCTTGCTTGCTGAGGGTGTTTGTATAATGCAACGCAACGCAACGCAATGCAATATAAGATGGTGGGAGCGAAGAATACGGGTTGGTTGGTGGGTTGCATTTTTTTGGGCACTTTGAGACTTTCAACAATCCAGGGGCGTCGGAGTAAATAAACTACTTGTAACGCTTGCGTGCGTGCGTATGACATGGCATAGCATGGCATGGCATAGCATTACATTACATTATGCATAGGTAGATGAGATAGATACCCTCAACGAAGATCTACGTTACGGTTACCGTTATTTATTCAATGGTCTTGTCCTATATAATACTAGTTAAGTTTGCTAGGTTAGTTAGTTATACGGTTTGTCTAGTTGTAAGTGTATAAGGTGTTGTTTCACTAGTATAGCGAAGATATTCGTAGAAGCAATGAATGGATTTGGTAGAGTAATTACATAGCATATAGTTTAGATTGAGAGAGAGGAACATAAACACGGTTCTCACGCGGGTAGTAGTATGTTGTAGTATGACATAGTTAACGGGAAATTGTTTCTATTTTCATTATATACCTAAGGCATTCAGTCTACCCTGAAAGACAAAACTCCTCGAGACATGCCAGTTAGTACATTTAGTAATTCTCTCTCAACTCTACACCATCATGTTCAGACAACCAACTAAGGAGAAACGCCTATTCGATAGCGAGTATAAGTTAGTTTTCATACGTCTAGACCTTGACTATACAATGCCTTTCTTCAACTTCCCGCCTTTATCCACGATTAGGAAAGCCATAATAGGTACCTAAGTTAAATAGTAAACTGGCAAACAGCAAAACACACAACCGAGTACCCAATGTAGATATGTACGCGTGGTAAATTGCGATAGATCCTAGTATAAGAGCACACGTGGTATGTATACAATTACGATATCATATCCTCCTTCGATCTGCTTCTCCCTCTTGCCTCTTATATCTTACCTCTCCACCTTTCTCTCGAAACCCATACGTCTCTCTAAGTTTCATCGTGAAGCATATTACTCGTGCCGCGCAAGTATCGTGCGATGTGTGCCATATCATAAAAAAAAAAAAAGAAGAAGAAGAAGAAGAAGTGGTTACCAGTACAAGAGGCTTCACCTTAAATCTGTCCGCTCCCTATAGACCTAAGCTCCGGCGTGCGTTTATAAAAAAACAAAAACTGAGCGAGGTGAGAGGCGAACTCGCGGCAGGCGAAGCGTTCATGAGGATTATATACTGATAAGCCCGGCTATGTCCACTTGTGTGTCCTTCTCCCGAAATGTATCCCAATGAGAATCCGTCTGTTCTGTCTCCCGAAGGCTAGACTCCCTTCCTTCCCACGCTGTCCCTCCTCGTGATGTAAGTAATGTACGCAACAAATCCCCCCAGACTACCAACAGCAAGCGATATGTATTCCCCCGGGGAACGAATAAACAAAAAGTGAACGAAGAAGAGGAAGCAATGAACCGATGCCCGTCGCTTGCTGCCCGTTTAAATGCTTGGATATCCCGATAACGCCTTCCTTTCAATCCTCCCTCGTCCTCACCCTCGCCCTTATATACGTCGCATCAGAACGTCCAGTCTTCCAACATGGCCGCATGCCTCCGTTTGTGCGTAAGACTCTGCCGCGAGCCTGGTGCTGCTACGATCTGTTCCGGGCTTTGCATCCAGTCGTACCCCGGGGTTCGCCACCAACTCCCGGGTTCCCTGTATTTCCTATGTGCGTAACTGAAGTTATCTTCCGCCCCTGCATCGCACCGCTCCAAGCGCAAGACGCCTCCTCGAGAAAGGTCACATGACAACGCGATTAGGTCTTGTCCCTCGTTAGCAAACCCGACGCCGCCGAGTTCGCCGAATATGTCGACTGTCTGCCTGGTATTGAATGTTTGAGCGTCAATTAAATTGACGAAGTCAGCTTCCTCGGCGGCAACTAGAATTCGCTTGCCAGATCCCAGAGGGGAGAACCGTAAACTACGCGCGCCGGCCATCTCGGTTCTTACCACGGCAACCGAAGTACTCTCGCCCTTGCTATTCTTCCATTTGCGGGCATCCCATATTCTGATACTCCTATCTTGGTTTCCAGTCGCGACGGTCCAACCATCCGGCGCCCAGTCGCAAGCGAAGCCAAAGTCTCTATGACCCTCGAGACTTTGGAGTATCTCACCCGTCTCCGCGTCGGTGATGAGTACGTTTTGGTCGTCTCCAACTATAACACGAAGCCTCATATCTGGACTTAGCGCAGAACAATTCATCGCCGACTCATACATGATTTCCGACCTAACACTATTCGTAGATAGGTCCACTACCCGGAAACCAAAGTCGTTGGAAGCAAAGGCAGCCAACGGAGTGGATGAGTGCCGAGAAGAATGTATTTGTACGTGATTTGTTATACCGCTATTATGATTGGTCAATAGTCCTTCGTGTGCCTCGAGGTCTTTGGAGGAGTTTAGGTAACGGTAACGATAGGTCCCATAGAAACCGCCAGCAATCAGTATATCCTCGCTAGCGGTTAGTGTAGATATATGAGCACCGGTTTGGCTGTCGAAGCGCATCGCTACTTTGTCCCGTCCCGTAGTAGGGTCATGCTCCTTGATCGTAGTAAAGCTCGGATAGAATGCCCTCGTTCGCGATGCGACGCCTAATATATTGCGAAGCTGAAAATGTAGCAGGCGCACATCGCGCCTAATGTCCATGCTCTTATATCTAAAGTAATTCTCGACAGGGCGTAGTAGCCTGTCGGACGAATCAGTATGAAACGCATCAGAATTCACTCTGTTCACGTAGTTATGAAACGTCGCCATACGACGACATCGCGCCATATTCCTCGTCACTCCTAGATCCCTCCAACTGATGCCTTGGAAGTCGTATAGATCACCCCTCAACTGGTTATAATCTACTCGGCGCGGGCATTCCCGGGCCAGACGACTGATTTGTTGGAAGGACGGCACGGGTCCGTTTGCTCGTAGTTGCATGTCTGCATTGCTCTGCCACTCCCAGAGCTCAAGAAACTGCATAACGTGCGGGTTCTCGGGCCCGAGCGACATGGGATTCGCATTACTAAGGGCCATAGGATGAAGACCAGTGTTCGCGGCGGCATCGATGTCATCTTCGGCAGGGTCTTGAACGTCTGGGAGCGGCAGCAGCGTCTGCGAGGGTGGGATGGTACCTAAATCGGTATCAATGGGTGGCGAAGGCTGTATTGGGATGCCGAGATGGTTATTAATGAGCGCATATTCGACAGGCGCCATGACGTGACTTTGGTCGTCTGGGTCTTCCATGTTATTAAGATTGTTTAAGGGAGCGCCACCTTCTTCGATATCGATGTCCAACATGTCGTGGTTATTGTCGGTGCTACTACTACCGGCGTCATTACTATCTTCAAAGACTTGGGCACCGTCGGAGTTGGCAGAGTTGGCATGCGCAGTAGATGTCGATGTCGGGACGTATGGGGGTGACCACTGGTAGTCATTCATAGGACTGTCAGGGTCAGGTAGATCAACTTCAGCAATTTGAGGCTGAGAAGATGAGAAGGCATCTTGGTCGATCTGAGGACGGTCTGGAGCGAGGAATGGAGAGACGGGTGGGGAATTAGTAGGGCGCATCGTTGTTGGAGGTGGTCAAGTCATTTGGATGGAAATTCGAGCCTAACCGCTCTAGTATTGGGGGTTCACATAAGATGAACCCGTGTTGCTTTTATGTTTCTGTCGTGCAGACGCTTCTTATTGGCTCATAAAATAGGGAGGTAACGAGGTATACATGTAATGTAGCTGTGTAGCTGTGTAGCTGTGTAGCTGCGTAACTGCGTAGTAGTTGAGGTAGTAACAAACCTACATGCACTACACTATTACTAGTGTATAGGTAGATGATGGTCGGACGGGATGGATGGCGGATCTTCAGCAGGACGCCAAGATGGGTCAAGGCAGCGATCCCTAGTTTGCGGCTATCGAGGGTGGTATACAGTAGCGTGAACCTTCTATTCTATGTAGGTTAGTTAGGTCCAATGTATGTATTGGAGTCTTATGTATTGTAGATAAACTTTGGTATGTAATAGATAAAGAGGGTCGGCGGGGTATATATCGTATCAGAACGAGATTACACTAGTAACAGCACCACGTTTTAAATTTAAACTTGCCTATTTTAGGTACCTATGTACATTAGGTAGGAGGTAGTTACCTTACATGTATGTAGGTTAGGTAGGTAGTTTACGTTTTTCGATGCGTTGGGTTAATCTGGTTGGCATGTCTGCATGTATGTAGGTAGTTACCTAAGAGTTAGAAATTGCGAGACGGCATAGGCATACGTACCCAATCGATCGATGTAAGATAAGGAGCGGATCAGGCTGCTTCTACTGCTACATCGTGATGACGATGGATTGGGGGGGGGAGGATGGGCTACTGATAGAAAGATACAACATCGATGCCAATTACATTACGCTAGTGGAGAACAAATGCAAATGCGAAATGCAGAATGCAAATAAAGGACCAATATGACGACCAGACGACCACGCCACAGCTGTTTCGCTAAAGGTACATGAACGCATACAGTATCCACGCCCATTTATAAGTACCTAGGTAGTTAGTATAATATGCAAGTACATACATGATGTATCTACCTTACCCACCGATTTCCACAGGCAGGAAGTTTGGGGGTCTTGGAGTAAGAGCCATTTTTGGACTGACTTACATGTTAGGTACGTACATACTACCTGCATACACTACAAGGTCGTTATTGCAGTTTATTGCACGAGTATGTACCTACGGACCCGTAGTGTAAAACGGAAAGCAACATTGAATCCACAATCCATCATCTCCCGTACATCATCACATGCCCCAGTCCGACTGGCTCTGCATGCGCCCAACAACCGGAGATAATCATCATCAGGAATAAAACATCAAGTATTCCGAATATGAACAAAAGGACGTCTTGAACCTTGATTTCCACATTGTCCACATTTCCTATTCTCAGCAATTATTCAGCATAGTTAATGACGAACGATATGTTGGTGCATTGCATTACCATATGGCAATCCTCTATCCTCTATCTCCCATCCCCCATCCCCCATCCCCCATCAGTCTCTCAAATTTCAAGTATGATATATCACTTTTAATCCCGGCATCCGTCCTATGAACCGCTCGTCCAAGTCACAAAATAGAAAGCTATTGTTTTCATAAACCCTCCCCTTTTCAACCGGTGAGCTCGTGGCTTCTCAGTTTGACGAGTCAGTATTCTAATACATACATATATACATATATATATTACGAGGTGCCTCGCCGGGTGAGACACCGAGATGGAGATGCTTGATTGACGGGATTAAAATTTACCCTTCGCACGGTTCCCGTCGAGTCTTCATTCGCCATGGCCCATCCCATGGGGGTCGGGGTGGGGAGGGAGCGAGAAATAGAAAGAAAAAGGGCCTGGGGTCGTCGGGTCCCGCAACGTCCATAAAAGTATATGTACTCTCCCGAAAACACTCACCGCCGGCACACGAGTTATTAACCGAACTTTTCGAATCCGAGGCGGCAAAGGTGCTATTACATACTACTAATAAGCCAGCAACCCTTCGGTACCAAGCATACGGCACTGGGGAAAGGAGAATGTCCAGCCCTGTACACCCCGCACCCGAACCCCTCGAAACTTGTACGCGCAACTAACAACTAACTTGACTCCATCGCTAATTTTGAAGTGGTCCGCTGCCCAAGAAGCACCAATCTTTGGGGCCAGCACCGCTGATCCGCGTGCGTCAGAACCCCGTTAAGACAAAATAAAATAAAAAATATCGCGAGGCAACGCGCCGCTGGCATACGTATTATTCCCGGCCTCCACCACTACCCATTCAGCCATTGTAGGTGGTGGTACAGCATGATCGATCAGGGTCTATTTTGCGCCGGCACGTCCCATCCTCATCTGAGTCATCTCAACTTACCACCACTGCGTAGTTCTCGCAACGCTATTAAATTATCCTTCTCGCCGGCCCAAAAGTCGGTTGGCCCTCACGAAGCCGGAGCGCGCTCCTTTACTATCGTCTCCCCTTCCTTTTTTTCTTTTTTCGTTGCTCTCATGTCTCACTTCTTGTCTTGCCGCACCTTGAGGCGGAACACGGATAGCTGCAGCGTAGCATCAGTCAGTTCTGATCTCACTGTTTCGAGCCTAAGATCGCCTCCCAATGCGGCCCTTCGCAGTCTTAGAACGTTCTTAGCCTTTTTATCTGGTGATACTAACCTGACAATGTCTTCGACTCGCCACCAACCACAGCCATCACCACCATCCCGG
The DNA here is from genome assembly GCF_022497035.1 of Daldinia vernicosa. Taxonomy (NCBI): domain Eukaryota; kingdom Fungi; phylum Ascomycota; class Sordariomycetes; order Xylariales; family Hypoxylaceae; genus Daldinia; species Daldinia vernicosa. The sequence continues at coordinate 255,383 of NW_025953956.1, read as the reverse complement.
ATGCTGGGTCCTGTGGCTGCTGGGATGCGCACTCTCTTTTTTTTTGTTTTGCCTGCGGTTTGCTCTGTGGTTGCCGATATCCGCGGACATGGACTAACCCAGCTCTTCCACAAGCAAGCAAATCCTCCACCGAGGTGCCTCGACATCGTCGTCCCTTCGGTAAACTTCGTAGCTTACGGGAGCTTACCTCGCAATCGGTATCTTCCTAAGATTCTTAATTCATCCTAGCAAACTAGACGGAAAGAACCGCGGTATAATTTCCTACGAAGCTGGGGTATGTAGGTTTGTCCTGACACGTTATTCCTCGGAATTCTCATCCGCGTGGGCCATCAAAAACGAGCTATCCTTTTTAGCCTCTCATCTGTGCTTCGTTACAGATATTTGCTACACTAGGTCTTCCACGCCGTAACACGCGCGTGCGAGATCTCGTTGCACAGCCATAGACTGAGCAGTGGACGATGGTCCTGTAGCTGCCCAACCGTAGTACGAGCCTAGCTTCCGACCCCGAAGCTGGTTACTGCCGTGATCGCACAACTTCGCTGTACGTACGAAGCATTCTGTAGAACGATGACTCTGCTATAGATCTCGTAGTATAAGATCACGGAAAGTTACACACATGGGCAAGTCGGAAGAAGCGGAGATAGCAAACGAGCAGAGATTACAAAGTCTCGAAGCATGATGTGTATACTGTCCTATTAGTTTTACGTCACAATGGAACCCCAGAGAGCTATGTTATGTACAAAAAGCTAAACGACACTAAACGCTTCTCGGTTCTCTCTATACATATACTTCAATCCATGCTATTGAATCCTGCATTATAGGATCTACACTTCGTCAGAAGGACAGCCGCTGCCCAAGTCTGTCTACAACAGCACCGACTCCTGTATATAGCAAATGAATAACTTCGTAATACTCAATACGTAACCCCGCCCCCTTTTATTCATGCGTCCGAATAGTACTGGTCATCGTAAGAATGATGGTACGGTGCGTTATTAGGACCCGAGGGCCAGGCTCCGCCGGCTATGTTCTCCCTCGACCCCCAGTAATTGTCCCTTATTCGGCGTTCCCGCTCGAACTCGGCCCATCGTTTCATAGTAATCTTGCTGCTATCGAATTCGCCCTCGTACTCTATACCAGCCTTCTTCGTCTTCTCGCCCGCAGTCTTTCGGGTATCGCCCCACGAAAAGTCGTCAAACTTCCAGAAAGCGTAAGTTGGGAGTACAAAATTCCAGACTGGCAGGGACAAGAGGTAGATAAACATCCACACGACATAGGACCACGAATGAGCCGTGACGACGATGAGGACGGCCGGTAGACCAAGAATCAGGCCAAGGAGGATTAGCGGAATGACTTGCACTGGGCCGATAATAGAGGAGATGACTAGAACCATGTTAGAATAGAGCTACGAGACATCGCGTATTGGGGATATGACATGAACTTACCGACATAGAAGGTGAAAGCGATAGCTGCAGGAAGAACCAAAGTGCCCATCAACTCGATGAAAACGACAAATTGCATACTAAAGCAGAATGTACCACAAAGATCCTTAACGAGAACCAGTTCCATCAAGTTATGGATCGTGGAGTTAATCCATCTTCGTCTCTGAGAGAGCAAAACGCTGAACTCGTCGGGGACGGTAGTTTTGCAAACGGCCTGAGGGACGAAGACTTGCTTACGTTTGGGAAAAGTTCGAAGCATGAGCGTTGTCAAGTATCGATCTTCTCCAAGAAGCAAAAGGTTCTTCCGGTGCAGGGTATCAACGACGTTTTCTGAATAATGCTCAACAACGTCTGGGTTGGCCAGGATAGGAACCCAGTAATTCTGCGCGCCCTTGGGGGCTTTGATGCGATACATGCAGAAACAGCCGGGAAGACAAGTAACACCACCAAAAACAGACTCGAAGGACTTGGACAAGTGATGGGAGATGAAATATTCGAAGACTTGAATGGCCGATACCCAACTCTGTCTTTTGTTGGCAATCTTGGTCTCACCACAGAGTCCCATGATATCAGGGTCGCGAACCATGGCGCAGAGCATATGAGTCAGACTGTCGGGGAACACCTTGGTATCGGCATCCACCATGAGAACCGCTTCGTAATAATCAGGAGAAATACCGGTTACTTTCCAAAGTCCGTTGAACATCTCAAATTCGAGTTCCGTCATGCGCTCATCAAACATAACCTTCTGCAAGAAGGACATCAAAATAATTTGACTGTCACGCTTGCCTCGGTTACCAGGCTTGGACTTGGTAGCTTCGTCAGGCGTGCCGCACTTGACCACTAGCATCATGGGAACCCTTTGCTGTTTTTCTATCGGAATGGCGGACTTAGCACCGTAGTCGTAAAACCCAGCATACACCTTGGCCATGTTGTGCCGCTTTGAACCACTGGCTACGGCTACGTACGAGAAACCCTGGACTTCCTCAACGGGTACAGTGTGATCCTTCATCATACCAAGAACAAAATCGGGTGTCGTCTTACTCTCGCCCTTACCCTTGATCAAACCGTCGCAAATAACGATGATGACCTTGTGGCTGTTCGGATAATCCGTCATGGCAATTGAGTCTAGTGTGGTCCTGATACCCATTTCACCTTCGGAGTAGGCCGTAACAAGGCAGATGGAGTGAATTAAGGGGAAGCCGAAAGGCTGGTAATCAGAAGGCGGCTGGGGTACCACCGCTTCGTGGATGAATCCGGCGGGGCCATAACCATCCATCGGGCTAGCCGTACTACCGTACGGATCAGAACGGAGCATACTCGCCCTGCTGTCGTTGCCCTGCTTGTACATCGAGTTGGGGTGAAGTAGTGGCCCAGTTGAGGCTTGGCTTGCCATAGTCGTCGGCTGTGGTCGTCTGGGATTTCTGTCACTGCCGTAGACAGCTGAAAATCGAGACGTCGTCGGTAGGAAGGTGCTGGTACGTTTGCTCGTTCTATCAGAGCCCATATAGCTGCTGCCCACGTCTCCGGGCATGCGTGGTGGTGCTCGGTAGATATCCTCAGTCCAGTCCTCGATTTGTCGATTCCGCTTCTTCTTATCGGCCGATTGCGAGGTCTTAATAGCAGCATACTTGCGACTGATAAACCATTGGAATATCAGCGCTAAGCCGAATCTTGCTATAACGACGGACAGAATTAAGATTAGAGACACGTAAAGAACTACTTGGGCCGCGATGCATCCGACTGTATCTGTATCTACGGTCCCAACCTTTGCGATCTCTTCGAGACACCCAGCTATCTGTTTGTCGGCGGGTTTCTGGAATGCTCGGGTGATATCACGCCCACGAATTGCTTGGTTGGCAGGCGAACTCGTGTCTCGCAGCTCCTTGAACCGGTCCGGAATCTTGACCTCGTCTTCGTTGAACCAGTTGAGAAGGTCTAGATCAAGGACGTTACCAGAGTACACGACCAAGTTTCGCGAGCTATTCTTTATATCGTCCCAGGTGAAGAACACATCGCCGGTGCTATGAAGTTGAAGATAGAACGTATCCCTAGCTTTCTGAGTGGTGTGGCATGCGTAACCAGGACTGTCGTACGGCCAGGTGAAATTAGGTTTAGATGAACCATCTTGGTTAAACGCTGTACACGGAAAATACCAGGCGAGCTCGTCCGGGTCGTTGGCGTCATGCGGAACGTCCGAATTGTCCGCCAATGTAATAAGGCCTTTGCATTTACCGTTAACATTCTGGAAGAGAAAGCTGCCGTCCATGCCGCCGTAATGGGTCGGTAAATCATATAAAATGTTGGGAAATGAACCGTCCTGGCGAAGCGGGATACCCTCGGCCGGAGGGTGACCAGATCTGGTCAGATCGTAGGCAGTACCATGGAATATCATGTAACCAGGAGAAACGTCATTGATATGAAGACGTACACCAGGCGAGGCGCAGACAGTTTGCTGGAAGCCGAAGGTCAAGTAACCAACGAAAGCCATGATGTACAAGATAAGACTGATGAGACCCATCTTTTCTCTCCAGGCCCTCTTCTGCTCCTTTGAATTAAACCCGCAACATCCTAAGATAAAGTCAGGGCACCAGAAGGTGACGATAGCGCAGTATACGTTCCATGCGCTCGGAGGACTAATGGTCTCTTGCGACTTCCGGCGCTTAGAACCCTTGGATTTGGAAATTTTGGGTCCCGACGAATGCCGTTTCCGTTGTGATGCTTTGGGCTTATGTTTCTCGTCATCCCCGCTGGGTTTCCGTCGAGGAGGGGAGCTGTCCGAAGTAGCATCAATAGTCCGTTCGCCAGATAAATCCGTCCTTGCTTCTAGCTCCTCGTAAAGAGGATCATTACCGGTGGAGGACGGAATTGTCTCCATATTAGCAGCATGTTGCCGATAGTAATAATTCGGATGATCCCTGTCGATTCTGTTCCTTTCCGGTCTTATGAGACTTCTCTTACGGGTCGGTACACCACTAGGAATTTCATCTGGAGAAGTTGGCGAAAGAGGTGATTTGTCCGTGGCTGCATTAGGATTCCTAATTGTCTCAGCGAAAGAATTTCCCGATGGCGCACGCTGGTGTGAGGATTGCCGGCGGCCGGGAACAGGATAGTATCCAGTTTCTATGTCGGAAGGACGAGCGCGTCTCGACGACGATTGTCGATAGGAAGTCCGATGTTCATATGAAGGACTCGCGGGCCCCGGTCGCTCGGGGAGCGACATGATTATAAGTGATCAACTGAATAAGGAAGATTATTTGATGAGTATTGAGCGGTTACGTATATATGAAAAGTTTCGCGGGTCAAGACGTTCGCTGTTGGTCACGGCACGGACTGGGGGACGTGTCGCAGACCGGCCCTTCGCCTTGACGAGACGCGGATTGGCTCAGGGATGGCGGAGGTTGGGACCTACTGAGCACGGAACATGGTAAGAAAAGATCTGCATGAGTTATGTATGGAGTTATGTATGGAGAATAAAGTGGAAGTTTGCTGGGGGAATAAGATGAGATTGCGAATGTTTTTCTTCTTACTTACTGATTTGTTGTGACGGGCAACTGGTGGTCGGAGTGTTCCAAGTTTTAGCTGCAACTAAAGGGAAGAGGATCCCTGCACCAATAACCAACGATCTAACGATCTATGTAAAAGCTTAAAAGCCAGCGCTAATTAAAGCTAAAAAGGGGGGCGCCAGTATATATGAATGTCCGTGACCCGTGACCCGTGATGCCGACTTTTCATCAAAAACCTCCCCTTTCAACGGCAGTCAACTCTGGAGCAGTTGTTCTTTTAACGGCGCATCAGCAGGATAAACATAACCATAAAGAAGAGTTATCGTCGAAAGCCCCGTAAGCAATTGCAGGATTACGGACTAGCGGGTATCAATGGGTAACACAGAGCGCCAACTATGAAAAAGAAGAGCTTAGCTAATCGAACCTTCTGCCCTGTAATAAATTGGAGACGGCCGATCGCATCAATTAGACGACTGGAAATCAAGAATATTGCAGTTTAAAAGCTTTGAGCGAAAGTATAGCAGCTACGCAAAAAGAATTGCAATAAAACGAGAGTAAGGCGGAGACCAGACAATAGCGAAAGTAAGAGCGAAGGTAAGAGCCTCCAACCTTGGTGACCCGAAGGACAATTGAAGCGATCAGACGAAGCAACGTTGGATGAGGACGGAGATGAAAAAGGATAAATCTTGCCGTGCTGGCCACGGCGAGGAATCGGGGAAAGGGGGGGCTGCGTTGTACAAAGTACAGTGTGGTCTTAAGTCAGGTACACAGTCCATTCCAGGTCACTGTGGTAACCTTCAATAGGTACGTCATCATTCTCGCATTACCTGGAGCTAAGTATCTAGCCGATCCTACTATGTATATGCGCAGGTACAAGTTTTCCAAGTAACAATAATTACCTAAGGTAGCAGTTCCAATCTTGTTCATGTTCATTAGCCGACTAGAAAGACTCGATATATTAATCCTGGACCAGCCCATAAATGGAATTGTGTAATTGAATATGTACGAATATCCACGAATTTGACTATTGTAATTCTGCCTTACCGCGCCAAGCAAGGGGGAAAAACCCCCAGAATTGAATTTCTCAATAATATTCTAGCCGTTTAGCTACCCCTGAAATAAGGTACTAGTCTAGGTTAAACTTTTACAATAAATCGTGATATCCACATTTCCTCAATTGAATTTTGCTAAGTGCTATGCGTCGGACTTAGTACCCAGGCGGCTGGGTTAGAATTTATGAGACATAAGTTAGGCGAGCGTGGCGGTTGAATTATTAGGGGAATGCCACCTGCCAAATTGTTTCGAAGGAAACTACTAAGGCTAGTGACGAATGTACCTAGTTATTCTGTATATACAAGTACACTTTTGTCGCAACGAAATATCAGGCCGTGGCGCGTTCATGTTCAAGACAACCCCTGCCTTAAAGAAATCTATAAAATTGTTTGAGATGAAACAAACCGATCTAGATCTAATCTCTATGGCATGCAGAGTGTACCTATCATCAAGATTAGGTACATCAAACATACAGCCTCGACGACTAATTTAAATTTACAATTAATAAGAGCCGCAAAACAAACAAACGAAGGAAGATGAAGATAAAGAACAGATAAAGAACACGTGACGGATCGTGGCGGTCATACCATTATATGTCCGCTGTGTCGCCATGTGGGTTCATGCAAACTTCAGCACGTGGTCTCAATATGACGGTTGTTTCGTGAAACGAGGAACGAAGTGAACGGACGTCTCTATTTTAGTTTCCCGAAGGGAAAACCCGAGGGGCCTGGCGACATATTTGTTAGTCTTTTTAAGCAAGCTCTTCCTGGAAAGGTTCTGGTCTCGGTGCCAAGATAAGAAAACGCAATGACACCATACGATTTGAGGTTGGCGACAGAGACCGGTTGTTATTCTGCTACCGCCTTGAAAGCACTATCAAGTGCGCCTAAGCATGACATCCACAACGGCGCAATCTACTACGGTAAAGCTAAAAATCCCGCTAGAAACCCGCTTGACATGGCATGTTCAAAAAATAGACAGGAGTTGACAATAAAGCCGGCGGTTAGATAGACCGGACTGGTGCCCGATGCTATGTATAAAGTGCCTATGCACGTAGCCTTGACCGTGTTGCCGAGACTGGAAACACGAAGGGTCTTTTTTAAGCTCGTCAACCGCTTCCGTGTTCCGTATTACACATATCGTAAGTATATGCGTGTACAACAGAGTACGAAGGCAGCCTTACGTGAAGAGATGAAGCTAACGGTCAAGTGACGCAGCAAGCTGCGGGCCCTGAATACCGACCTATACTAGATATATGTAAGTGGGATAAATAGGATGTAAGTAGGGCACAACTGGATCCTCGACGCCCGAGTTCGTATCACTGCACGTGGTGTTGTCAGCCAGCCTTTGCTTTACGAGAAGAGGGATTTTTTCTTTGCTCATTCGGCCTCATTCTGACTTGACCGATGTAGAAGATCTCTCTGCAACATCTCTGCATCCGTCATCCTTCGTTACAAGCAGTTAAGAAGGGCCCTTGCTGACAACGTTGGCTTGCTTTATACAGTAACTTTGCTGTTTAACATCTACCTATAGTGGAGAAGAAGACCGCAGAAATGTAAGTAGGAACGTGAATACGCTCTTCGACACAGCTGAGATTAACAGGACAGGCCGTACCAACGTTAGGTGCTACTGGTTAGCTGATTAGCTGCGTGATTGGCGTAATCGTCGATGTTACATCCTCTACGGGTCTCGCCAGCAGCACTCTCGATCCTTCGCACGTATAAATAGACAAATCGATACAATTGTTTGCAGAGGGACCACTTATGGTTAGTTTTTTTTCTTAGAAATGGGGAAATAGGGAAATATAGGTATTATATGGGATATCAATAGGCTATTAGGTGTTTAACTAGGAAAGTAATCATTTTTTCAACTCGATTTATAACGAATTGCACATTACACATTGCAGGTAGCAGATTACATACATAATAGGTATGTGTTAGGTAAAGGGAAGAGAAGAACATTAGTACAATACAAATGGAGCAATGGCTGAATGGAGATCCGTATTTTAGGTGGGCAGGTGGGGGGAGACTCATCAGCAGTACATACTGCTCTTTACAAAGCCTACAAAGCCTGCAAAGCTGCAAGCCAAGGTACACTACATCCACATATGTGTCTCCGAAAAAAGTCGCTAAGCATACGAAGTTACATGGAATATGTACCCAACAAGGTAGCCACCCCTAAACTTTCTACCACTTAGGTACCCTACCTCCGACCGACCATCGAATTTAGGTGATCGCTTTGTCTCGTCGACCTGCAGCATCTAGTCCCTCGTTTTTTTCTAATTACTGCCGTACAACAACCCTACCCGCGGCTGTAGCCTCAGCTTTTTACAGCTTTTCCGCCAACGTTTTCCACACTCGTTATTGCTTTCTTGCCTAGAATTTGCATCACCAATTAGACTTATTGTCTGAGATACCCCGCGGCCATAGATACAATCAATTTTTTCCAATTTTTCCATTTGGCCCGGCCCTGCTCAAAACCTCCGAGCCCTGTTCCCCGTCCACTCAGCCGGCATCCCCCGGCGTTCGCTCGTTACCGACAATTGAGTTGTTATTAGAGTTATACCGGCCGAACAGCAATCGTTGCAGTAATTCTAGGGGTCCAATCTCTGTGATGTTCGCGGAATCACAATAGAAACGAGCCTGCTGCGAATCAATGCTTGGGTCTGGGCTACGGCTCTAAGGACTACCTGTGTTCATTCCTCTCTCCTCGTTAGCCATTGCGGCGGCGAATCACCCTCTCCCTGAGCAATGGCTACGATTACGAGTCCTCCGACCTCTCCGACCCCATCTACCGCCTCTCCTGCCAGGTCTATTCGCCGGAAACCTCTGCCCGTACCAAAACTCCCTCTCGGTCAACATGATCGTGCCGATTCTCAAGAGAGCTTTGCCGACAACACCCTACCGACCGACACCATGATCGAGTCGCCGAAAATCAGAGAGTTACCCGTGTCTCCGATTAGACTAAACTTTCAGCCGGGCAATTGGGCGCAACCGTCGAACGCGAGTATCGAGAGCTACCAACAGGCACAGCGAATATCTCATCCAATGCCTGCAGCTAGGGGCGCGCGAGACATCCCGGGGTATTTAGATGCGTACTTTCCCCATATTAGTACCTATGATCCGCCTAGGACTTCGTCGACACCTAAACAGACATTTGCTGCCGACCTTCCTTATAGATCGTGTCAGGAGAGTCGGAAGATTCTAAGTCCTACTCTGGCTCAGACCCAAGCAGGGTATATGGAAACCTCGGTTGTGCCGGAACCGGACGGTCGAAGCTTTAGCGAGAGCTCTCACAGCGATGATCCTAATCGACATAGTCGCGAATCAGATGCAACCGCGAGTACGCAGCAGCAGACATCTACCGACTCGTCCGTCGAGACAAGCGCAAGTTCGATCTCAGGATGTCTCAATGAAGCATACGAGAGCCAAGTTATCCCAGATGAGACCTCTCAAGAAGATTCTTTTACTGAGAACTCATTACAAGGCAGTCAATCAGTACCTCAGTTACAATATCATCACCAGCCATTTCTTCCGCGAGTCTCCAGCGTGCCAATTGAGTCAAATTCGAGAAATTCTTCCAAGTCTGATATCCTCTCGGATCCAGCTATCCCTGTAAATCGACACTTAACCCCAAACTCTATTATGAGGAGAAGCTCTATGCCCCGGCCGCAATCAACATATTCCGGATATTCCGAATTGGACCCGCGCGGACGGTCGCCGAGTTACGGGGCCGTTCACGCGCGCACTCCTTCCGTCCATTCTCGCAGATCGCCTGAAACTAGACCGACTTCCTACGCAGAATTGCTTAACGTGCCGTATCCTCAGCAGGCTCCAGCTCCCATCACATTCGACAATTCTTACCTGCGTAACAATGTTGGAAGTAATGCCTCCTTACTAAGTGCGCAGAAGACGCTGGAGATGTACAGGCTAAATGTAAAAAAGACAACCGACTTCTCTATTCAGTATTCATTCGCTATCTTTTTGATCTCTACTGCACAGGAGCAAGGTTTAGAATTTGAGGAACCTGTACGGAGAAAGGGTAGCCCGAATAAAGAAACTCCGGACTCTTCGCCATTAGAGTTGGTTCGGGAAGCTAAAAGCATATTAACAAGGTTAGCCAATGGCGGCTATCCTTTTGCACAGTATTATCTAGCCGATGGCTTTGCGTCGGGTCTGTTTAACAAGGGCAAGGAAGATTATAATGCGGCGTTTCCCCTCTTCGTTTTGGCCGCGAAACACGGCCACGCTGAGTCTGCTTATCGCGCCGGACTATGCTACGAATTTGGATGGGGATGTAGAAAAGATCCAGCCAAAGCAGTCCAATTCCTACGAACAGCCGCATCCAAGAATCACCCAGGCGCTATGACAAGACTTGGGAAAGCTTGTCTCTCAGGAGACTTGGGTGAAAATCGGTACAGGGAGGGGGTTAAGTGGCTGAAGCGAGCCACGGAGTCGGCGGACACCATGTACAATGCCGCCCCATATCATCTTGGCACATTGTACGAAACTGGATATGGCGATGACATTTTTAAAGATGAAGGCTATGCTGCTGAACTATTCACACAAGCAGCTGAGCTCGGACACCCTGAAGCAAGTTACCGCATGGGAGATGCGTATGAACACGGAAAACTAAACTGCCCGCGAGACCCAGCCTTAAGCGTTCATTTTTACACCGGGGCAGCAGAGCGTGGCCATGCTGCAGCCATGATGGGGTTATGTGCGTGGTACATGGTCGGCGCTGACCCCATCTTGGAAAAGGACGAGGAGGAAGCCTACGAATGGGCTCGTCGGTCAGCAGAACTTGGTAAGTCCTTACTTGGATATCCGCGGTAGCCTTGGTATATTACTAACCGAGTCGTGTAAGCAGGCTTCGTAAAAGCTCAATACGCCGTTGGCTATTTCACCGAAATGGGCATAGGGTGCCGCCGCGACATTCTCGAGGCCAACGTTTGGTATGTCAAGGCAGCTGATGCCGGCGATGAGCGGGCTAAGCAAAGACTCGCTGCGATTCGGGCCGCTGTGAGCGGCGGCGGGACGCCTATGGACGTCGCCCCACCACGTAACGCGAAAATGAAAAAGAATCAGACGAAAGACGACAAGGATTGCGTTGTAATGTAATACGTTCATACGATGGAGCTCGCTAGTTACGAAATGCTGGGGATTTCTGATGACAAAGCCCCATCGTCAAATACCAGACATGTCTATGTTGGAAACCATGCAGTACTCAGCAAGCGGTGCACCTTTTTTTTTTTTTTAGAATACCCAATGTCCCAACCCCTATTCGGGTGTTTTTAAGTTAGGGGGGTCCGATTTCAAAGCAACACATGGGGAGGTTCACGTGGTAAACATAACGATTGTGAGAGATAGGAAAGCAGGAAACTTTCATTTTTGTCCTAGAGTAAAGGATCCCCGTCCCTTCCTTTTTTTTTTTCTGTAAAGGGCTACGGGCGGCCGGATTTACGTTCTTCTGGCCCAGACCAAAATCATTGCATTTGCATGTGATGCGGAGCAGGGTGATGGGAAAATATATCGGGTTGGCAGAAACGTGGATAGCCAGCTCCGGTATACTTTCTGACCCTGTGTTTGTATCACAAAAGGCGTTCCATCACCATTTTCCTCCTCTACTTTCCCTCTAACTGTCTACGCGGTGTTAATAAGATGAGACGACTTGAGACGGAACGGGGCGGGTTTGACATACAGATTCGAAGACGGTAGTTGGTACGGCTGTGGCGGCTGGAAACTTACACATACCTGCCCTCCATATTGAGCTGGTTGGCATCGCAGACACTGCTGCGATTCGCACATACACACATCCTCTGCCACGGTACTGTTGTATATAAGGAGAAGCCCGATTAATGACACTCGCCACGCTGCATATGCAGTGTGGGTTGACAAAACCATGATCAATCACCATTTAAACTGCAATTTTTCATGATGGTAGTCGGTCTCATTTATATCCACAAAGGCCATCTTCACTTGACGTAAACAGCCAGTCTTGTATATTTCATCATTATTATATCCTACCTACCTATTAATACATAATACCACACCAAGTCGTAAGATATTACAAGATAGTTAAACTTTGCGTAAACTCACGCCTACACAAGATTTTCAACTCTATCCCAAAGTCGCCGATAAGATGTATGCATGCATACGTATAGGTGGGCTGATATACGAGCTCAGCAGAGAGTAGGACCAAAGTTTAAGGAGTCGAGTCTTCGAACCTACTACCTAACAGGTAGCTGTGCTATACCAACTATATATTTGTGGTAACCATGGTTGTTAAGATATCGACGAGCATAATACATACCCTACGGGGTGAAGAAGTTAGAATATATTATAACTATTATATAATTACTCCATCGAATATAAATAGGTAGGTAACTGATATTTGGGAAAGGTGTATTCTATATATTTTAAGAGACGACATGCGCATAGTTACTTGAATTCAAAAAGCGTTATGATATTATTTCCTTATAACTAGATCAGAAAAAGGTATTACTTATACAGACTACTTCGGGTCTATTTACATCTCGGAGCTGTGAAATATACTATACTATCTTCCATATTTCGTCGACTCCGGTACGGCCAGTTCGTCTTGACCTATATATGATATAAGAAGCTCAGAGTAGGACATTCCTAAATATGAAAACAAGTAGCCAGTCATTAACTACCAATAGCTTTATTCTTACCACATAGCCCTCACCCCCCAGTTTGGGACGCTGAATATAACTTTACGGTATGGATAGGTACCTTATTTATAGTTCTACTCAAGAATGTTTTCAAATCAGATGGGTAGGCATTTTCGTTGGCTTCTTTTGAGCATCAAATAATATGAAACCTTATCATTAGACACACGACGTCTCCGTTACGATCAAATCGAATAGAATAAAATAAATATGTATATGACCCCATATAACGCCATGCAATGGGACCTTAAGCTCTTGGAATGGACTATTAATAAACACGAACGCCCTGTCATCAGTCGTGACCTCAGAAAAGCAGCATAACCGATCGCCCTCACACACTCTCTCTCAGCGCTTTACGCGCCCCCCTTGGTAGATTCGACTTCGCTGCCTAGTTCCCCGGGTTTCTTGGGATCAACAAGAGCCGAGTACCTCTCGTCGCCCCAGCGAGCTCCGATCGTGACCCAGACATGCTTGCTGGGTCCGCTGTGCATAGTCTCGCGGCAGCCCGTCCACTGCTGTCGGTGCTCGCGATCCATATTACTATTACCCATACCACCGTTCACAACCCACTCCTTGATAATATTCTTGATGAACTCGATCTTCCGGCGGAAGTCGTTGGCCGTGGGAATACCCTGCAGCATGGGGTTAATCTCTGGTCGCTTGCGTGTAGCGTTACGCGTTGGTCGGATAGCCGGCTTAGCAGCGAAGTTTAGGAGGGTCTGCAGCGGATAAGACAGAACAGCTCTCTCATCAAGAGCAGTCTCGTCCAATTCGCCTGTAGTTGCGAGCTTCTCAGCTGCTTCCTGTGGGAGGTGCCAAAAGTGACACCATGTTCCGGTCGCGTCGAGGACGATCTTGGTATGGTCGGGGAAGTTGAATTGGAGATGACCATCGGCAAAGACCCAGCAGCCCACATCTCCAATTCGCTGGTAGAAGGTAACAACGTCACTCGGGGGCATCGTCTGCTTAGTAGATGTGGGAACCTGTACTAGACCGGTGTCGTCCGTCGTGGCATCTTGATCCCGCCCGTACGCCATCATGTAGTTGGCAAATTTCTTCCACAAGATAAGATGCTCCCGCTTGCGGTAGTCGAAGATATCGCGACCCACTGGTATCTTCCCAGGGGTTCCATCCGGGCCTATGCTGATTTTGAACTGCGAAGGATGGACAAAGACCGTGGATAATCCAGACTCGCCGTTGTTCTCGTAGAATTGTACCGCCTGGCTCATGGGAACAATCTGACTCCGATCGGGATATCCAGGGTCATGCCGTCGCGAGCAGTGCTGTTCGGCCTCCCGAACTAAAATGCAGCTTGGCGGTAGTGTAACCGTCTTGCCTCCTTTAGCACTACCAGGTATGCTCTTGAGCACGCAACCAACACTTCCATCGTTCAGGATATAACCCAGACCAAACTTGTTGGAGTAGTCTACCCACTTAACGACGATATGCGGTGGTGTCGGTGTTGGCTCTTTGCCCATAATGGCCATCGATCTAGAGTTAAGGGCACGCTCGAGTTCACTCTGCAAACGCCGGAGTCTGTCCAGCACAAAATCGGGCTGTGTATCCGGTACCGCCATCTTGCGTTCTGCGGGTCCGAATAAGGTCCCCGTAGGGATTTCCGTAGGTGCTTTCGTTATTCTAGACGTTGTCTCTCGCTCAGCCTGCTTCTGAGGGAGTGCTTTCTCCTCTGGTGCCGGTGCAGGCAAACGCGCCTCCGCTGCTCTGGGTTGCTGTGTGGTTGATGATAGAGTTAAGGCGGCTACTTTTGCTGCAAGAAGGTTCTCTGATGTGCTCTGAGCGAGCTCTCGCCTTGGGCGTGATGATCGCATAGTGCTAGTAGCACTAGGTGCGTGCATATCGTCCAATGTACGAGATCGTACTATACCCGATGGCACTATACTCGATGGCTTTGTTGGGCGACTTTGTGCCCGCTGCTGTGCTGCAAAACTCTGAGGCGGCGCTCGTAATAAACCGTTGGTTCCTCCTTGCGTCCCCGTACTTTCATCTTCTTTCTTCGAAATAAGCTGCGGGGCCGCACGGGAGGGTACTTGGTTGAGATTTTGCTCCCTGCTAACATCATCGTAAGGTCTATAAACAATCCCTTCGACAAGTGGGATAACCGGAGTGAGTCCAGCTTTTTCCTCCAGTGCAACTTCTCGCCAAGTGCTCTTGTATACTGATTGAACGCTGTTCCAAGGTCCAACCTCGCAGCTCCTACACATATCCTTTAGGTTACGCATATTCTGAGCGGCCATCCGCGGTGTTAGTTCCTTATCGTAAAATTGATTTCCATCGGGTGGGTAATCACGTAGTTTCGTTGTTATTTCTGCCGATGTCGGGATATAACCTGAGAGGAAGAAGTCGTGCTGGACAATGGTGTCAGGGTCGGGTCGTAACTCTGCTTCTTCCAACATAGTAGCGACAACATCCTTCGCTTCCTCGGAGATATACTTGTTGGTACCTTCTGGTTTAGGCCATTCATAGTCCCGATTTTTGGCACGACGATAGATCTCATCCGTTGTTGAAGATTGGAAGGGCGGCTTGGAGGTGAGCATGGCAAACCTATTACCGTTTATTAGTTATGAAACACGAACAAGATGATATGTTTGACTCACATGATGATACCCAAGCTCCATATATCGACCATATGGTCGTGTCCTTTCTTTCCCTTCTCTAAAATCTCGGGTGCAATATAATTCGGTGTCCCACACAACGTTGTACGACGAATTGTTTGCATGTCTTTGCCTGTAACCAGCAGTGCCGCCAGGCCAAAGTCGCCAATCTTGGCATTCATATCCTTGTCAAGAAAGATGTTGCCCATCTTCAAGTCTCGGTGAATTATGCCTTTGGCATGCATGTATTTGATGGCACCAGCGATCTGTATGGAATAAAATCGCACCTCGGGTTCTGTTAATCCCTTTCTTCGCTTAACCATATCCATCAACGAGCCATTAGGGCATAGCTCCAGAACGAGATAAGTACAGTTTTCAAAGGAAAAGGCCCTGAGAAACTGGACAATGTTTTGGTGCTTCATTTTAGAATGAATTTGCAATTCGGTTTGAAACTGCTCGAGTGGTTAGTCTTGAGGATAGCCAGCAGCTGTCCTCTAGTGATCACCGACCTTTTGCTCCATTTTAGACGGCATTTTACTCCTGACGATTTTTAGTGCATACTTCCTCCTACTTTTACTCCCTGCGAGATATCCTTCGTAACAGACGGCGAAGCCGCCCTTCCCGAGCATTTTCCCGACCTGATACGCGGCTCCATCTTTGCGATCAAAGCTCGGCGGCTCGTAGACGACGGGAGGAGGCTGTGGTGGGGGCTCCTTTTCCTTCTGGACAGCTTTGGAGGCAGGCATCGCTTTAGCTTTCGCAACGGCTACCACCCGGTTTGGGAGCTGAGCATTAGCATCTCTCGGGGACAAGGCGTCCGCATCAGCTGCCAGCTTCGCTGCCAGAATTCGGTCCGCCATCGGGATACTGTGCTGATGAAGTACACAATATCAAATTTAGAAAAAAAGGGTCTTATATTATGATGTTGAAATTCCTAGACGCGACCGTTAGCACGTTTGCTACTCGAAGAAAGGTTTTTTTTGTTTTCGTCTAGTGGTAGTTTCGTAACAAATACTAAAGAAGACTCGGAATTTTCAGGGTACCATAGGGAAAAGCGTGAATAACAAGTTAGGTCAAACCTAAACTTCTGAGTTGTTATAGCAGTGATGATGGACCTTTTGGAAAGTGCGCGCGATTGATGTGGTTATTGCAATTGATAAAATAAATAGGCGGTGTCACTTACACGTCTTGAAGAGTATTTAAATTAACACAAACTCTTCTAGAAAATTAGCGATTGTCGCCGAAATCGAAGTTCGTCGAACCAATCGCTCGCAGCAAAGATGTTGTGAGAGAAGCAAGAGAGAAAGCTAGATAGTATGCATCTGATTACAATATCATTGACGATCCAGTGTTGGACAAAAGAAGCAACGTGCACATAAAAAAGTGGCCCATTCATTTACAAGTAAACGCTGGCGCCGTTGGGGAGGCAACCGCTGAAAACTTCGGTGTTTATCCAATCAGGCATGCCCCCCACCTCAGTGCGATCCATAGGAACTATCGATAAGACAAGCTTCGGTGATTGCAAGCTTCGTTGCCCTCGTAGGTGGGGAAGTATTGTACCTAAGACGGTGCTTCCAACGATTAGTACCTCCAACAATACCTTAGATTCACTGCCTTAGATTAGGTACCTACGAAACCATAAATTGCCCAACCGATATGTTTGCTATCCCCTAACATCCGAATCCTTTTATAAACGAAGATATCCGATATCCGACTTCTCAAGCTTCAATACTCGAATCTCACGGTCCCATACTATCGAACCAAAACCTACTTCCTAAAGGAATCGAGGCGAGATGGTTGCGCTACCATTGTTTAAATTAGCATCCTTGTTCCTAAGGCATATTTCCAAATATGGCGCTGTACGGTCATGACCTAGTTCGGAAGTGTAGCGTCATGAACCAAGTGCTGACGACAATGATCAGAATCAAATCAAGGTGCAAGCCCATGACCACCCGCGCTTCCGCCGTCTCGCTGCCAAGTATGGCCAATTCATTCACCAGTTGAACATGCGTCTGTCCGTAGCAGCCCTAAGGGACGTCGAGGCAGAAATAAAAGCAAAAGAGAAGGCCGAAGCGCCGACAGTAAAAACGAAGGAGCAAATAGAGAAGGAGGAAGAAATGCGTGCTAAGTACGGCACGACAAACCAAGAGACCCGTGCCCATAAGTTCTCGCCTATAGTAAGCGTCTGGAAAAGGAAATTTAGGCCTCTCCCAGAAGCCAAGGCGGTCGACCTGTTTGCGGACGTGGTTGGCGACGCCTTCATCCTTTTAGTGGCCACGATTTTGATATTATATGAATACCACAGGTCCTCTCAAAAGCCGGACCCCAACCAGGAGAAGCTCAAGGAGCTCAATGACCGCTTTGACGAGCTTGAGAGGAGAGAACAGGAGCTTGAAGAGGCTGAGAGGCGTCATCAGAGCCGAGTATCGATACTCGAGGAGGCTTTAAGGGGATTCAAAGACCCAAAAACCCAGAAGCCACTCTTGCCTCCAGCGCCTACGGCATCTCCTGCTGCTTAATAAGTAGAGGATAACTGCAGAGCACAGGTCCATACTGCTTGGGTAATTTGGTATGTCCTTAGCATACCATACGATCTAACGAATGTATAAAGATTATATAAAAGGCCGGCGTTACTAGATGGTTATGGACATAGATAGAATTGTGCGTCCATGGAAGCTTAGTAGAGCACAAGTATCAATCCCCCTTGGATATTGGACGACGCTCTCCTGTATATCGTGTCCCAGTATATTCACTACTACTGAATATAAGACAACCCCTCGGCTCTTTACTCAGCTATTTCGTCGTCAATATGCCCATTATGGTGCCATTAAGATTATCTACAGGTGTTAACTTTAACACTCGTACAACTACTTAAATGCTAGTTGTAGTTATTTCCACCTACCTATACATATATGTTGGCTTGTGTTGATATATGCGCTGACTACATGATTAGGTGCAATAATTAAGATAAAAATATAAAGGTAGGTTATGCATAAAGGTATTACAAACATCCAAAGGTCTAAGTTCATTATAGGGGCCTCGTCACGTGGTTGATGATGAAGAATGGAAAGAACGACACCAATCCGTGTCTAGAAAGCTAAGCCGGTATTCCATATAATTGACTTTATTTGTATCATGTAACAAGTCAATAGGTAGCTTATGGAGGGAGCAGCCACCTACATATAAACTTGGGGCTCAGAACTTGAGGCTTGGAGGGTCTACCAATTCAACCTTTCAACAGCTTACCTCTCAAGTTAAATCTTGTTTTGCTTTATACGGCCACAAGTTCACAATCAACGGTGAGTACTACGAGGTTTCGATTCCATTACTTTCAATAGGTTCAATAGGTCATTATCAAACGTGGAAATGTCGAATCCCTTAGTCTGCTCCTCCTTGCGTAAGCGCCCTGTTTGGGCCTCCTTAGCCGAAGCGCTTCTACAAGGAGGTAATAATACCAGATGGAAAGGTACGGCCATAGGAATGCCTAAGTGATTATAATCCGTCGCAGGACAGCGCTAACCCAGATACTAGAGGCTAAACTGGATACCCACGATGTGGCTCTCCCCTTACCGAATCCTGGTGCTACACCACAAAGGATTCTGCGGGCTCTTCTGCTGTCACTGCCTGACGTTGGTAAGGTTGAAAGTCGAACCCGGATTCAACGACTATTTCACCTAAATGGAGGGCAAGACATCGCGATCGTATTCTTGCTTCAACAAGGCCAGGATCAAGAAAACCCCGTGGCGGCGCTTATGACACTTCAGCTAGAGTAAGACGTAATTCTTCTTCTTAATATCCCTGGTCCATGTGTTGCCCTAGCATAGCTGGGCTGACAAGATATAGTCTTGTCGATGAATTTGAAATACCTATCATCCCCGTTAACTCAGTTCAAGACGTCTCGATCAACTTGATGGCATTTCATTGTCAAATCAGTATCAGCAGTGGATCCCGCAGAACGGCGAACCCAGTTCAAACTCTCCTTCCGTATTGCTCTGATGGACAACCCCTATCTGAGCATGCGGTTAATGTCCTAACTGATCTCACGTCCGGCTTCAGAGATTTGGTGGAAGCGGCGTCGACACAGACGGGGCGGATGAAAATGGCCGAATTCTTAGGAAATGACTCGAAAAACATTGCCTCCTTCTGGGCAAATGAATATCTGGTTGAATGAGGGGTCCTTGTAAGTCGGTGGCTTCCTCTACCGATACTGTCATTATACGTTCGGATTGGCTATAAGATCCAGCCCCTAACTGTGATTATTTATAAACAATGAGCTGGATGGATGCAGCGCGCTTCAAGAAACCAGCAGCGCCACATCGAAGCAGTCTGGCTAACCAAGCTTTAAAGTGAAGCGTAATGAGAGGGTTGACAGCAGCCCAGGGCTGAAAAGGTGACCGTATCGGCGACCTGATCAACCCGTAGGAATTAGACTCTTACATCTTGGCACTGTAGTAATGAAAATATCAGGTAGTTAGTGAGTTCTTACGTGTACACATGGTGAGAAGTATCCTAAGCGCCGGGGCGAAAGGATTGGCGGGCAAAGCATTACTGGGTCGTAATATATGTACAGCTGGTTATAGCGATCGACACTGGTCAACGCGGGTCAGATAAAGATCAGAATCGACCATGCATAGGTAGATACAAGAATAAGCAAATACTAGTTCAGGAAAGATTAGAAAGGTTGGCTTAGAGACTAGATATTGGCTATCCATGGAATTAAATTGACTGTGATAGTGACTAGGATAGCTACCGGCATTCGGAAACTAAACATTCTTTAAGACGTAAATTTGTCATTCACTCTTGACCGATAATACATATATGCTGCAGGTAGAGTAACATGCACATGGGCGTGCTCGTGGGGGTTTGGGCATTAGGAGGGTAACATGGACTCGCTTACACGTTGGGTCAATGCTACCTAATATCTTCAGCGTTCCTGATCCGTTTTAATGGATCTGTATAGTTGGGATACATAAGAACTCATAAATCAACTTTGAATCGGCTTGTGACGGAGCCAGCAATAGTCGATACTTCAAATTTGTCAACTTGAATGTGGATGGTTGACGCCGGGGCGGTAACAGCAGGGAAAGTCTTATTGGTTAGAAATTATAGGTGCCCAGGTAAGCCACTCGTTTCTCCACGCGCATGTGGCTTTTCCGAGTAAGCGAGTCCAATTAGAATTCGGCAGGAACCGCCGTCAAGAATAAAGTTGGCCAATTGAAAAATAATCTCACAGATTGCCCCAAAAGGATGTTCTCCATTCGTCCCCATTTCGCTCGCGGCACACCGCATACAACACTTGCATACCGGATCCAACACGCAACGCAGATCGAATGGCCCCCTCATTCCTTAGTGTATCTGTGTCTAAATCGCCCTGGTTCCCGCTATGTTCAATCACCTGACGATGCAAATCGAGACTCATCAGCTATCATACCACTAAGACGCTAACGTGCGGCGATAACTCAGAACCTAGTAGTGTATTACTATTCCGCTTTTTCTTACTTTACTTTTGATAGCCCTGTTAGTGTAAGGAGTAGACAATGGGGAGGCCTCGGCACAACTATGTGTTTGTCTAGACCTTTCATGGCCGGCGTCTCGCTTAGAACTGGCAAGTCGATACGGGTTAGGATTCAACTTATACTTACACAGCCATAGAAAACTTGAATTCTTCTCGGGTAGGCTCAAACGTGGATTGAGACAGGCTGAAATCCAAAAGCTCAAATTCGAAAACTAAAAGAAGGAATCGCAACTCGGCTCGTTTGGCTGGTGTTTTTATTTCCAAGGTGAATGCGGTCGGACCTCCATCGAATCTGCGAATTCTTAAACCCTGGTCTATATCCCTGTCCGAACAACCCCTGATATCCCCCTCGATTTGGTATAGTCTCCCGGGTGACGGAGATAACCCTTGCTACGAACGGCTGGTTGATCTGAACTAGTCGCTTCCAAACCCGATCTGCTTCAGTGTTTTCCCCTGCGAAACTCCCCGTTGTTTGGAAGTTCTGGGCATTCCGTTATCCGAAGGGGCACGTCTCAAATTTGAAATACTTACCCAGTTGGCCGGAATCACTCTGCCTCAATTGCCCTGGCCTTTAAGGATTTAACGTTCGATATGTAGTCGATTAGCGACCAGCCTAAGCCAGTTGAGGCGTCACGAGGGGCAAGTAGAGGCTCGGATAAGGAGCCATTCACGAAGTGAGATTGAGAGTGCTCTTCAGAGCTGCTCCCTGCCGGATTGCTAAGGGATCATCCTCCGAGTAATACCTGAATAGGTAATTAACCGTTTTTTAACATGGCTTTACCAAAGTGCAAAGCAATACACGAAGTACATCAGACTCCAGACTCCAGCCACTCAGTCCGGCACTATGGAACTGACATCACGCCTTCCAACGATCAACGACGGGCAATGTGGTATCATTAAATACTCCGAATTACTATCTTCGGCAGGCAATGAACAGATCATATCTGCATCGATGAACTATAAGCTATTGTGAAGCTTCGAATTGCCGGGGTGATGAGGGCTCAGAGAATATGGAGACGTGGGAATATACCACATAAATTCTTTAACTCATCAAATCCCTGTCTACAGGGATTCCAGAGACGGGGGGAGATTGGGGTTGTTATGCAGCGGAAGCACCCAAGAAAAGCTTCTCATTGGCTACGCAAAGAATTGTAGCCGCCGACGAAAAGCCCAATCACATTGGTCTCCCTCGATAATGGCTATTCTCAACGACCGTCCTCCCGGCCGCAATATCAAATATACCCAATACCCATAGCCACAAGTATGCAGCATTACCGCCTATTCATGTACCCGCATATCCGGGCCAAGCAGCTTGGTACTCTTTCTACCCAATCGAGTGCTGCTTCACATATTGTATCCACCCTAGTTTGTCCAGCCCAGGTTGTGATGAGAGCTGCTACGGTCGATAATCATCAGACCCTAAACTATTTTGGGTTATTCTCCCATTCTGCACATCATGAAGCAGGGCGCAATATGTACGTACATAGATGCTTTTACACGTCCTCTCTAGATCTTGGCCATCTAAGTATTGGTTCTAAAGACGGCGGTCTCGGGATGGGCTGGTGATACTCTATGCGCTTCTTGAAAGACCCACCCGTCCTTGTCTCTTTCATAAACTCTCTGCATGCCACCTCGTGTGTCTGAAGACTTTTAGGAGTTCCCCTTTCATACATGAAGAAACTCGGGACACCTCCTAAGTATCATCTCCCTGTTTGATCCTCAACCCTTTCCCATGCGACGAGCTTGAGCTTCACAAGCCCCCGGCACTAGAACGACTTGGACGAGTTATGACATTATGACATTGTGGAGCAACTACGGATTAAAGATACGACTTCAAACACTACCTTGCTCTCTTATATCGCCTCAATCCAGTTGACAATCCACTGCTGGATAAGGTTGTAGATCATACATATACCAATTCATAGGCAGGGGCCAGAAAGGAGTCGTTAAAGATTTTCGATGCCGCTCGGATGCCTGCTGGCGTTATAGACAAGATCTCAAGAACGTGGGTCTCGAACGAAGATTAGCACTGTCGGCCTAGAAACGCCAGATACACTACACTACCCCGGCTCAGATCAGTCGGTCCTGACACGAGCCTCCCTCAACGGGAGCACAGCTCCCGGCAGGGGATAAGAGAGCCAAGGCTATCGGCCTTGCAATATAGCTTTTCATAGCCCCGTCCGGGCTTGCATATTCCCAATTAGTCTCAATCTATATTCACCTTCTTTTCTTCTTCTCCCTTTTGGCTGCCAGCGCTGTGCACTCGCCGTCGATAACCTTCTTTAATATCGACTCTTCTATTCTACGCCAAGCAGGTCCGGCTACCTTGCATTTCCATTCACTTCACGACTGTTGATTTTCGGGACGGTATTACCTTCTCTCGCTCGCTAGTCGACATTCGTTTGCACCTGGTGTGTGTTTTGTTTGGATTCTTTAGGAGGGCTGAGCGCTTGGATCGTTTGGGGTTTCAGGAAGAAGGGAAAAGAAAGAACTAGGACGAGAAAGAGCTTTGGAATCTCGAAGAGCAAAGAAAAGGACCGATTTTTATTATTGAGGAATTCTGAGAAGGAATTGTCAAAATGGGAAAACTCATCAAGAACCACTGGGCCAGACTCATCGTGCTCACAGCCGCAGGTTGTACGTGTTTTAATGCTACAGGAAATTCGCAACCCTACTAACAATTTCTTAGATCAAGTTGCTGCCGCGCTCTCAGCATTCTTCTGGCCTAAGATATTCTTCGACTTCATGACGAAAGCATTAGACCCGGCCGTTAAGCCGGTTCCAGCGCTGCAAATCATAAACCTAATTTTGGGGATAGTGATATTCGCTTGGGAATGGCCGTTAAATCTGATCGCCGGGACCGCGCTCCATAGGAGCATGGAGGCTCGTCTCGCTACATATCCGCTTGCTGCACTCGCCGCGATTCTTATCTACCAGGGCACCAACGCTGCTATTTATTATCTAGTGGCAATGATGGCCTACTTTTGGGCATACAGTGAAGGCGAGGTATGTTTGTTTCTCAATCCACCTGTCTTGAATTTCAAGACATCGAAGGCTAACCGGTCAACTAGATTGTATGTGCCAAACCATGGACTCTACCACAGCGAGGCCGCTCCGGGGGATCCAAGGCGTAGTAGAGGTAGAACAGCGACTATCTAGCCCTCGGCCAAGCAAAATGCACCCGGGGTCGCGTGTACACGGCAAACCTATCTGACCTCTCTTTTCCCCCTTATCCTTTACCATATGCTCCCCTAGTTTTGACGTGGGCGCTAATACTCGAAATACCCCTAATGCTGTGAGGAAGGGAGGAAGCGAGATCCCCCCGTATATATGAGCAAGTAGGCTCTTATTATTTCTCCTTCTGAGGAATGAAATACCCCGATGTATATGCATATATAATCACTATCTATTAAATAAATAAGGAAGAAAGCATATATTGAAATTAACCTACGTCGTCCCTTTTCCCTGTCTTGTGGAACTACGGCATTTTGCAGACATACACCGGCGTTTGTCAACCTGCTTTTTAGACTTTTGAAGTTATGATTTTTTTTAATACCTAGGATTTCACTAAGGGGCGTATACGAGGAAGGATAAGTACGACACTATTCCGAAATATATATTTTAGCCCTGGTTTTCCCTAGGCCGACCCGATATCGAGGATGGATATGATTACTACGCATACGGATCCGCCTATATTCAGAAGCGCTGGGCAGAGGCGGTGAGGCAAAGGTTACCTAGGTACCTACCTACCTACATACCTAGGTATCTATGTATGTACACTACTATACACTACATCTCAAACATCTCGCGATGTTTGCATGTGGCGCGCGAATACGCCGTAACCTTACCTTATCTTACCTACCTACACAGCAGTTTCTTAATGCAGTGCGATACAGTAAGTCGGCGATAATACCCAAGAGCTGTGAAACCTTGCACAAATCCAATTCAATCTCGTATTCGATGAACCCGCCTCAACGGAAACAGAAACTAGAAACAAGAGACACAAGATGTCGTTCCATGGTTGAGATGAAAAATAGGAGTAGTGAAGGTTCGCCGTATATTTTTTCACGGGGGGTAGCGTCGCGCCGATCTGGGCTTCGTCGTTTCAGGTGCTGGCAATTTGGCAATTTGACTAGGTTACGAAACGCCATGCGAATGAGATGAGGCTCGGCCAAGAATACCAAGGTTGGGTTAGTTAATTGACATCATAGGAAAATAATAGATTCATCTTCACATTGTTCACGTAAAGACTCATTTGATACAACATTAACTATGCGATTTTAACTTCTTTCATTGATATTCATATGTCGCTACCTACGACTATCTTGCAGATCCATCGCAATAATATTCCTCGTTAGCTAGTAGATGATAGCTGTCCCACGAGTATTACATTCGAAATCCGCGTTGGTTGGTAAATCATTGTAACACTTAGCCAATGATACACCCAACTCACCTGAGCGTTGCTCTCTCAATCGATAGCTTGACGCCGTGCAATAGAACAGCGCACCAGGTTGTACCGGGCGCTGCCGGTGAGTTGAATCGAGGCTCTTATCTGGTAACCTGACCGGGGACAATGACGATTGTCTTGGTGTCATTCTTGTGTCCTTGGCGATCGGCGAACTGATGTGATTTATCGTTAGTCATCGTACCACTCTCTACTATTGGGGTCATAAAGGGGCGGCCTACGTCAGACTCCTGAATTATGCCAGACTCTAGTATCTTCTTGATGACCTCCTCCTCGTTAGAGGTACCAAACTCGTTCTCGAGTAGGCTCTGGGATGCTCCGTCCATCTGACCCTGAGCTCCTTGCCTGTTGAACGTATCATATTAGCCGCTGTCGGCAAAAGCTGGACATACGTCGGGGTGAACATGAAATAGAAGGGATCTGTATTGGCTCCTGGCGTTTAAGGCGGGATCTGGGACAAGATCGTTGGTCTGTGTCTTTCGCCGGGCCGCGGCTCGGGTCGTATACTTGGGGGCCGACTGTTGCAGAGAGATGAAGCGTGGGTAACACCGGGTCAGCCCGTAAGCGCTGGGGGCGGTTACGGACGGGAGAAAAAGGCCGGCTAACTGCATTGCCTCACCACAGCCCGCACATTTCATGCCGCTGCCGATTACGGGCCATATATATATATCGTGGTATCCTTGGTAGAGGGAGAGTGATATTGTGTAAAGACTTACTTGTGTGTCACGAAGACCTTGAAGGTGGAGATGAAGTGAGCCATGGGAACGGACTTGTCGTTCTGCCACTTTTTGTAGGCCTCTCTGTCGTCGACGAAGATGATGAAGTCGTCTTCCTGGCCCTTGTAGTGGATCTTGATTTGAGTGGCTTCTCCCTTAGTCATATTGGGCGATTTGTGTTGGGATTTACTTGAGGTGAGTGGTGGTGATGTTAGACGTGAAGTTGGAGGAGATAGATATGTAAGTCGTGGGTATCAAGTCGATGGTTTCTTAATGTTGTTAAGAGATGTTTGAATGAATGGAGTAACAAAGGAAAAGATTAAGAAGTAGCTCTAGGCTATCGAAGCTTCAAATACGCTACAGGGAAGCTGCTGTTTCCCTGTCTACCTGTTTACACATTCGATCGTCGTGTGGCATGCTCTTGCTAAACAGCAGCAACTACGTCATCATTTACATATTGATTTACGTATTTACGTACAACCGGGTAGCTGCCCCTCTGATTGTACACTGTTTGTTCCTGCGTCGGCTTCCCGCGAAAATGACCTACGTCACAGGCGGATCTTATGACAGGGATCAGTAAGTCAATTTAGAAGCTCTTTATCTTGGCCCATCCCTTATCAAGTACATAATGTATAAACAACCTTTTTCTTGTATCTTACATATTAATTTACTGTACATGTACAATACCTACCTAAGGTACCTATCAGCCTATGCAGCATGAGGCTAATACGAAGACTCTGGAATATAGTAGAAAGGCCATATACATAAAAAGGACACATACATACATAGCCGTCAGAGGTACCAAGGTACATTCCCCCACAAAAGGAGATTGACGTTAGCTTAGGTATCGCCGCATTGGACGGGAGCTGCTGGGCATCACCGGAATAGTATACTGACCTACGTAGTAACGTGGGCTGGTGAAACAGGTAAGGCTGCATTCCATGAGATAAACAGGATATTATTACTAAATTTCGGAATACCGGTATAGCCGCTGGGTTGGCTCGCTAGCAAAGTGCCGTCGCTCGCAAGTAACACAAGAACTTCCATTGTTCTACCTAACTAAATTGCTCCTGGGTATAATCATAGTTTGTCTAGGTCCGAAAGCCTGACGAGGCAACTGATAAAAAAGCAATGCGTTTCACGGAATCCGGTACCGTTCCGATGCCATCATAAAGAGAGAGAGAGAGAGAGAAAAAAAAGAAAGAAAGAATGGTATAATCCCAAGCCAAAAGCCGTCCAAACCACGTATCTATACCCAACCCTATTACCAATTAATGAAGTTGCCTTCCCTCATCTAAAGAAGCTTCGAATGCCAGACGCTACCAGACCTCTGTTGATGGCGCCGACTCTCGCCCACTTATTATTCGTAGGCCTAATATTAGTTAATGTTTCGTGTAGTCGATGTTTCGCTCCAAGTCCGTGGTAAATAGTTTCTTCATCCCCAATGGACGACGGAGAAGACCCTGCTGAAAGCGTCGTCTGCCTGCTATCCCGTCGAGTATGCCTGGATGATGGCGATGATCGTAAAGTATGGGCGCTCATTCCATCTTCTAGCCAATCCAGGTCGAGTTTCAAAGGCTCAAGCTTCAATGTTCCTGGCTGTATGCAGGCATCGATTGTCGACGAAATATCAGGGTTGGGATTACTAAAATGCTCGATCTCATCCCGAATCATTGGAAGCCTTGGCTTGATATCCCCATCGGTTGTACTGACTCTAAGTAGTCTAGACTTTGGTTTGTCGCCGTTCAGACGGGCAAGATTATCAACAGAGCCGTTGTAATGTGGGAGCTCCTCTTCGCTCGACTTTGGTACACTAGTAGCGCTCGTGGAGCGCTTCGTAAAAGAGTTTGTGATGCTTGCAACGCTCAGCTTTCGCATAACGGTCGAGGCTGAGCTGCGAACAAGGTGCTCGCTTTTCGATCGGTATGTTATGCCGGGAAAAGGTAACACCTTGCGACTCCAGACATCGGCCAATAAAGCTTCCAGGCGAGCTCGCTCTCCCCGGGATGGGGTGAGGACGGGAATACGAGAATTGGTCGTTAGCAGCGATTGCGAACGATTGATTTGCGGGGGGATCGACGATGAATTATCCTTCATCGTACTGGTATTTTTAAGTATAACTTGGCACAATGGCGATTTCGGCCCAACAGTAGTGGCCCTATGAATGGAAAGACGACGAGCAACGGTGCCTGTGATTGGTGTTAGAAAAGAAAACATTTCTAGTCTTCAAATGTGAGTTCTGTGCTTGCCTGGTTTTCCAAATATTGTTCCTAGACTTTTTACGTCGAGGAAGATTGAGCTATAGAATATAGGTTCTGATATTTCATACGATTCAATTGAGTTTTGTCGTGTAAGACGACTACGCCACTCATGTTCTTCCTTTGGAGAACAAGCTGTCATAATAATTTCGTAGAGTTGATGGTCACATTCGAAGACGAGCTTCCATGAGAAGGGGGCAGTGTGACATTGGAGGCCTTCACTTGGTTAGCATACCGAAGATGGAACTAAAATAAAAGTTAGGAAATGCCTACCTCGGCCATTGTCCACTTCTTCAACCTTGATATCATTGAGACTAATACAAGCTTGAATGGTATATATTTGGTCTGCTCGACTGGCTGTCGCAAGGCACAAGCAGTCCTTGTATAGGAGCGTAACCATGTATGCACCATCCGCACCATCTTTAGTCTGCCAGCACACATGCAGGGCACCACATAAGCGGATGTGGCCGAATGAACGGATGGCGGTCTTCGAAGCCGCATCTAGTTTCTGCTACGCACTTAGAAATAAACCCAAATATAGGGGCTGACGCCACATACCTGGTTTGGGAATACGAGTCGATCCTGAAGTAACCAGGTCTGCTCCATTGTGGTTTTCATTCGTGGATCGTCGGCGGCACGGTTAAGTTCAGCAGTAGCCTCGCGCAGCCGAATGAGAACATTTTCGATCTCCATATGTGAGTTTGGACAGTCGCATACGGGCGTATACTTGAGGAGTTCGGCAAACAGGAGAGGATATCTACATATCCTTTGGATTGGCTTTTTGCTATTAGCGAAAATCTTGACATAACACAACGCTATAGCTCACCTTAACCAAGAGATCGCCAATAGTCAAAGATTTTCTAGAGTTGTCAAGATGATAATTAGTAGCGCCCAGCGAAGCTGCTAATGCTTCCAGCCCCTTTTGGTAGGTCTCCCATTCAGGTAGCGTTCGATGAGCGGACGCGACGTCCTTGATCATCATCTCATATTTTGCACCATATTCTTCGTAGATGAAGAATCGATTCATCTGCTATGGTATTAGTAAAGCCGCAAAACTTGGTTACAGTGAGACCGAGAAGATGATATAGGATTGCGACTCAAAAATCGTGCACGTACCCTCTTGCCAAACACATGAGCTACTTCGGCCGCAATAGCTGGCTCGGCTACTACACTAGGTATGCCTTGGAACCAACTGGAAGAACCCCCATCGTCCTCCGAAGTAGAGTCAAGACTCCGCCAGCGGTTATGGTGTTTAGAAGATGGTGGTTTGGGGGTGACCGAAATACGCTCAGGCTGCGTGTACTCGGAGTTAGGTACTACCCGATGAAGTTCGCCGAGAATCTCCTCGTGTAACTCAACAATATCTGTCAGATTGCGGTTGATCGAGGAGCGAAGTCCCATATGCGGTGACGGTAAAGAAGCCAATATGGTGACATAAACCTGATCAGTTGATTAGTGCTGGGAGCTTAAGAGATGCTAACAGTGCTGGCACATACGTTCATGAGAAACTTGACATCTCCAATATAGCTTTCTTCCGTGTTGATTATCTCCTCTAGGATACGACGCCTTTGAAGTAGCCGTTCCGTCACTCCTGGGTCGTTTGATACTGTTCGCTCAAGGCACGTACTGTCTTCGGAAAACCGCGGTCCCGATGTCGATCCTCTGCTACTAAGGTCCGCCCTGCTATGGGCTGACGATCGTGCGGTATATCTCCTTGGCCGAGTGATCACGCTAGTGCTTGCAAGACTGACGCTGGCGCTTCTGACAGCGGTAACAAATCCAAAGGAAGAACCGGAAAATGATTTCCTGTGACCGTCCGTAGATAAGGTCTCATATTCGAGCGTGTGTTCTGAAAATTCGGGGAAAGACTCGGATCGACTATGACTGCGGCGTATAACAGGACGATGCGCTCGCTTGTGTAAGTTCTTCATCCACTTATGAAATGGGCCTACTGGCGGTGAAGGAGTTTCTGAGTACCCAACACCGGCCCCGTCATTCTCGAAAATAAGTTTAGGAAATCCAGTCGAATGTGTCGTTTCTTCTTCGTTATTCTCTAAGGTTAAACCAAGGGCAGCTATATTATCCAACGTCTTCCAAGCCTCTTCGCAGTCGTTACGAAATACATCGGGATCTTCAAAGCTTAGACCTAGATCAGGGGCGGTTTGATTTGGCTTAAGTGCTGCGGTCCAATTGGTCTGGCCGGCAACGCGTAGAGAGCTGCTATGTGAACAAGGTCGAAGAGAATCGTTGTTCAAGACGGCTAGGGGCATGGTGATGAAGGGCGGGCCAAGAAATGCGGACCAAGAAAAAGTGAAGATGCAAAAATTGTCACCCAAGACACCAAAACCAACCGGCTAGGACTCGATTCAAAACATAATGATCAACAACAACAACAACGACAAGAGAACTATGTAGTAGTGGTGAATGAGGTGGAAGACGACGTGTCTCCCCTCGGGAGCATGGTTGATGCAGGTGATACTGCAAGTTGGGACATGCAGTAACCCTAGTTATTGGTAGAGAGAAAGAGAAACAGAGACGGGGACCTCGAATGAGTGACAGCAGGGCTGACTTCGAGCCTGCGAAGGAAAGAAGTGAACAGCAATAGCGAATGGGCGTAGTGGGGGGGGAGAGAGCAAAGCGAAAAAAACAAAAAAACAAAAAACAGTTGCTTGCTTAACAAAAACAAGTGTCACTACCTATTGTAAAAAGCTAAGTCAAAAAACAAAAAATGAGCTGGCCGCGAGCAGCTCTTACCTACGTCTCGGACGAGGTTTCGTAAATATTTCATCGGGTGGTTTCAATGTTTATGAGGTGACACGACTTGAACTAGTTAACTTTAGCGTACCTGAACCTACCTTAAGTTTACCTACTTCTACCTAAACTAACCAGCTCTACTAAGGTACCTCAATTGATAGCAGGCATAGGCGCAGCAGCTTCACTATGTAAGCTAGCTACCCGTAGTGACACAAGGAGAGAGCTGCGTCATATCGTCAACACCCCGGTAACAAGCGACATTCCGATGTGCAAAATGACGATCCACTTTTTGCATTTTCGTCAGCCATGCTCAGCCATGCTGTCATTCATCTAAGATTATCAAGTCTTATATATTTAATTAGTACTGCCACAATTTTTTCAACGAATCAGATGCTTAGAATCGCCCCGCAGTTTGCGACTTTTCCCTTTGCCATTCTATCGCATAACGTCTGCAAGAGGTGCAAATGGTATAGAAAGGTCATGCAAAACGAGCTCTATTCAACGATATCAATTAGCAAAAATTTTACCTAAAAGTGAAGCAATTTAATTGATTTTATAAAGAATTCATCGGACGTGCGCTGAGGTGTGGCTAGCCAATCAGAGGCCAGATCAATTTGTGGCGTGAGTTTTACGCATGAACCCCCCCCCTCTCCTCCTCTTCCCCCTTTCCCCCGTCCGCGTTTAAGCGGACGGGCAACGCCGCTAGTACATAGTTTGAATGATTCTCTCTTGTATGATATCATGACGAAATGGTGGTTATGAAAACGAATTGAGAAGGATGAGAAGAAGTACAAAACATAGATACGGACGGTTGCGATGCACGCATGCATCTATCACACCCTCAGCACGAATACGACTTTTCGTGTATGTACAAGAACGGACACCGTCGGTGAGTCGGTGCTACCTTAGCAGCCATACCAACCATCCGTCATCCGCCATCCGCGTTCCAATGAGATGACAATTACATGTACCTAGGTATTACACTATATCGATAGGCTACCTTACCTAAGGTATTGATTTGATTGGACACGGACCACGTATCCTCTATCTCGAGAGTAGAAGCGAGGCTAGCCAATAAAAACGAGCCGCGAAAAATTCGCTTAATTCTTCCACATCCGCCCCGCCCCACACTCACAAACCCACCGGCTCAATTGCAAAATCTCCAAACTTAGGCCTGGGAAATTTTCATAACCTTTTCTCTTCCCTCCCACCGCGAAAATCTACTAACCCAACAGCCATCACTCACCACCACCCAACACCTTCCGCGATGGCAAAGGAAGCGCCAGCCCGTACCGGGCTCACCATCGGTCTCAACCGCGGCCATGTAAGATGAACTACCTACCCGCCTTTCTCTGCGTTCGAAAAAGCAAAAAAAGAACAAATTTGCGAAAGAAACAAAGAGTCGTTTCCGCCCGTCTCACCTCGTGGAGGATCTCTGCTCTTGCAATCAAAGTTTTTTGCTCTTTTACGAATGCAGTATAGCAGACGATGGACAATGGGCTGACTTTTGGATTCCTCGGTAATTATAGAAAACCACTCCTCGTGTCGTCAAGCCTCGCGTTTCGCGAACCAAGGGCCACCTCAGCAAGCGCACTGCTTTCGTTCGTGACATCGTCAAGGAGGTTGCTGGGTAAGTTCATTCTATAAATATATACTTCTTCAATGCCTGGCCGTTATCCAGGATTAAATGGCCCCGATGGGTGGCAATGGAGTGCCCTCAAAATCCATCTTGACAACATTAGATTATTAACATCTGTTTCACCATAGTCTTGCCCCCTACGAGCGCCGCGTCATCGAACTGCTGCGAAACAGCAAGGACAAGCGAGCTCGTAAGCTAGCCAAGAAGCGGGTATGCATCACCTCCAATTCCTCTCCATCTCGGGCATCGCAAGACTAATCAAATTATTAGCTCGGTACCTTCGGCCGTGCCAAGAAGAAGGTCGACGAGCTCCAGCGCGTCATTGCTGAGTCCCGCAGAGCCGGTCACTAAACGACATGATCTCGAGTGGGAAATTATGGCAGTCTAACGGGGCGTCGAGGGAACAAAAGAAAGAAGTAAACTGTTCGGCATGAGGTCAGGCGTTCGTCTTTCTCGGCATTGATGAATTTACGGAGGATCGGTACGGACATGATAGCTAGCTTTGCCATAGCCATAGCTATCTACCTGAATCCCAAATAGCCTACGACACGAATAGGAACAAGACCTGGGAATCTTGATTTGGCAAGCCAAATTATATTCATTTCATGACTTTAAAAAATCGGTTCTTGATGATTCTGTGCCATGTGAACAGTCCTCGATAATGCTACCTAAACTCCGAGCAGATGTTGATTCCCTGATTCTAAACTCAACACATAGGACATCATTCGTCGTAGCCGTTTTTACTTTTTCCCGAACCCCTTTAGCCACTTGGGCTTCTTGAACCCGGACCCCTCACCTTCACCCCTTGGCTGGGGTGCGGGCACTGATATGTTAGCAGTATTATGGCCCGCCTCATCCTCGACTACAACATCGGGGACTTCAGGAACAACCACCTTCTGCGCGTGACCAGCGACGCTGTTCTTCAAGAACGGCTGCTTCCGAATCTCAGCAGGCACCTTGTCGTCCCACATGAAATTCACCAGCGTATTGGAGCTTAAACGGTATCCGCCGATGAGCTTGCTCGCGGGGCTGCTGTCGTCCTTGATCGCCGTCTTGCCGGGCGGCAATACTAGTTTAAATGGCACCGCCTCGTTGGCCATGATTTTCCTGATCTCGGCGTACAGCGTTGCGCCGGTGTCGTCCGGACCGAAAGGCCACTCTGCGGAAAAGTTGTCTGGGAAGCGGACCTTGATCTTGATAGACTTGACGGCCGCTACCCTAGCTGCTTCGGCCGCAGCCTTTTCTTCGAGCTCCTTGTCCGAGAGGAGGCGCCTGTTCTCACCTGCGGTCTTTAGCAGCCTTTGATGGGCCTGCGCATGCTCGATGCGTGGGGCAAAGGCTTCGTCCGACTCTTCTCGTAAGGCTGCAGCTGGCGTACCGGAGGCAGGCGCAGAGAATATGGTGACAGGGCGGTTATCAGCGGATGGGACGTCGACGTCCATAGAATCTACCGGAGGTGCTTGTGCCGCCGAAGGAAGGTCTGTGTCATCATGCTGAACTGCTTCAGACGTATCCGTCTCCGGCTTCTCTGCTGAAGGGTCACTCATTACACTATCCGAAGGCGGCGCATCAGTCGAAAGGACAGCATCATTGATCGTCGTTGGTTCGCTGCTAGATTCCTGTGCCTTCTGCTGATTCGCTTCTTCTGTCTTGAAGAACTGACTCATCTCTCCCATAGCATCCACCAACGTCTTGTCAGTCTTCTGGAAAGATAGACGTATTAGGACGCCTCCCGAATTGTACCCTAACTGCGATAGGCTCTTCTGAAAGTCTGCAAAAGTCGACAGCGTTCTGTTCTCGATCGTCAGGACCGGAGTCTCATAATACAATTGTCCACTACCCGCGGCCGCTCCATTATTTGTTTGCGCTACACCCCTCGCCGTGATGTTTAGGTTCTTCCCCTGACTCGCCTTGCCGCTCTCGAACTGGCGTAATAGCTGCCATATTGTGAGATCGCTCGGTAGCTTGTCCGTGACTCGACCGGACGGCGGGAATAGATTTGACTCTGGAGCCGGGAGTTGTAAGGCGACGTTGATGGCGGAAGGGGTGTTAGAGCGGGCGATGAGTTCGAGCTTGGCGCCGGGTGGTAGACCTGAGGTTCGCCATGTCTGCGACAGATCTAACTGCTTTTGCTTGTGCTTGAATAAGTATTTGTTAGAGGGGACCTTGAGCTTCTCGCAAGCTTGCTCTAAAACATCTGTCAGGTAGGTTCCAGGATTGACCTTAATGGTCACCTGTTTGAGGTCCGTTCCCACAACCTTGACGTTGGTCGCCATGTGTTGTAGGATCTGGTCGACGATAGGTATTTTATATTTTCAAGTGAGACTTTCTTAAAAGACCCTCTTAAGAAACTTGAATAACTATAGAAATAACAGAGACGTAGCTAATTTGATTCCAAAAGAAAAAGTGACGCGTCCGACGAAAGTTGCGAGTAGAATATGAAAGAATATTCAAAAGTCCCGTTTGTATATGCGTCTTGTAGGTAGCAGTACGATTACATCAGCCCTTTAGATCGTATGTAGCTGCGCAATAGTACCATACCAAGTTCCGCTGGTTGCTATTAACGGTTTTGAAATTGTAAACCGTCTTTTTACAGTTACACTTTTATAAATATTTAAGATGATAAATGTTAGTAAATACTAACGTTTGACATGCTTTTAATAACAAATTAAATCTAAACGTTTGAAAGGGCTTGAAATATTTGAATATACTAATACTTAAATATTTTAAATCATTTAAATGATTCGAGCGTTCGAGAGGCTTTCGAACGTTTAAGCGTTTATTTCTTTCCCGCTACCCCTGTCGATCTCTAATACGTCTTTAGAAGCGTACCCAAGTAGCAAGAAGCCGGGTAAGAGGCCTGCCTGGCTGATTAAGTCTTCGGAATGAGGCCGTCTATATAAAGGCCTCTCCCCCCTTCGAAAGCGATTCCTCTTTCTTTCCTTCTAAGTCTTTAAACCTCAGCCAGCCAGCCAGCCAGGCCAAGCCAAGCCACTGTGGCCAGGACCTAGGACCTAGGACCCAGGAGTCATCGTAGCCTCGTAGCCTCGTAGCCTCATCACGTAGCCTCATCACGTAGCATCGTAGCATCGTAGCATCGTAGTATCGTAGCATCGTAGGATTGTAAGATCGTAGAATTGTAAAATCTTCAATAGCCTAGGTAGTCCTACTGCTTCTAATTGCGTTTATACGCTCGTTTGTACGTATACGTACCTTCCCGTTAGCTCCCGTGGCTCCCGTGGCTCTCCCGTCTCCTTTTTTATAAACGCGTAAACGTTGAAAGTTGATTCCAACGATTAAAAAATTAAATGCCTCGTTAGATTTTGGTAATTTAAAAATATAAATATCCGAAGTGCTTTCAAATGATTTAAATATTTCCAAACGCTTGCTAAAGTTATTCAACGTTCAAGAAGTTGGAATTTTATTAATGAAAAAAAATTTAAACGGTGAAAACACGGTGAATTAACGGTTTACTAGAACCAGCCGAACTTGGTATGGTAGCTTCCATAAACTGATTGAATGGAGGGGCAAGCGGAGCACTGATGTTTTCCACTAGTACAAGTATACTTCTGTAATACCAGACTTGATTAGCCGTCAATTTTCCGAAAGACCGTGCCGGACTTGACCTGGTCCGATCTGGAGCTGAGCTGCCGCGCCAGATGTGTTTGCCTTGCCGACGCTAACGCTTAACGCTAACGTCTGGTACCTAGACCTTAAGCTGCCATCCTGCCATTCTACCATTACAGCCAAACCTCAAGCCCGCCCTACGCCCACGCCATTGAGCTATCCTCACCACAGCAAACTGCTACTCGACGACGAGACATCATCTACGAACCACCAAACTCAAGCGGACATATTTTTGTTTTCTAGTAATACATTCGACGCCATGGTAAGCTCTATATAATAGCCCAAAGCTCCCCAGCTAAGAGGACATTCCCAAGCTAACATATACGAAATAGTCGTCACCCTTCTCTATAAGTGCGCACTACCATACTCCTACTCCTATCCTCCTAGGAACCAGCCCAAATCCCAACCCGAGAATGAATAAATAACTAACCGAGCGAACGCACAGACGGCGGCGCCGCAGTAGCCATGGTAGGCAAGGACTGCGTCGCCATAGCCTGCGATCTGCGTCTGGGTCTGCAATCCCTCACCGTCTCCAACAACTTCCCCAAGATCTTCCAATACGGCGACGTATTCCTAGGGCTCACCGGCCTGGCCACCGATGTGTCCACGGTGTCGGACCTGTTCCGGTACAAGGTGAACATGTACCGACTGCGCGAGGAGCGCAACATCGCGCCCACCACCTTCGCCAACCTCGTCTCTTCGTCTCTGTACGAGCGCCGCTTCGGCCCCTACTTCGTCAGCCCCGTCGTCGCCGGCCTCGAGCCCAAGACTGGCAAGCCCTTTATCTGCGGCTTCGACTCCATCGGCTGCATCGACTTCGCCAAGGATTTCATCGTTAGCGGTACCGCTTCCGAGCAGCTATTCGGCATGTGCGAAAGCTTGTGGGAGCCCGATCTAGTGAGTAACCATATAAACCTATATATATATATATATATGACCCGTATATACACACAACGAGCCTCCTACCTTGTCGAATTTGGATGTTTTCCTCTCGGATGAACGAAGACATACTAATATAATATCACGATCTAGGGCCCCGATGACCTATTCGAAACAATCTCACAGGCTCTGCTAAGCGCCGTCGACCGAGATGCTTTATCAGGCTGGGGTGCGCACGTGTACATTATTGAGAAGGACAAGGTCACCAAGCGATTACTAAAGGGCCGACAAGATTAGGAGACAGACTATATCTGGTCCGGTGCTGTCTTAGGTCTACTGGCGTGTACTAGATACCTCATACGTAAGGTAAATAGTAATTCGAACAGGGTGGATTGGTCAACTCCACGAATAGATAAGGACTAGAAAGAAATATCTACTGGAGTAAGGCAAATAAGACATAGCGAATGGACAGAGGCAGACACGAGATGGCAAATAGCCCGTTATTGTACTAATATCAAAGGTAGTACCTTAAGCAAGGTGGCCAAAGTCAAGATGAAAACCTTCACGCGAAATCCGGAATCCCTTATGCTATTTATCGTCTCATAAATGCATCGTATTTCTTATACATCTATATTGCGCAGCCTAATTTGCATATGCAATGTAATACGTCTACTCTAGTCTATGTAGAACTTGGATCTATGCCCCGCTACGCCTTCTTCTTGGCCTCTGTAACATCATACGTCGTCTTCTGGATGAAGAACTGCCTCTCGACGGCCTTGAGGATTTCGTCGATGATACTGTGACAAAATTAGTATTTTGCAGAGCCAACTATGATGAGGAAGATAACTTACATAACTGGTGCGCTGATAATAAGCACCGCTTTCCACTCATTCCAGTTAAGAGGCAGGATGGAGAACAAGCCCTGGAGGAAGGGAGTGTAAAGGAGTGCAAAGTGGAGCGCCATCGACAAAGTGACGGCGTAGACCAGCATCATATTCTTCCAGAGAGGCAGGGTCAGTAAGGACTCGCTAGACGATAGAGCGTTCATGGCGTTGAGCATCTCGATGACGACGAGGATAGAAAGGGATACCGTCGATGCTGCTTTAGACATTTCGTTACTGAACATCTCACATCCGACTTCCGAAAACTCGGTAGAGCATCGGTGGAAGTGAGAAAGCTGGTAGAAATTGATCTGAGGACCCTCGGCGTTATACATGAACCACCAGGCATATCCGGCAACAGTGGCGATACCAACGTAAAGTCCAATAACTAGGTACCTGAAGAATAACCAGCCGCCAATGAGCGCTTCG
This sequence comes from Daldinia vernicosa, assembly GCF_022497035.1. Lineage (NCBI taxonomy): Eukaryota > Fungi > Ascomycota > Sordariomycetes > Xylariales > Hypoxylaceae > Daldinia > Daldinia vernicosa. The sequence goes on along the minus strand of NW_025953956.1, from coordinate 216,922 downwards.
TCCCGCTTTCGTGGTTGTCTCTTCATAATATCATGGTCCGGAGGGTTGAAAGACAAGGCGGTAGCAGGCAGACCATCGGTAACGAGGTTGACCCATAACAGTTGGACAGGAATAAGAGCTTCCGGCATACCCAGGGCGGCAGTGAGGAAAATTGAGACAACTTCTCCGATGTTCGAGGAAATGAGGTAGCGGATGAACTGTTGCGTGTTGTTGTAGATAGATCGGCCTTCCTCGATGGCAACCTCGATAGTAGCGAAGTTATCATCCGCAAGGACCATGTCAGCAGCCAACTTAGAGACGTCAGTACCAGATCCCATTGCAACACCAATATCCGATTTCTTGAGAGCGGGGGCATCGTTGACACCATCTCCGGTCATAGCTACAACTTCACCGAGAGACTGGAGGAGATCTACAAGCTTCGATTTGTGGCTGGGTTCCACACGCGAGAAGAGAGATGCATGTTTCGCTGCTTCTAGCTGCTCGCTAGGGCTTAAGTTGTCAAATTCCCGACCAGTAAAACTCTTGCCCTTAAGGTCCTCATATTCTCCAAAGACTCCGATCTGGCGACAGATGCTCTCCGCGGTGTTGCGATTGTCACCCGTGATAACGACAACCCTGATACCGGCGTCCTTGCATTGCTTGATAGCTCTAGGAACTTCTGGTCGAGGAGGATCTAACATGCCGACGAGACCTAGTAGGGTGAGGTTCTGTTCCAGTTGGGCATATTGATCTGTCGACTTGGCATTGTGAAGTAAGGGGTTGGATCCAACATCATCTAAGCTAGCGAGGGCAATAACTCGTAGTCCACGGTTACCATATTCGACGAGCTCCTTCAAGAGTAGACCACGAAGCTTGTTGTCGATACGAACACGGTTGCCATCAGCACCAACCAAGGTAAACGCACAACGCTCGATAATAGATTCGGGGGCACCTTTAACCAGGAGCTTTTGTTGGTCACCGGCTTGGACAAGGACAGACATGCTTTTCCGGTCTCGAGAGAATTCATATGTGGCAAGTCGAGGGAACTTGGCTTCATACCAGCCGCTGGCGTGGTGGACGCTGTCCTCGAGTCTCCAGTTTGTCGGTGCGCATGGCCCAATCTTTTCAGCTAGAGCCCTTAAGGCTCCTTCGGTAGGCTCGCCTACATTAGAGAAAGTACCGGATCGGGTATCGTACACGAGTCTAGCATCATTGCAAAGGGCAGCGACCTCGGTCATCTGGCGGATCGTACTTGAGCTTTGGGCAAGATCCCTCACCACTTTGCCGTTATGCTTGATATCTCCTTTCGGTGCAAAAGTAGTGCCCTCTACGTCAAGCTCTTCTAAGTCGGTACCATCTGCGTTAATGTAGACGATCTTGCTCACACTCATCTGGTTAGTTGTAAGAGTACCTGTCTTGTCCGAACAAATAACACTGCAGCTTCCTAGTGTTTCAACAGATGGCAGGCTTCGGACGACGGCATTCTTTGCGGCCATCTTGCGGGTTCCCAAGGCTAAGCAAGTAGTGATAACAACGGCAAGACCTTCAGGAATAGCTGCAACACCGAGAGAGACCGCAATCTTTAGATAATAAATAGCACCCTTGGTCCAGTTTCCATGACTTGGGTCCGCGAAGTTGGGGATGTTGATCAGCCATACGAGAACACAGATAACTGTAATAACCTTTGCCAAGGAGTCGCCGAAATCGTTGAGCTTCTGCTTGAGAGGAGTCGGCTCGGAAATCTGAGCCGTGATACTCTCGTGGATGTCGCCAATCGCAGTATTCGATCCAGTCAGAACCACGATGGCCTTAGCACGCCCAGTCACGACAGTCGTCCCCGAGAAGAGCATATTGACCTGGTCCTGGAGGACTGCCTTCTCATCTTTCACGACCACATTGTCATCCTTGCCCACGCTTTCGCTTTCTCCAGTTAAGATAGCCTGGTCCACGGCGAAACTGTTGCTTTCGATCGCAATAACACGGCAGTCGGCAGGTACCCTGTCGCCAACCGCCACCGAGATAATATCACCAGGAACCAATTCTTCGGCTTTGACCCGCGAGACATGTCCATTATTCCTAACCACGCTAGCGACGTTTGCAGAGTATTCTTGGAGCGCGGCGATCGCCTTTTCAGCGCTGCTTTCTTGGGAAACACCGACGACAGCATTGAGCACGAGAATAGTAAGAATCTAGGAACCGGTCAAGTTAGCTTCTGGGTCGCAAAAATAAGAAGCGGGTAAAACTTACAACCAAAGGATCGACAAATGCGCTCCAGCCACTTTCCTCGTCTTCGAGCAGAGCCAAGACAAAGGACACAGCCGCAGATCCTAAGAGTATTAAAACCAATTGATCTTTGAATTGTTCGAGAATAAGCTCCCATAGGGGTGTCGGTGGTTCTTCTGGGATAGCTACAGTACTTAAAGTTAGCATACGCATCGACTTGGCTGTTTTCTAGTCTGGCGCGTTGCAACATACAGTTTTTCCCATGTTTATTCCGTAGCTCAGTAATCTGTTCATCTGTAAGGCCAGCCTTTGGGTCTACCTGAAAGGCGGCTAAGACCTCGCTTGTAGGCTTCGCGAAGGCGCTCTCCATAGCAGCCGACGAGGGTGGCGGGACGATACCGCGGTAATTCTTGTCCTAGAGGGAAGACTAAACAAATGCAAGAATATATTTAAATAGATTGTTAATCGCTACCTATGAACGAGCATAAAAAGTGAACGAAACTAGCTCGATCGATCAAAAACTTGAATCGGTGGAGGGGTTGGCGATATGCGAAGAAAGTTTCTGATAACTGTAGTTAACTAGAATCTTTAAAGATGCCACATATCTTTTTGACGATTACTGGTCTAACTCTAAAAGTAACTGGTTGATTGATGAAAGTTGCCACAGGAAAACGAAGTTACCGGAGTGTAAACGAAAGGATGTGCCGAAGTAGGTAACTGTATAGATTGTGGTGGAAAGAAATCGTCACGCATGAGGTTGAATGTGGACCTTTTACACGGCAACGTGTTCTCTCTCACTTGCATTTAGCGACATTCTAGGTGGCTTCTATCGCTGTTCGGCCCTGAACGGCCCTGAACGGCCCTGCGACGGGCCCTGAGCTGCAAAAGCTGGTCACCAGGTGCGAGGCGCTGTGAGCTCCAATCTAATCCGACGCTACACTAGCATCACTACCGCTAGACTACCTAATCTTAGGGTCCAAAGATCCATTTCGATTGGACAGGCTCCATGACTTGCATCATTAAGCGTACCACCTACATGTACACACCCAAGTACCTACCTACCCAGAAGGCAGGAAGGACGTCAAAAAAGGTGGCGCACCTCTACTAACATGAGGTCCTGGTAGGTGCGCCACCTTTTTTTGACGTCCTTCTGCCAGGGCTGAATACATAGGTACAATACATACCTCATACATAGCAAGCGCTTCTGCCAAGACGGCAATACTATGGCAGGTCACCATAAAAGGATTCCGTCAAGGGGTGACGTCTCCTGGAATTAATGCGAATGAGACTGATCGATATCCAGATCGGTACCCAATGTCTTCTTCTGTCGAGATGTCGAGACAATTGGAAACAAGAAGATCCCCGTTCACCGCCTCGAAAAGGGGAGGTCCCTTCGAGAAACATGGTTGCCTAATACTACTAAGTAGATTGGCAACGATGCAGGGCGATTGGCGGAGCTAATATGACATCCGTCTTGTCCTACTCGTTTACTTGCGAATACACACCTTCTATCGGGTAGCTTAACTTGAACGGCGAACAATTCGAGGTAGGCTATGGGATAATTGACGAGCTTCTCATGCATATCCAAGTCTTCGACGTCGTGTAAATGTATAAAGGCCATTTCGTCTTGACGAGGTTAGAGGGATATCTATGTACACTAGTACCCTGTCTGCCTGTATTGGTGCTTGGATATGTAAAATGTACATGTATGGAAGCAAATCCGAGGCGGATATTGTTAGCGATACTACCTTAGGTACCTAGGTACCTTCTCGTCCGATGTTGCTTATGTTACTAAACGAGTACTAGGCCAGCCCTAAGATCAGGGGAGTTGGACCCCGGATGATTAATATATACATAACAGCAGCAGAGAGTTGCACGTGTTAGTTGAGCATGACTACCGCTTATGAGGTAGGCACATCCTGCTGTTTTCTTACGGCCTAATTATGCTAGCCTTTACACTTAGTACTTAATGTACCTAATGTAGGTGCCTGAATTAGGTGGTTTCGGAGATACTATTTCGTTCTATTTCGTCTTGTTGGAATCGTTCTTATAAACTCATACTGACTTTCCTATACAAATTAATTAATATTTATATTATCTATTTTAAAGCGCAATTCCTCCACAATGTTATAAAGGGATTGCGAATCTACGTATACTTAATAGTCGGGTACTTGAGTACAATATATCAGAGTGAATTATGTGCCTAAGAAGGTACCTAACATACCTGTATTTAATTAACGAATTCGCCGGTGATATAGCATCTTAAGGCAGGTGGGGCGATAGGGCGGGGTGATAATGGGAGATTGGTGCTGCCCGCTACAATACCTTACCATCTTGCGACCGAGTGAAAGTGTGACTTATTACTCATTACTTATATCTTGCGCTCCTTCAAAGTCATTAACCTACTTCAATTACTACCCGTCATCACCTACTACCAATTGGGACCAACGTCTTTTAGTCAGCGCCGGTGGTCCTCCCAGAAAATCAAACTGGCTAACTTATTGTAATAGACCCTCAAGACTCCAAGATTCCAACCTATCGAATTTGAGTAGTCCTAGAATTATCGCCGTCAGCACCCAGTCAAAGTGTCGCAACGCCAACAAGAGGCTTCTTCCACGCCGTGATTATCGGGCTCATTCTACGACAGCAGCACCGACCTAGCACTGGAGAACCCGTCCCGTAGTCGAACCGGCTTGAAGGTCCCTTGAAAGGATTATTTTAAGATACGAAACAACAGCGATCAACGGCGGATGATTTGGACTGAATAGCTTGGGGCACCAACATATTGCATCAATCGCTTTGGGCACTTAGCTCGTTCTAAGGTAGTAGGCTTGTTGTTATTATCGGTCACTTACACTGCCTCATACGCCGTATAACAACAAGAGCGTTTTCTATTCTGCGCGACACGTCACGTACCTCGAGGCAGCGACTCTTCTGTCCCCTTGGCTTGCTTGGCTACTCGGAGAGGAAGTACCTAGCTAGGGTATCACAGTCGCAGATCTCATAGCGAAACGTTGCGATTTGCAGCCAGCTAAGCAATTCAGGGCGCATCCCCCCCCCTCCCCCCATCTGTTCCTGCAGTGCGTCTTTGTTCACCCTCGACGGAGGTAAAAATACCACTATACTGCATTGCACAGTACAGCATCAAATTCAACAAAGAGTTCATAATATTAGACTGGATTGTGTCGCCCACATTTACAATATCCTCTTAAACAGTCTAAACTAAAAGAAGAGTCGCTTTTGGTCCACATCGTACGCCAAAAACAGCATTAGGAACGGGTCAGACTTGCCTAACACAGCCCCCTTCAAACACATCCGCGCTGCGCCACGCCGTGAGGCAGACTCGCGGTCGAGTGCATTCAACCTTGCCAGACTTGGGGTTTCTAAAGACAGAAACAACTTACGCGCCATGGATCAACAAGCTGTCCAATCTGCAGGGTCGGCTCGCGGCCGTTCACCGTCTGCCGGGAACCAACAGCCTCATATAAGAAATAGTCATTCTCCTTCGCCTCATCCATATCAGTCCCCGGAATCATCGATCGGCCTCGGCATTGCTATAGACTCCTCATCAGCGAGCCCCCAGTTCACTTCCGACTTCAACACTTACCCTAGCAACAACGATAGCAACCGGTTTTTTAATACATCGCAGTCGCAGCCCTTCAACCAGCAGGGTCTTGCTGATCCGACATCCTTCGGGCTCAACCAAGACTACTCCCAATCCCTCACCTCGCAATCCCAACCCACATTCTCCCAGAGTCTCCTAGGTCCGGATTTCAACAGCAGCGGCGATTTCTCGCTATTCCCCCAGTCTACCCAAGGTGACCAGTTTGGTACACCTCTGTTTGGCGACTTGTCTCAGACACATGCGCAATCCCTCGACCCGAACGATCTAACGAATATGACGTCCCCACAGACACACCACTCGCCTACTCCGCCGCATCTTCTAAAGCCGGAGCCAGGTTCGGCACACCAGTCTCCATCTTTTAATCAACATCAGTTTTCTTCGCCTGGCCATTCAAGACACGCCTCACTAGGTCCCGAGGCTGCTTTTATGCCGGGTCAGTTGGATTGGAATCAACCGCAGTTCCAAGGACATCGAAGGACACCGTCAGAGTACTCCGACGCATCGTCAGTCGCCCCGTCGCCAAATTTGACAGGCCACGATAGCTTCGAACACCCAGAGCACGGCCACTCGCCCATGCAGCGGCCGCAAGACTTTTACGATGGGGTTGTTGGGTTAGGTAACTTTAGCATAACGGGACCCAACCCAAATAGCCGCAGCCCATCCCACAGCCCAGCCATCTCCCCTCGAATACTCCCTCAACAGATGCCTGACGCTGGTCAGCAAGGTCAGAATATCATGTTAAGCACGGGATATCCTAACCCTCCTATGGGCTACCCTGCTCAAACCTCGGAAGAGTTTCCCTCCTTATATCAAGAAGCACCCATAGACCCGTTAATAGCTCAACCTATGGCTCCACCGTCTATAAATATCGACTTTGCGCCTAATTCACGACAAAATAGCTTCGAGCCCCCGAAACCGCCGATGGACGCGCAGTCTCTAACCCCACCAGACAGAGGTGAGTCCTATTTATAACGTTGGTATTTCTGTCCTAATTAAACATACAGGTCGCCCACGGTCCCGTCCGCGGGCAGTTACGGATCCCTTCAATAGCGGAGGGGCTGTTATCTCACGACCCAATACCCCTGGAAGTCTGTCGCCACACCTAGGCGCCGATTTAGCCAACCGCAGTCGTTCCGGGTCCGAGTCCTCCACTCGTTCACTGTCGCCTGGTGACAGGTCAGGTAGCGCCAATGCTGTCTCTAGAAGGCGCCAATCTATGTCTGCGGTCCCCAATAATGTGATAGCGCTCCGCCTAGCAGACCCTGAATACCAAGCCGCTCAAGATAACGGAGGAACGAAGCGTATTCAGAAACATCCTGCCACTTTTCAATGTACCCTTTGCCCTAAGCGGTTTACCCGAGCATATAACTTACGATCCCATCTGCGTACCCACACTGACGAAAGACCCTTCGTATGCACGGTTTGTGGAAAAGCATTCGCTAGACAACATGACCGTAAACGTCACGAAGGACTTCATTCAGGCGAAAAGAAATTTGTGTGTAAAGGGGATCTCAAAGCCGGGGGCCAATGGGGCTGTGGAAGACGGTTCGCCCGAGCAGATGCACTGGGCCGCCATTTCCGATCAGAAGCAGGCCGCATATGTATCAAGCCATTGCTAGACGAAGAAATGCTCGAGAGACAACGCCTATGGCAGGAACAGCGGATGCAGAGCATGGCGCAACAAAATATGGCTCAACAGCCGGTTATGGACCCTAATATTTATCCTGGTATAGAGACGGGTGGCTATGCCTTACCTGCTGCCTTATTAGCACAGTACCCAGCATTGGCGCAGATGAATTGGGGCCAAGCGGGCGATATGGGTAACGTAGAAGACGAGATTAGCGGTCGCTCAAGTTTTGACGCCTCAGATTACGACGATGGTGATGATACGGGCTACGTTAGTGGCCCGGGTACCGGGTTCGGAGAGGGTGGTCTGCAACAAAACTTCGGCGAGCAGATTGGCTATGCCAGTGACTATGGTGGTCGCTAGGAATCTTGATAATCTGTTCCATCAACATCACTATCAGGACTTCCGGAAACGACTAACATTAATTTCTATTGGCATCCGAGTTTCAGCGTAAATAAATGACTAAGGACTCTGGCGCTTAGCGGGATGATTTAAATGATGACAACTATTTTTCTATTCGAGGCATTTGCTCCTATTAGATGGCATGATAGATACCAATAATGAATTCTGTGTCCCTTTTTTTGCATTTAGCTACAGATATTTTAACCAAAAATTTCAAACTCGACCTGGATGGCAACCGTCGAATCCATACTATATAGGTACATATAACTAGTCGCTCAACGCAATACGGTGAGCAAGACGAACACGCTTCGCTCCCCTTCCGAGGAATATACCCCTAGATAGCCAAGGTAGGTTTCTCTCGATTAATCTGCGATATGAAGTTTGGAGCAATTACCAATAAGCCCTATTAATAGCTTTACGGAACTTCGCCACGCGGGAGCGACTACATCTAAGATCAGCTCAGACGCAACGAGGTGGCGGCAATGCAAGTTTATTCTAACCTGCAACGAAGATGAGCGTAAACCTTGTTGTGACCGACTTACTACCTAATGGCATTCGCACCTATCAATGCTAAAAACTAGGTGTAGTACGAAGAAATAAAAGTTTAATTCAATCCCCCCAAAGGACTCGATAGATCGGTATGCCGGGAGGATCATCGCCCCACTTCTAATAAAGTCCGCCGAACGGAACAGTACGGAGCTTTTAGTTCGGAATCCCGGTCCTCGGAGTAGTTAGGTACCCACACACGCCGCCCTTTTCTCTTGGCGTAAGATTAACACATGACTAACTCAGGGTCTAGCACCCGGATATACAGCTTTTCCATCTATAATAGCTTCTTAAAGTATAAGCTTCCATTGTAAATAACTATCATATAAGTTGTCGAAATAGTTAAATACTGAACATGCCGAGATATGGTCGATATCTCTAAAGGACTCCACGCTTAGCTTATATGTACTTCTGCACCTATTTTCCGAACGAAGCCCGAGGAACGCCGAACAGGGGTACGCGACACCAGGTTGACGATGATTCGGACTTCGGGGATGGCCATTACCTCTGAATGGGATTTACTAGATTTTGCTGTACCCGTGAGAGTAAGCTAGCAGGTATGGAATGCGTATCTCCTATGCAATACTGTCGTGACGAATGCTATTTCCGCGGTATGTAGACTGAGGGCCTTGGGAAAAGTATAAGACAAGATGGTTGATCCCTGGAGGAGAGCATCTTCAGCAAACTCAGGGCCTGTATAACGCACAGCATCAGAATCAAAACCCCTAAAGTGCATCTTTACATCAAGTTTTATTTTTATTTTTTAGGACTTGAACAGAGTAGTCGACCTCGTTACCTTGAATTCAAAACTCACAGTGGTTAAACGAAACTCATAATGGCATCACAGACAATCCCAGAAACCCCATACTATACCCTAGCAGAGGGTCAGCCTCTTGCGAAGAATGACACTTCGACTCAAATACGCACCGGCAGCGGTGGCGGATTTGTTCTACTTACATCAACTCAGCTAATCGAAAACCTAGCACATTTCGCTCGGGAGAGAATCCCGGAGAGGAGTGTGCATGCCAAAGCTGCCGGGGCGAGGGGGTATTTTGAGGTAACGGATGATATATCTGATCTTACGGATGCCGACTTCTTAACCGGTATTGGTAAGAAGACAGAGGTCCTTGCCCGGATTTCTACAGTTGCCCCCGAGCGAGGATCTGCAGATACCGTACGAGACTTTCGAGGATTCGCTATGAAGTTCAAGACGGAGCAGGGAAACCAAGACTTTGTGTTCAACAATCAGGTATGGCATCATTCGTCCGCGCTGATTGCCCGAGTGTACTAACAACGTGGACATAGCCAGTCTTCTTCGTTCGAGACCCGACGAAGTTCCCGTCGTTGAACCGTAGTCACAAACGAGATCCTAGGACTAATGGTAAGCCAGGCCTCGATTTCCAAAGAGCAATCCTAGTGCGATTGTTCATTATAAAAGAATTTTCTCCCGAGGCGTATCTGAAGATCTGTAGTGGTCCAGAAGCCTTCATTTTATGTATGGATGAATGTAATGGTTGCTAATCGAGTATATAGTCGCCAGCTCGGATATGTTCTGGGATTTCCACATCAACAACCAGGAGAGTATTCATGCCTTGATGTTCGTCTTTGGAGATCGAGGTCTCCCATCATCAACACGACATGTGAATGCTTACAGTGGAAACACGTATAAATTTACTAGATCTGACGGCTCGTACTGCTATGTCCGAATCCACTTTCTCACAAACCAGGGAATTCACTACTTCACCGACGAGGAGGGAGCTAGGCTAGCCGGGTCCGAGCCCGACAGGCATCTTGAAGATCTCCAAGATTCAATCAGGTCAGGCAACTTCCCTTCGTGGGACATGTACGTGCAAGTCATACGTCCAGAAGATATTGGAGATGCGCCTGTGGATATTTTCGACATGACAAAGACCTGGCCGCTCGGGAAATATCCGCGGCGCAAGGTTGGCCGAATGGTTCTTGATAAAAACCCGTCCAACTGGTTTGCGGAAATTGAGCAGGCCGCGTTTAGCCCGAGTAATATGGTGGCAGGCATCGAGCCAAGTCCAGACCCGATGCTGCAGGCTCGTATGTTCGCCTATCCTGACGCTGCTCGCTATCGACTCGGCGCGAACTATCAGTTCCTACCCACCAACGCGCCAAAGAGCCAAGTCTACTGCCCGATCGAGCGGGACGGCTCCATGAACTTTACCTCTAATTACGGAGGCGACCCTAACTACGTGGGAACGAAGCTAAAGCCGGTTAAGTTCCTCCGCTCTGGGAGCGATAATCGAGACGGGGTAGATGGCAATGCTTGGAAAGGAAATCCAAGTAGACTCGATCGTCCACTCCCTCAAAGCGGAGTACCCGTGGTTTTCTCCTCGGAGGTAACGGATAAAGACTTCGAGCAGTCAACGGCGCTGTGGAATTTGATGGGTAAGCAGGATGGTGCGCAGCAACGATTCGTGGACAATTTGTCTGCTCACCTCAGCGCCGTGCAGACGCTGTGGATCAGAGATGAAGCCTATGGTACGTTACTCTTATTCGGCCTTTTATTATTTTATTTAGTATCTCCGCAATCTAAATGCAATATGGGCTGACTGAGATCCGTGCAGCAATGTTCGGGAGAGTTGATGAAAAGCTTGGACGGTTGGTGGAGAGCGCAACGGAGGCCACTATTAGGGGCAAGCTTCAAGAGAGCCTCCGTACACCAGCGTGGCACTAAGACGGGGTGTCTTATTCGACGTCTATCTACTTTACTTACCTTCTTACTATTATGATATAAAATATCTAGGTTAAATACTAAGATACAATCTGGTAGGGCGGATAGATTTATAATTGGCAGAGGCTTTTTTTTTCACGTTAAATCAGAACTATCTCCACTATCCTCTGTTTAGGAGTCTTGTATATATTGACCCTAGTCAAGCCTACTATCTACACTAGTCTTAGCTGTAATGATTCCCTATTAGTCTCTCTAAGCGTGTGCTCTTCATACCTAAGGTATGTTACATCCTACTAAGTTTCCGAGGATAGCATCCGTCGAGTAACATCGATATTTCGCGGCACGAATCGCACCGTCCTAGCCTTGGGTCCCGCAATGGGATTTTCCCGGGTAAGCAGGCCCTCTATAGGATCCGCCACAACGGGGTCCATCGTGTCCTCTGCCGGTAGGATTTGGAAGTGTGCGATGAGATGGAGGAACACGGCGTAGAGGGCCTTGGTAGCAACATGGCTTGCGATACACATTCGGCCTCCGATGCCAAAAGCATACTGGTGTCGATTTGCTGTCTGGTCGCCGTCCATCCAACGCTCCGGTGCGAATACGTCGGGTTCTGAGAATACAGACGGATCTAGGGGCATAGATTGTTAGTAAATAGGTGCCTATTATAAATACCTATTACGTGCTAATGAATGAGTCTGCATCGACTCCTTACCTCGCGTGCACGCCCAGGAGTTTAGAAATAGTAGCGTATTAGGGGGGATGACTGCGTCTTTCCATTGAACGTGCGAGTAGGTGGCTTTCGGTAGCGCAAGACGCTGGACTACGAAATAGCGGCCGATTTCCTTGGTGAAGGCCTCTACGTACTCGACCCTAGAATGCGCAACGTGTGGCGACTCAAGTAAGCGGGCGTCTGTCTCCGTGATCTCCTTGTAGGCCCTCTCCTGAATGTCCGGACGGTGCGCGAGGAGCAGGATAGCCCACATAAGCGATCGTTTAGTAGTGTCTGCGCCCGCGAGCATGCTAAGTCCGATGCTGAGTAGCTCGCCCTCGGTGAGGCCTTTACTCTCTGGATCCTTCAGAACGTTTCCTTGAATACAAGGACGGTCGACGCCATCCGCGATATCTCTCTTCAGTTTCTCCTGCAAGACGTGGTGATAAGCGTACCGCCGTTTCCCTACGTCTGCCATATGCGAACCCTTCTGTAGTCCCAGCCATCCTGCAATAGTATCTAGCGGCCGAAGAAGTGGGATGTAGTTAGAATAGTTGCTAGTGGGATTTCGAAACTTTGATATTTCTTCTTCGATATAGATGATCTCAGAGATAACTAGGTCTCTATGCAAATCTTTCACATCCTCGACGCTTTCGATAGGTAGGTATTTATATTAGTTAGCATTCTCCCATAGTGAGAAACAGTACTTACCGCGTTCCATAAGCCAGCGTTAAGCTGAGGTTTAACGCGAATTTGCGCGTCAGGTCAAGCACGTCGACGGATGCATCGCCACCCTGGCAGCTAGATAAGATATCTAGTGTCAACGCTCTTGATTCAAGGTCTAATATCTACCACGCATAATATTAGGTATCAGGTGGGAGGCTCAGACTCTGTTGCATGAAGCAGCACATACAGGAAGATAACTCTCCGTACTAGTTTTATTCAGGGCTGTGGCGGAAACTTTGCGCCGCCGCTTACAGCTATCATCCCAAGGACTAGTCCCAATGCTTGTTACAGGTCCTCCCTGCTGCACTTTCTTGTGTAGGACGTAGAATACAGGACGCGAGTTAGTCGCCTCCCGTTGTCCGATGAAAAGCGCACGGGCAGCCGCCGTACTGTTTACCACTACGGCTGTCATGTTGCCCAACGGCACTTGGAATACGTCTCCATATTGCCTGGACCACTATTATGACAGGTGTTAGTCAAGCCACCGGTACTCTTATATTACATACTATTCTGTACTCATCTGACGTAGCTGTGCCACGTAAAGAGGGAAGACTCCCTAATAAGGGGTAGCCCCATGGTCCTGGTAAGTTAGGAATTCGACCTTTTAGTCGTACGATCTCGTTTATGACAGTGTAGATAAAGAACGATAAAGTTGGGATGAGTAGTAGTAGCTTCGCTAGGAAACCGAGGGGAAAGATATCAAATCTTGTGAGGTCGTCTGATAAGGCGAACAAACCAGCCATTTTGGCTACCAGGGTTAATGAATTGTTTTAAGGCCCCCACCGATAAAAGACAGACAGACAGACAGAGAGGTATTGCTCTGGAATACGCCGAAATAATATCATCTTATGTAGGAGGCGTCTCTTCGAGGGCAGGTTCAGTTTACGCAAGAGCCCCGCATAGAGGTGTACCATGCAGTGATGCTTAACTAGCCAATAGATGATAACCTACCTAGGTAGGCATTATAATGTAGCTATATTCCTCAACGGGGATAGGTACTAGGATATCGTATGCTATGATTTCTCTGCTAGCGATATACATACAATGTACGCTTGACAATCACAACCTATCAACTTACTCACGAATCCATGGTTAATTCGGAGGTAAACCGGCTCCTAGGCCATCAACTATCTTAATACAGTACTCGAAATTCCGAGCGGTTGGTATCGGACAGAACCCTGCCAAAATTTCGGGACCTACATAGTGGCCGGAAGACTCCCCCTTGTCCTAGCACATTAGTATGTATAGTCTCTATCGAAGATGGCTCAGTCTGAGGATTGCGTGATATAGTGGGTCATTGACGACTCGTGGACTATGATTTATGCCCCGACTATTGTGTAGAAGGGAAAATACGTAGAGATAAGAATAACAAGCTATAGTTACAGCATTAATGTGGCTTTGGCGAGCCTCTGGTAAGCCCAGCGATAGCAAGTATCTAGATTAGGTAGTTAGATGGTTACATATACTCCTATCTAGCGATACTACTTATACATGTGATGATTTATATCGATCTAGGACAGTAATATAAATTAAAGTAGTTGGATAGATATTTCTTTTGAGGAACATTATTCGTCCTTTTTCAGTTACTATCAACACCCAGCTTGAGACGCAAATATAGGTCACGTAGGACCTAGCCCCTTTAATATTTACAGGCAGTAATATACTTAAATCTTGGGGTTTATCAAATGTCTTTCTCGTCCTTAACTGTGATTCCATGTTTCCCGGACTTGCCAACGTTAAACTGGTCGGGTTGACCCCAGTCCTCTCGTGCTGCCCTCTCTCGAGTTTCTCGGTACATGTAAGGCGAGTTCTTGTAACCCTTGTGCCACTTTCGACCTTCCCATTCCTCCTCAACAGGCTTTTCACCCTCGGCTTGGATCTCTCGGGCTCTACGCTCAATCGACTCCCATACGCGTAATATATTTTCTCCTACTAGAAGCTTTATTTGATCGTCAGTAGCTCCACGAGCCATTATAAGCTCGATTAGATCAGGGTATTTCGAAACGTCCTAGAAAGTGGTCAGTATTTATTCTAAGTATACATAGGGTGTGTAGAGCCTCTCTTTATGTGGCCACTCACCTCAAGACCGCTAGGGGTAAAAGGGGTTCCGCTGAAATCGGACCCAATTCCAACGTGCTCCCAGCCTGCAATTTGAGCGAGATGCCATACATGATCTACAACGTCGTGTATTGTAACCGCCCCCGGATCCTCCATATTTAAGAAGCGATTCACAAATACAGCCATCACGATTCCCCCGTTTCGGCGAATGCTACGAAGAACATCGTCGGGTACATTGCGTAGATGGGGGGTTACGGAATATGCTCCTGAGTGGGAGAATATCACAGGTGTTTGAGTGATAGATAGAACGTCTCGCATGGTCTGATGAGAAACGTGCGAGAGATCAATCATCATACCCAGACGATTCATCTCCCGAACATAGGCGGCGCCAAGTGACGTAAGTCCTTTATCAGGATCTCCACGAGCGACAGTCGAAGCAGATGTTGCCCATGCATTATCACAATTATGCGTAGTTGTGATATACCGGACGCCAAGGTCGTACGCTTGGCGAACGGCAGCGATGGAACCTCCAAGCTGGTGACCGCCCTCAATACCCAGCATACTAGCGATACGGCCATTCCGAAATGCAGCACGGGCGCATGATGGAGTTTCGCAGTAGGTGAAAACCTCTGGGGACTCTGCGATAAAGCGCTTGGCCACATCAATCTGCTCAAGAGTATCACGCACTATCCACTGATCGTCGCATAAAGGTATTAGAATCCAAGAATACGACTCGTATTATGCACTACCTAGAAAAGAGAGGCTTACAGATGGATCCTCAAAATGTTTCTGCGTCGCGTCGCATTTGACGTGTACGCTCCAGAATTGACCTCCCATCATCCCTCGTCTCATTCGACCAATATCCGTGTGACCCAGCAAACGCTGTTTTGGATCAAACCTCCCATCGTAAATACGGTTGTGCAATTCAACTCGGAGGAGCCATGGAAAGTCATTGTGACCATCAATTAGCGGCGTCGTCTTTAGTATATGCTTTGTCCGTAGGGCATAGTCTGTTGGGTCGATAGGAGATTCTGCCGGTGACAACCAACTAATACCTAGAGACGAAAAAGGGGCAATGAGAACCGCTAGACTCGCTGCGATTATTGTGCCTCGCCAACGTCTCAACCAGCTATATTGAAAAACTTGAGCATGGACAATAAGGGCACTTTCGTCCAGGTTTGCCGAGTCTATTCTAGCCGCAGTCTGAAAAGGGGCATCCTCTCCGGGAGGTAGCTCAGTGCTTGGTGTCGTACTACTAGCCATTGGTTTGATGTGTTGGGAGATTCGCCTGTAAGACGCACGAGCAGACTCTTGAGTGTAATGGAAAATTCAACATCTCGGTACCTAATACCCGACATCTTTGTCATTCTCACCCAACTTCTCGTCCGATATTTGCGATGTCGGTGCCTTCGGTAATTTGAATCCCAAATAGTTCGTAGTCCAAGTCCACGCATCCGACACTAATGATCAAATCTGGCTTTCCGGCCAGCGAGCTATTCGAGTCGTCCAGGTACATCGTTATCAAGATGACAAACTCCAATGAACATGTGAAAGATAGTCATATCGTCGACCTCTCAAATCTTTTGAATCCTGTAACGCAATGCTACCCTTGTATCGCATCATGATCCGGCCGGCATGTCTACCCAGGTATGTGGGGGATAAGCTTGGCTCCGAGCTAGAGGAAGGGAGCCGTCCATGGAGATAAGCGGGGGCTCTATTGACGAGGAAATGCTGCTTTTGCGGTGTTTCCTAAGGTCTGAAAACCCGTGCCTGATGGATGAGGCACGGGTTTTATATATACCTCATGCCTTCGGGGTCCCAGCTCCGAATGTCGGGAGATAGGGCCGATTCGAGTAGACTACGGGGATTTAGTTTACCGACGTGCATCTTGGCTACCGTAGCTCGGATAGCTCTAAGTAGAATAACGATTCACTGCCAATATCCGAGGACTTATTACTTATTATTCATCGCAGGGGGGGTAATGAGTACTTGGGTATCACGCAATTAGGGCGACCCGAGTCCAAAGCATGGATCGAAGAGTTATTATCGCGAGAAAGAATTCCCGGGCATTTATATCGTAACTATTAATATGGTATAATTATAATATGAATCTCGACAGTCTTAAGTTACTACCGTATATCTATTTCTTGGACATTTTACGATATATTATTCATTTCATCTAGTATATATAATATTGGCCACCTGTTTGCCACCCAGTGATCCAGTTAGCCATGGGGGGTAGCGATAGAGAGGAAAAGCAGCATGATTCCGCGACTGTGAGTGACGATAGGTTACTTGAAAATGATACCGCAGCAGAGAAGCGACTCGTGAGGAAAACAGACCTATTAATGATGCCAGGCTTAGGTGAGACTCACTCGCGGGTAATTTCTCGTTCTCGTATCTGCCTATACTCATGGTGTAGCTAACCGTCAAAGCTCTTGCATACTTCACGCATACTCTTGATCGTGCCAATCTTGGCAACGCGAAGACTGATGGCCTGGAGAAGGATCTGGGTCTCGTGGGCAATCAATTCTCCCTATTACTTGTTTTATTCTATGTCCCCTACGCTATCTTTAACATTCCCTGGTCGATACTCGCAAAGAAGTACAACTCTGCTCGAGTGATCCCGTTTACTATCTTAGGATGGGGAGCTTGTACCATGGGCGCTGCCGCCGCCAAGAACTTTGCTGGTATTATGGCGACAAGAATTGTAATGGGTGCTATTGAAGCAGCTTGGTAAGTACGATAATGCCTTGCCGTTCAGTATTAAGTGCTAATCGATATTTTAGTACGTTTAACGAGTATTTCTTCTCAACACTCCTTTCCACTAGCTAGCTAGATGACCTACGAATTCTCCTAAAATCTATGCACTTTTTAAAAATAGTATTGAGATTTCTCATTGTCATACTAACAATAAAGCCTAGATAAGCCCTGTGAGGTTTACTACTTGTCTTTGTTCTATACGCGGAAAGAGATGGCATTCCGTGTGTCTTGGATTGGCCAGATGGGATTCATTGCAGCAAGTGGTAATGCGTACCTATACATAATTCACCCTGCTTACAAGTATTTAGGGCGCTGTCTCTGGCTTAATTTCATGGAGTGTATTTCAGTGGAAGGGTAAATTACATGTAAGTTGCCCATAGACTTATCTACTTGCGGAATCTACCTAACATTAGTTGCTGGGATAAGGGTTGGCAATATTTATTTCTCATCGAAGGCTCGATTACTGTTGTAGTGGCAATCTACCTCTACATCTTTGCCCCTCAGAGTCCTGAGAAGTCTCGATGGTATACAGAGAAAGAAACTAGGCTTGCTAAGCACCGCCTTCAGCAGGACTCGCAAGATCAAGATACGGAATTCCATTGGGATGAAGCGAAGAGGCAGCTCAAGCATTGGCCAACCTGGGCTTTTGCCTTCATGGCCTTGATGTATGGGGTCGGCGTTGCTAGTAGCTCGAATTTCTTACCAGTAAGCTTGAATTTACCTTCACTACTTGATACGTTGGAAGACTAATAAGATCGCTGCATTAGACAATGATAAAAAGACTCACTAGCGAGGCCACTACTGCTAACCTCTATACCGTCGGGCCCAATCTAACGGCATCAGTCTTTCAAGTCACAATATGTTGGCTCTCTGACCGATATCAGCAACGAGCAACATTTGCTTGTGGTACAACAGTCATTTCCCTAGTGGCTTGGATCCTTCTCGGTACATTAGACTTGGTCCATCAACCACAAGTCGGCTACTTCTTGACATATCTCATCACTTTCTCTACCTTTATTCCGAGTAACCTCGTCCCAGCGTGGTTATCATCCAACACACCGACTACTACAGGCCGTGCTGTGTCGCTTGGCCTCAACTACATGGCTATGAATTTAGCTGGGATTATTTCCTCGTTAGTTTACCGAACCGAGGATGCACCTGTCTACCGACCAGCATTAATTACTGTCGGCTGTACCCAAGGTGTCTTCGTCGTTACGGCCTTGATGATGCGACAGTACTATGCTGGCTTAAATAAGAAACTCGACTCCGGTGAACTTCCCTGCGCGCCTGGAATGGAAGCTCGTCTTAAATATCGGTATGCCGTCTGAATATTTGGGTATGAAGAGTCGCTATTTCGACTCATCGTCATGACATATCTTGTAATCAGACTAGGTTATAGGTAAATAGTAAGAATGGGCATTCACTTTTAGGGGTATAAAGTAATGTATTCATGAGTTTGTCAAAATATACTAGAAATGCACACATATTTAGCTATCGTGAAGTTACTGCCAGATTTGAATAGCGATTTCCCTCCTTAGTATCTACAAAATTTAAGATACCTAGGAAAAATACTCCTACAAGGGAAGATGATACAAATTTGATACTCCTCAATAACACCTACGAGACTTCCTCGAGATCAAGCTTTTCTAGTCCTAGACAATTTAGTAGTGTCTTCCCTCCGGGGCTCGTCTGGTTGAAGCTGCCTCTTGGCCGGTTGTCAAGACTCCACAAATTTACTCGTAAGCGAGTAATCGTCCTGGGGAAAAGCCCATGATATTCTGTAGAAGATCCGATTATTAAATCTCACTTAGAAACAGGCTTCAGGTGAATATTCAACGCCGGCTTATCCCATAAGGTGTAAACACGCTGATTTATCCAATTCCGGCTGTCGTCAGCAATGGTCATATCGAAGTTGTAGATTATCCTAGCCAGGATGAGGCGCATTTCGGCGTAAGCCAAACTTTTTCGAGTGTTAGAACATATTTCTAAAAGTGAACGACAAGGGAGTAGGGAACTTACTTGCGACCAATGCAGTTACGCGGGCCTACGCTGAATGGTTGCATCGCATCAAGCTTGTCATCCTTGTACTTCGGGTCACCCATAAACCGCTCTGGAGCAAAGGTATAGGGGTCAGTCCAATGGTTTGGATCATGGTTAACAGCATATTGCCAGACGGCCACAACGGTCTACAAACTGTTAGTCTCACATCACAAGAACAACCAGCAGAGGAATACTCACGCCCTCTGGAACATGTTTCCCCATGATAGTAGCACCACCCTTAGGCGACTGACGCGGCATTCCAGTTGGCACAGGGGGGTACCGTCGGAGGGACTCGTTAAGACAGGCCAGCATATACGACAGTTTTCCGACAGAAGTTAAAGTGATTTCGTCGTCATTATTGAACGAAGAACGCACTTCCTGAGTGAGCCTTTCGAGCTTATCCGGGTTAGTCGTAAGTAGGTAGACGGCACCACTCAAAAGAGTCGCTGTTGTTTCACTCCCAGCTATGATGAGAGTAGTTGCGTTGGTAGCTATTTGCATAAATTCGAGTTTTCCCTCGTCCTTTTGCTTTATGAGACCCTCGATGAAATCCGGCCTCTCGACACCAGACTCTATCCTCTGCCTCAGCTTAGCCCGAACTAATGCCTGGTTATCTGTAATCGCGAGCTTCTTGAGTCGCAGGAGCATCCGTACTGCAGGCTTGAATCCCATATCAGACAGAGCGGACATAAAAGCAGCCTGCATCACTGAGTTGGCGACGAGTTTAACCCATGGATGGTAATCACTCTTGTCAAGGCAACCAAATGAAGAACCAAAACCAAGGTCTCCAATAACGTCGAAGGTGGTCCAATTTAGCCACTCACGCATATTCAAGGAGGTCGAGCCATCGCCACATTGCTCTTGCAGTCGGTGAATCAACAGATCAACGTATGATCCGATAATGGGTTCTTGAAGCTGCATTGACCGCTCCGAGAATCCATGCGACATTTGGCGTCGCAAGAAGCCATGTTCGTCTCGGAAAGCATTGATGATACCTCGAGGAATGTTGTCGACAGCGCGGTAAAAGCCATCGTACTTAGGTAACTCCGGCGCACCGTTGTGACGATGACCGTAGATATCTTTCCAAGCTTGGGGGTCGCTGAATGCTAGTTCGTACGGAGATACTCGCACAATCGGACCATATTTAGCGTGTAATTCTTTCATATACTTGGGCAAGTCACCCCGGTACAAGCGTAGATATTTGAAGAGAGGTGTGAGTTTCCATAAGAACGGGCCGGGAAAAGATCGTAGTGGGTGTAGAAAGACATTGTAAAACAAGTTACCCACAACACCGGCGATCACCTTGAGTCCAGTTAGTTATACTATTCTTATTTCTATACTTCTATATTATCATACCCCTGAAGTGAGGAGGAAAGTGGACTTACCAGTGCGCAGCCTATAAAAACAAGGTTGAGCGAACTCTCGTGACCTAGAGGCGCCATGTTGCTAGGAATGTCGTAGACGCGGTAAGGAGCTTCAGAGTTTTAACGAACTGTCTCTATCCCAAATGATAGGAACATATTCTAACTTATATGAGTTCAGAATCCCATGTCGGAGCTCGCGTCGGCCTCTCGTGGCTATGATTTGGGGCGCATTGACGACGAAGACTCAACTACCCACTTCCTCGACCATAGTGAGTTCGGCGGGTAGACGGATGGTCGGATTTCCACGGTAGCTTGGGACGCATTGGACGGATGTCTCTTAAGCCCACTCGGTCAATGTCCCCCCTCATGCATATAACCCTTCCATCTCCACGATCGTGAGGTCATGTCCAGGGATCAAACGGATGAATTACAATATTTTATGTCTCCGACCGTCCGAATTCGATGTAACCTCAATAACTTGAAGTATAAACCCGGAACCATTCCGTGCACAGTTTTATTCTTATTCACACCGGAGATTGAAATCGCCATGCACAAGCCACAGAACCCTTACGTGTAAACGGAATTGAGGGTTTCGACGATGCCGAAATAGAAATCCTCTAATCACTCTCGGGCACTTTTCCGGGCTGACGCATACAATTATGCTTATTTTAACGATCCACTGGTGACATGACTTTCACTAGGATTATTAGGGTTATTTATCTGGATTATGATTGGATCTGCCGATACAGCTATGCCAAGTCTATATTATCGGATTAGTAATAACTATCATAAAAACTTTCATCCCCTGGTGTAGCGTTTTATATGTCCCGAATCCCGATGCTAAGCCTCGGAGACGATCTGCATATCTAGTCCTATGCATGTACACAAATATAATTCCCAGGGTATTCATTCTCTGGCTATGGTTGGTCATTAATCTAATAATATTTCAAGAGTACATGATAAAATCGGCAACAAAGCCGATCAAATAGGTACATACGACTAAGTACACTTTAATCCCTATAAAATAAAAATGTACGAAGGTTGGGGCCAAAAGTCTTGCAAATCTGAGCTTGGCAAAGCCACGTGCGAGTAAAAAGAGACTGCACGGTTTTATTTGAGTTATGGTGGCTGAAGTTGCTATAAATATAGCGGTAAACCACCTGAATTCAGCGGACAAGCCACTATCCGACCCTCAGCTTACCTAGCATGTGGCTGATACAGTATTAATAAGTTAAAAGACGTACGAAAATCGATGCCAAGATTTGGACATGTGCAAGACTTTTAGCCCCAACCTTCGTAGGTTTTCTATATTGCTTAATCAGCCGAGCGTCTATATGATAGCTCTAACTTACAACCTTTAAGTAATCAGTATACTGTTACACAAACTTAAACATTTGGTAGCTGTCGAACCTAATGGATGACTGATTTTACCTTGTAGCCACATAGTAAAAAATCGAAGCCACGATGATAATATAGCTGAAGATAGGTAACCGTAGGCCACTAAACGCACCCCCAGGCCTATAACTTGGCGATGATGCAGGCATTGCCAGCCGAAATCTATCATCTCTTGCTCCCTCATAACTCGATTTATCTTCATTCTGGCAAAGACCTCGATCGAACTTTGCCATCCAACGTCATTTCGGCGTTACGTTACCTAACCTAGATCACTGCCTCCTAGGCTTATGTGTCTATTGGGAAAGTATCTTGTCTAATAGAAGTTTAAACCTCTAGAATACCTGTACTTACCTGTTCACGACTTACAATAACAAGAGGCATTGGGAAGGTAGAGATTAAGTTAGAATGGGGCTGTTACCTACCGCAAGGACAGGAATCCCTAGGTGGTGGTTTCCGTCTCAATTATAGTTAAAAGGAGATACATGCGCACGTAAAGAGCGTTGCTTTAGCCTAGCCAATTAAGCTCAATTATTCCGCCTTACATAGGTAGGTACCTCTTTCCCCAAATCCGTTAATGCCAAAATTTCCCATTCTTAAACGTTCACATGTAATGAAAGGAGATTATAATAAAGCACGAGTTGGAAAGCTCGTGCTTGGATCCCTTACATAATGGGCACGTTGTTTAACACTTTGTTTAACATGTGTTGCTCGCCTCGTTTCTTGCATGCGCACTGCTTTGTTCTAGGAGCCTCCTTTTATATTTCCGTGGAATTTTATTGGTAAGGTTCCAGTCTTTATGAATGTTCTTTCTATAACTTTAATTACCTTGCGGATATTCCGTCCGTGTTCTCAAAGTAATAGTAAAGTCGTACGAGTAGTATCTTTCAAGATATGTAGTTCTCTTGAGAGAAAGAGCCGCTTCGAACTTAGGACCCTGATTATCGGGATTCCCCACTTGAAGTCGCGCTTATGGGCTTGTTCGAGGTCGTTAGTTATCCCGCTAAGGTCCGCTGGCAAAGACTACATACCTACAGACGCCACTTAGCCTGAAAGCGCCAGCTTTTTAGTTGGACATAATGGCTCCCTTCGGTGATAGCACTGCTGTACTCCACATTTCTATATTGATTATTGTATGCAGCTGCTTTTTACTGCAGGACTATAATATCATGAGGCAGGCATATAGTATAAAGTAAGGTAGCTAATGTACCCTGTTAGTAAGCAACACGTTGTGCCACGTTGTGCAACGGCATAATTATGAACGCCACATGGTATTCGCAAAGAAACCTTAAAGGGTCCAATATGAAACTTAAATCTCAAAGAAGTAACCACCGAAGACGCAGGGGGCGTTGTGCTACTGTACTTCATTCTTTCTCGAGGCGGCTCCTTACTAGTTAAACCGAGGCGGATTAACGCCCTCAAAGAGCACATATTGAGAAAAACCTAATTAGATAGGTAAGTACAGTGAAGAAAGCTACTACCTCAAAGAGTACATTCTAAACAGATATTAACTTGCTCCTACCTTTGTGAATATCTATCTATATATACTTCTCCTGGATTCCTCTAAGTTCTGCTCTCTAGCCAGACATCTTCAAGTTGACAGCCCAGACATCTCCAAGTTGACAGCCCAGACATCTCCAAGTTGACAACCTAGACATCTCTTCAGCACCGCTCGTCATATTCGCAATGGGGAACCAAAGTATTCATCTCGCCAAGGTCTGCGAGGCATGGGACCACCTCCAAAAGCGCATCGAAGCCGGCAGTTATGTCCTAGATGGCCAAAACCTCCACATCTCGGATGTTGTCGCTACGGCCCTGTATGTTTTAGGACTATGGTATAATGTATCATTTTACTAACGAGATGTTAGACACGGGTGTATACCCGAGATCACTGAAGACCCGGATGTCATCAAGAGCATCCAAGAAAGTGTGGATGTCTTATACCACTACCTTTCAAAAGGGTGGCATGTTTACGGTATGTAAATCCGGGTTATTTTGTTGATATCAACCACTAACTAGATAATAGGCGTCAATACGGGATTCGGAGGTAGCGCGGATAGCCGTACTGACAAAGTCGTAGCATTGCAATCATCTCTGATGCAGCTTACCCAGTCTGGTATTATGTCAAGATCTACAGATGGCTCTGTCCCAGGCCACTCCATGCCCTCGTCATGGGTCCGCGGTGCCATCGCTGTCAGATGCAACAGTAACCTCAGGGGTCACTCTGCGGTCACGCTCCCAGTCCTCAAGTCCATAGTAGCCTTGGTCAAGCACAATTTGAACCCTATGATACCGTTACGCGGTTCTGTTTCAAGCTCTGGAGACCTAATGCCCCTATCCTATATCGCCGGCACTATAGAGGGGAACCCAGACATCCTTATTGAGAAGAACGGCAAAGTTATTCCCGCACCGCAAGCATTGAAGGAGGCTGGATTGCAGCCAATAAAGCTTGGCCCGAAAGAGGGTCTTGGTTTGGTCAACGGAACATCGTCATCAGCAGCGCTTGCCGCTATGGTTATTACAGACGCCCATCGTCTGGCATTGCTTACACAGGCGCTTACCGGCATGGCGGTAGAGGTAAGTTGGATTCGTAAGCATATTGCGATGACACCGGTAGCTAATCAGTAGAAAATATAGGCACTGAATGGTCACAGAGAGAGCTTCAACCCATTTATTGCTCAGACGCGACCGCATCCGGGCCAAATCGAGGTTGCGCGCAACATTTACTACTTCATGAGCGGTTCGGCCCTTGCGCGAGATGTTCTTCAACAGAAGAACCGGGGTTCCGAGGACATGGCACAGGATCGTTATTCCGTACGAAGTGCCCCGCAATGGATCGGTCCACAGGTAGAAGACTTGCTTCTTGCGGATCGGCAGATCAGCATTGAGCTCAACTCTACTTGTGACAACCCACTGGTTGACGTGCCGAATGGCGATGTCCATTATGGCGCCAACTTCCAGGCGGCGTCCGTGACGTCGGCTATGGAGAAAGTGCGGCTATCACTGCAAATGTTTGGCAGGATGCTCTTCTCGCAATTGACCGAGCTGGTAGATCCGGCGCTTAGTGGAGGTCTCCCAGCTAACCTCGCCTCGGATGACCCTAGCTTGTCATTTACTATGAAGGGGGTTGAGATTAATATGGCGTCCTACATGGCTGAGCTGTCTTACTTCGCTAGCCCAATGAGCCCTTTCGTCCAGGCGGCCGAGATGCATAATCAGTCTGTCAACTCGATGGCGCTGGCGTCGGCACGCATGAGCGCACAGGCGACGGAAATCTTAACATTGATGTCCGCGGCTCATTTGTATGCTACCTGCCAGGCCGTAGACCTCAGAGCGCTACACAACCTCTTTGTGCAGAAGGCTACCGAGACACTTGCGTCCGTCACTACTCAATCCTTTTCTGGTAGCCTGTCGGCCGATGAGCTGGAAGTTCTCCAGAAAGCACTGGCAGCTCATGTATTCCCTTCCTGGTCGTCTTCGGGCAAAAAAGATCTCCCCGATCGTTGCAAATCTCTTGTGAGCACAGCCGTGCCCATCGTTGTCCAACACATTAAGGGGTCCGTTACAGACGTAGCTCAATGGAAAGAGCAGGCTACTAAGGCCATCTATGCCGTATGGGAAAAGACCTCTGAAGCCTTCCGCGCGGAACCGCACACTCCTGAGGTCCTCGGGAAGGGTGCAAAGGTTTTATACCAATACGTCCGTCAGAAGCTCGGCGTGCCGTTCCACCAGGGCTTTGTTGAACACCCCACTATTCATGCCGACGAGCTAGACGGACGGCCTAAAAAGACCATTGGGGGATGGATCTCTATTGTCCATGATGCTATCAAGGACGGCTCTCTGTACGGACCTCTGATAGAACTCGCTGCGGAAGGCCTAGTGAACCAGACTAATGGTCACGAGACCAATGGTCACGAGTATACTAACGGCACCAACGGGAAGATCTGAAGCAAAACTTGAGCAAATATCCGTCATGTCTCGCACGATTTCATTCGCTCGAGGAGCTGGTAATCACATCGCTATAGTAACTTTTGGTAGAAAGAGAAGCGACGGGACGCGATGGCTTAGCGCGAGCGAGAATTGTGTTCTTTTCGATGTATCATGTCTAGATAGCTTCTTTCCTTGATAGGTATCTCGCCAAGTCTATTGATACCGCCGTAACATATAGTTTATAGAGTCGTTATATTATCCAACCGCATTGATCATCACTTTTTGGTTCCTCTTCCCTTCGTGTCTTTTCGTGCGTATGTAGTATTATGATACATGTCTTAGGTAGACTACCTAAGTGTGGCTAGCCCTGGGAAATAACGGAGACGGAGTAGTTGATTCGAAGCTCGTGTCTTTCTACCATGTACCGGATTGAATGAGGACAAGTGTGGGGTAGTGTATAATGTGTTAAGTAATTACCTAATCCTCATCCTAATGTTTATCAGGGACTGCGGCTAAGCGAGGAACCGAATGTTCCTGGCCCTGGTCCTGGTCCCTGTACTGTGTAGTACAATCGTACTATTAGGTACCTACTGTACGTACGGATCCATACCCATACGGTATACGGAATACGCTACTGCCATATCAAGCCAAGACAGGGGATCGCTAACCCTAGTAGCCCCAGATAAAGCACGAGCCAAGGCAACGGTCCTAACTTGTTAACTCCATCTTCAATCGGTCGACCCTTTGGATGAAACTGATACGAAACTACGGGAATACTGCTAGAAAAGACTCTGAACGCCTAATGCATATCTTACACCAATTCCTAATTATGGATAATGGGGATGTTTCCAAGAGAATATTCCGCAGAGAGACTGGCGTCATAGTCGAACGATTCGGTTTACGAAATAGTCTTCTCTTACCTAGTGTATCTACCTATGATGCGTTCCAGGGATTTCGGTGCCCCCACGTCCCGTGCTCCCCTTTTTACATGATTTCCTTCGGTTAGCATTGAGAGGCTACATAGTATCGGTGAGAGATCTTAAATCCTGGAGAGGCACTTCCTGTACCATACCGTTGTGCATACGGATTACCGTACATACAGTCATTCCCAATCTGGCGGGGGATCTGCTTTGCCGAACCTTGGCACTTACTTAGCCGGTAGTACAGGTCGACGGGGCATGAAGCAAACGGGACTGTGGACGATGGATACAGATGTTTCCGTTCGCACGCAACGTCCGGACGAGCTGCCGATGGATGGGGGCATGACATGTCTCAGCATAGACCAATCGTATCTTTTAAACGCTTACGTGTGTTCTGCTTCTGTATACATGGCTTATCTTAGTTCAGATGTCTGGATCTGTATCACCAACGCCTCTTTGCGAAAGGATGAAAATCTCCCGAGTACGGCACTCATGATTGGTAAGGCTGTGCATTTTTAGAGCCATGCAACAGACTCTTCGCTGTACCACGCCGGGGAAGAAGAATGCCGAACGAACGTCATGTTGACGTGGCATCGGCGGCATGGCTTTGGGGTCTAATCATGGTATAGAGAGGTAGGACATTCCAGGCCGTGGCATCGATGAGGCTTGCAGATTGCAGCTTTTAAAGAAGAAAAAGAAAAGAAGAAAAAACTGTCAAACAAAGCAACCAGGTCCGGGAGTTTTGAGAGGATGCTGCCAGAAGCCGAAAGTGGTAAATGTGGCTGCTGACATGTTGGGCCGATAGGCTACCAAACTTGGTTCTCTCTGCGAGATTTCGATTTCGATTTCGCGGATGGGGATAATGGGTCATGGACTTGTTACGTACGTCAGACTCTAGTTCATAAAGATCCCATTCTAGATCGCCACATCACGCTATATATACATGATGGAATACATATGTATATGCACGCATGTGTATATACCAAGATATATTATGACGATATTGGATGCTTCGATGCTTGTCCCATCACACCGCCAACTCACGCTCGAGAAACATTCTAGCAATTCCTTAGCGTGATTGGTCTGCCTGCGGCCGAGATGGTGTCGAGGCAAACCACCAACGAATAGGCTAGAGTATGTAAGTGATATTAGTTTCCTCTTATCGCCCTGATCAGACTCGTTCCCATAAGCGCGGGTGGTGAAATTTCCCAGCTGCTGCCGGTGGGGCTTCAATAAGGGGCACTCAGCGATACCGATGCTGTTCCTGCAGAAATCTTCCGTCTTTTTCCCACCTCCTGCATGATACATTATCAACATCCACATCAGGTGTTACGGTACAATGCAGGTATGTATACGGCCTCAAGTGCAAAAGCTTCCTGTTTGGCTGTAAATCTCCTTCGTTCGAGGATACATAAGATTGAGATGAATAATAGCTACACTATTGTTCATTACCTAAAGCATCAAAGCTTACCTAATTCAGCTTTGTTCTAGGTACGTCTTTGCTTTAGGTAAATATTGAATCTCACTGGCTTAATCCCTGGTCGGCATTACTATGTGACCTTTGAGAAGCCTTCAAGAAACAGATACCCGATTTGGCATCTGCAATCACCCTCGAAAACCTGGGGTAGCGAAAACAGGACCGAGAAAAATAAATTGGAAGCTTTCATTCTCAAGCGTCCTGAGAGTTTTTTTCTTTTTTGGCGAAACGGGCGGCTGG
Source organism: Daldinia vernicosa (assembly GCF_022497035.1). Taxonomy (NCBI): domain Eukaryota; kingdom Fungi; phylum Ascomycota; class Sordariomycetes; order Xylariales; family Hypoxylaceae; genus Daldinia; species Daldinia vernicosa. Next base: position 188,200 of record NW_025953956.1, on the reverse strand, counting down.
ACGGTTCTGATTGGAAATGCGACCTGCGTACCTACATAGTGTAGTGTATTTCCCAGGGTTCGAAGCAGGGGTCTCGTCGTGAGAGTTTAATTAAATCTAATCCGGGGTCGTCAACAAAATGGATCTCTCTTCCTTGCCTAAACGCCACACGTGCATAACAACCTCACTTGAGAAAGATGGAAGACTGTGTTGAAGTATTTGGAGCGGTTGTTTGTCTAGCAATGTTAAATAATAGGTAATACATATTAAAAGCTGTTTCTCGTATTTTAGGTGGATTAGGTTGAATCTCTTGTATTAGATGTGACTAGGATCGCTTATGTGAGATAGGGGTACCTATCTATTTTAATTTCGATCGAACGATGCCTCATTAAGACTTAAGTACCTACTTACGTTCTACCGTTAGTTAGCCTCGCCGAATCCACGTGCGCGGAATCGTTTTCTTCAACTGAGGTAGGTAGGTGCTGTCGCTTTCCTTTGAGCGCATGTATCAATCCGTTTTGGGTTTGTGGGGGCATATCTTAACTCAAGGTTTCACCCGTTGTCATTGGACGTTGGAAACATCCTAGAATCAATCAAAGTAGCACTGCTAAATTCAGAGTATGGGCAGCTTGGCAAGCCTGGCAAAGTTGGTGGTACTTACCGTTGACTAGAGTTTATCATCAGAAGGCAGGTACTACTAGTAGCATACTGTCGACATCCTAGACATAGGTATTACACTACTTTGTTGCGAACAAGGCTCTTTCTAAACAATGTAACCATTTTTTCTTAACTGCACTTTGGGCTAGCCCCTTATTGAATCTTGTATTCTCTCGCCTTGCAATTCAGGATTTTTATTTTTATTTATGGGGGAGGTTTTTTTTTTCCCTTCTTCGTCATCGATCTGGGTTCATTAATCATTTGTCATTCGTGCAGGCTGGACTGCAGATACAATCTATTTCTCACACGAGACACTGCGTTTTTCAAAGAACCGATAAAACCCTTGCAACAGCCAACAGCTTACAGGTTATCTGCACGCGCTTAGCTGTCTCAATCTCTTCCCCCCCTCAACCCTGTCATATTATATGCGGCGTCAATCAGGGTCGTCCAGGCGTCTCGAACAAGAAGGTCCGACCTCGACAGGAGTTCGTGACGCCGATTGGCTTTCGGCAGCCCCTTGAACAACGACATACAGCTGGGTCCCTCTTTGCTCTCTTTTGCATTGTGGTCTGTGGACTGTGGATTGTAGACTATGTCGCATCTATCGCTTCAGTGTAGCGAAAGCCCACCAGATTCAGATTCTCATTTTTTGGAGGACAGTCCAACAATTGGTAGGGCCATTGTGAATTATCCCTCGGTTGACGCCAATCCGCCGCCGCCGCCGTCACTGTCTAAGGTACCGCTTCCCAGTGCAAAGTTAGTGAGATTGTAATTTTTCTTTTACCCTTTCATTTCTTTACCCACTGACCACCACTGTCCATCTTTACTTGTGGCTAGCTGTTGCGTGGAGATGTATGGTATGGAATGCTAGGTGGAGAGCAGCCTCTTTTTTTTTTCTCTTGTTCATTATTTTTCTGTTCATCTCTCAAAGAGATTCTCTCTTACCGGTTTTTTATTGTACACTTCCCAACCTAGACCCCAACTTTGAATGATTGCCCTATGATCTGTCGTGCATGACACCGGTGCTGATTTGAATCCCCACTTGTTACCAGACAGCGGAAAACTCCAGCTCCTAGCCCTCTGCAAACAAGTTCGGCAGTGTCTCCGCCTTCAAGCGCAAGCCCATCTCGATCAAAATTTCCCGAACCTATCCACGAGTTGTTCCCAGGTGTTTCTGTTGCCCAGGTCCTGTCGCGAGAACCACCACAATATCCTCTTCCAACACGTATCGAACGTTTAGGTGATAATTCTCCAGTCTCACCATCTTCTCCCAACTACGGGTTCGTATAGATCTTCCTTCGTTCACCATCACTTCGATACCATTCTTCGCCTTGTTGGCGACTAGGATTTTAAATAAATCTAACACAACCTACGTGTGCTTTAGGGCGATACCTTCTTCCTATCCTTCGAATGATATTCCAAGTGTTTCCGACGCAGCCGCATCCACAAAGCCGTCCGTAGGCTCTGCTAATACGAGTCTGCCCAACATGGCTGGCGGTTCCTCATCCACACCTGATGCATCAGGTGCTCCTAGGACGTCGTCTATAGATTCTGCTATATCCGCAATTTCCTCGAAACCCCACTCCCATCAGGGTTCTCAGGATGCTCAGTCTGGAAATGCAGATATATCAAATTTGGTTCGGGCGGCAGGCAGTCCCGAGGCCGTCATACAGTATTTGTTGAAGGAGAAGCAGTCACAATCGCAACAGAACGCACAGTTGTGGAGGCTCGTGGATAAACAGAGAGCTATGATATTGGGCCTTAACAAAGATCTCGAGCGTGCCTTGAAAGATAAAGAGAAATATAGGAAGAAGCTAAAGGATGTAATGGCTGTCCATGATGAGCGTTTGAAGCCTGATCTTGCGCAGTCAAGAGTACCTAACATTCCTCAGCTTAACGTTAATGTGCCCAGGGAACAGGAAGCTGACACACCAGGGTCCCCGTCAAACGTCGATTCCGATAGCGTTAAACATTCACCTATTGACGTGTCTCTCGCACCATATCCGATTACGCCTCCAGCCGACCAAATTTCCAATGGGCTGCCATCAGCAGTTGGGGAACTCTTAGACCCGTCGCATGCGATGCCAAAAGCCTCTGAGCATGCGCTAGACCATTTCGACCTTGAAGAGGAAGATCGCGCTGCCGAAGAAGCTAAGAAATCGTCACATGCAATTAAAGAAATCCCGATTAATCTCTCAATCCCCCCATCCCGAAGCTATCCAAGCGATCCGCCTCGAGTACCGCCTCCCAAACGTCCAGCAGCAGACACTCCTGCAGTTTCGGTCATTGAGGCGACGCCGCTCGTTGACCAGGGCATTTCTCAATTTCCGCCTCCATCTGCCCCCCCGCCACGGAAACCTCCGCCTGCTCCATTGCAGCTAAAGAAAGAGTCAAAAGTACCTACTTCGATCTCTCCAGAGGACAATTTTGATTCTGATTCCGATTACGATTCGTTGTTGGAAGTAGATGAGCTCCCGATTATCGAGAAACGTGGCCGGCGAAAGACTAGAGAGGAAGATGATAGAGAAAGAGAAGTCCTCGCACAGAAAGAGGCTGAAGCTCGGAGTCTGTCTAAGAAGAGTAAGAGCGGTAGTCAGAAAGGCATGCCTCTTGCTAAGGATACGGAGTCTTCTCAATATAACGTCCCCACAAACCCCCGGGCAGTTAACCCTCAAGACTCGCTATCGCCCGATAATGGTCCTGCATCACTCGCTGGTCTCCTAAACGATACCGATATCCGAGAGACCATAGTTCCTGCTTTCTTGAAAAGCCCTGGGCTTCCTGCAAGTCCAAGACCAATGATGCACTCAACTCCATCATCTCCCCGCGGCATAGGAATAGCAATGGCAATACCCCTTTCACCACGAGCTCCTAGACAACCGATTCCGCTCCCCTCTAACGCGCAGCAGATATCCAGTCCTTTGAGCCAGGGCTCTTTGAAACAACCTGGCAGCACTAAACAGATAACCGAGGGATCACAGCCAAGCCCCCTTACAAATCGTGACAGCCCCGTCGAAAGAACCAAGATCTATAGAGGATTCGCCACGGAAGAATATCCCGACTTGTTGCTGCCGCCAAATGCTCTCCCGTCTATCGACGTCAGGGTTGCGTCTTCTCGCATGAAGCCATCTAGGGCTAGCCTCATGTCGCTGACACAATTGGAGGAGGACCCCGTTTTCACATTAGCTATTCGTTTGCGGTCCGAGGGAACCGAATTATGGAGGGTAGAAAAGGATACCGCATCTCTTGTCAAGCTTGACCAAAAGATGAAGCAATGCACATCTTTTACGGCCAAGACGCCGGATAGGTCTTTGTTTAGTGGACACTCACCCGCCAAGCTCGATGCTCGCCGTACCGTTCTAGATCATTATCTGGACGAGCTGCTGAACACTCCCCTCGATACACCGACTGCCCTGGAACTCTGTAAATACTTGTCAACCAACACTCTTCGGCCTAATGCAGACGAACCTTCCCCCTCTAATGAACCTAGTAGTGAAGGAATTCCCCAGAAGACGGGCCCTGGTGGTAGGCCATTTAAGAATGGCTATTTAACAAAGAGAGGCAAGAACTTTGGTGGATGGAAAGCACGATTCTTCGTCCTAGATGGGCCTCACCTAAGATACTACGAAACACCCGGCGGTGCGCATTTGGGGACTATCAAGCTTCAGAACGCGCAAATCGGGAAGCAATCTCAGAATACTAATGACGGGTCTCCAGCAAGTGGCCCGAACGGCGAAGAGTTGGATAACCAATACCGCCATGCATTCTTAGTTCTCGAACCGAAAAAGAAGGATTCTAGCAGTCATGTGAAGCACGTTTTATGTGCTGAAAGTGATATCGAGCGTGATCAGTGGGTAGAAGCCCTGCTCCGCTGGATCGACTATCGGGATGACAACGATGAAGAGGCACCTTCAGCTGCGAACCATGGCCGGAATCAACCTATGAGCAATAATTCTCACTCTGGCAATGCGAATGCCAATGCGAAGAAAAAGGGACATGCGAAACATCAAGGGCAGCATAGTGGTAACCAAGAAGGACTGATCGGGATGAGCTACGACTCAGCTAGGCAAGGTAATATTCCGGATGGTGCTCCCTCTAGAAATCAAAAAACTGGCACACCAGAATCACAAGATAGAGTAAACGGTTCAGCTTACACCATTTCAGCCCCGAAAGATCCACAACTAATCCCGGATGGAGCCTCATGGGGCGGCAGGACGGGTTTGGCCCCGCCCGGTCCTACGATCGAGGAAAAGAAGCAGAGAAAGCGTAGCTTCTTCGGATTTGGCCCTAAAACTCGTTCATCGGTGGATGACCAGGACCCGTCTTATGGTCCCAATGCCGGTAATGCTCCTCAAAATCAAGTCGAGCAACGAGGGCCGATACGACAAGCCTTTGGTGCGCCTCTCGCTGAAGCGGTGCGGTTTAGTGGCCCCTTTGATGCCAACGTCCCTCTTCCAGCAGTAGTATACCGGTGCATCCAGTATCTCGATGCGAAGAGCGCGATTCGAGAAGAGGGTATTTTCCGACTAAGTGGTTCTAACGTAGTGATCAAGCAGCTACGCGAGCGTTTCAATACTGAAGGCGACGTTAACCTTCTCACTGACGAAACATATTACGACATTCATGCTGTAGCTTCCCTGCTGAAGCTTTACCTTCGTGAACTACCCACGACCATTCTCACCAGGGATCTCCATATGAAATTTGTCGAGGTAACCGAGATGTCGAATCAGCGAGAAAAGATTGCGTCATTGGCAGAGCTCGTACAGCGACTTCCATTGGCGAACGAGACATTATTGAAATACCTCATTGCTTTCCTGATTAAAATCATTAATCATTCGGATACGAACAAGATGACCGTACGTAACGTTGGCATTGTTTTCTCTCCGACATTGAATATCCCAGCTCCGGTATTTGCGCTGCTCCTACAGAACTACGAGGGTATTTTTGGTATAGATCCAGAGGAGTACGAACTTCCGTCTCCGGTTGATACGGACTCGGGCACGATAGAGGCACAGCCACCTCGACCGCCCACGGCGACGGATTCGCCTCAAAGGCGGCTAGTCGAACAGACACAGCAGCGATTAACACCTACTCCGCCGCCCGGTGTATTCGGCGGAGGGCTTCGTCCGACCGCGACACCTCCACCTCGCCAGACGTCCTCATATGAGCCGCATTACTTAGCTCAACCGGGATCACAATCCTCGCTTCGCCCAGCTTACGAAAACAGCTTTGTTGTACCGCCAGGTTATGATCCAAACTCGAGGCAGCCCAGTTATGACCGTCCACATTATGCATCATCTTACGAACAGAACCACAGCGACAATTCGTTATCGGCATATGACCCATCTTACAATAAGAACAAAAGGAGAGAAAGCTCAATGTTTATGGGGAACATGATGCTTAATCAGCAAAGCCTTAATCAACAAGGTTCCAAGAGCCATCTGAGGGAAGAAACCAGGATGTAATCACATCTAGCGTCGGAACCCGCGGCCGTCTTTATGGCATAATAACATTTGATGATTCCACATATATAAGTCACGATTTATTACTGTTTTACATGGCTAGCGCCGATACCAGCGTCTCGTTGAGAATTCATGTTCTATTGCTTCGATTTTGTTTTTTTGCTTTTCCCGCGTGCTCCAGCAAGCAGCAGAGCGCCATAATCTACTCTGCAACTTCATCGCACTTCAATGTCTTAAGCCAAGCATTGTTCCATTGGTACAATAGCTACGGACTGGAGCCCTAGCAAACATAATACTCTAATGATACTATTTCAGATAGTCTCAAGATGGGAGGCTAGAGCAGAAGAGAGGTTTAAAATGCGAAGGGGCTTGCGATTTGGTTGCCCCAAATCTTAGAGCCGGTTGTAGCAAAATCATACATTCAGGCTGCAGCTGCGGGAGGCTGTTTGTCTTATTGGCTTCTACAGGTGGAATATCTTGGATGACGGAATGGGGAAGAGATATGGCGGCGTTGGTGGCTCTCGTAAAGATATGATTCCCAAATTTAGCATATAGCGAATGAAGAAGGAAAATCCGATTTTGTTAGAAGCTGTCAGCTGTCTTTAACACTTTGGAGTCAAGGCTCTGCGGTTATAAATTTCTAACCAACCATAAACAACAAATGATACGAGTCTTGCATAAAACAGGTCAGTCATGTGAATCAACTCTGCAGCTACCCAGTGCGGCAAAAATCTTGCATGCGTACACGGGTACCTAACTTATCCATTGGCTCGGGGCGTTTTCTTGTGTTCCATCTATGTACATTTGTGAGATGGTGATACTAAATTGTGGCACGGTTAAACCTACCATTAAAACATTAGCTTACTTAGAGCCTCATCTCACGGCTCGGTAGGATTGTGTAGAAAAGCACATCCAGATAGATGCTTTTAGCTCTTTAACAAGTAGAATTCGAGCAGCAAATATTTCGATTGCCTAGGTGGTCTTCATTCCGGTACGTTCCGTTGCTTTATATGCCTAGGTATGAAAGAGCCATTTATCATCACGATCCTTTTTTTTTTTTTGGTAACGCGTCGACGAAATTGTAACTTTCTCTCCACCATTGACCTAACAACCCATAGGCCCCCATAGGATACCCATCCGCGTTTATGTAGACCCTTGGAAGTGGCTTGAGATCCGAATGGAGTACCGAGGTTAGGAATGAAATATTCCTCGTATTATCTGCTGCCCCTTTTATTTAATCATGTTGTTGTAGGATGGTAACTCACCAACAAGCACTTTATATTAATACCCACCCACCTAGCTCTTCTCCTACTTGTAGTATACTCAGTGCGATCGATCGACCGTCGATGCAAGCAAACACCGGCAGATCCGCCTATGGTAGCTCTTCTACATTTATATATTGAGTATATTTAGCAACCTAAGGTCACTGGTACGGGTGTTTAAGCGCTGCCTCGGGCCGCATGTGATTACATACCGGCTTGCAAACGTGTCAACGACGGCTGTTTGGTCGAGCTTCTGCTTTGAGAAGGATGCATCCTAGTGCACGCCTTAGGTCAGGCCTAGACTCTACCGTAGGACCCCCGCGGATTCCTGCTTTTCGATCCGATATATGATATTACCACCCTGAGCTGCAGCAAGGGACGTTCGGATCCGATACTTGGTATCCTGGGATGCATCTCCCGGTGAGAAGGGCCTGGCCTCCTCGCCGTTGCTGTGGGCGTATTGTATTGATCGTCCAAGTAGGGTACCGCATTATAATCATTGTTAGGCATGCGCGTCTCCGTACTAGTAGAACGCATAGAACGCATAGAGCGCATAGAACTGGTATTGACAGTTCTAGATTGCCAACTTGCATCAGTTGACGCGACAGTGTGAGTCGACTATATATCAAACGCAGTTACATTTCCCCGAAGTGAATGAGTTCGATACATCTGCTGGATGGAACAGCAAGATGGGATGGGAAGGGACAAAAAGAGGGCGCGAGCGGGTAGAGGCGAATACCTAAGCAGGGTTAAAGCAATGGAACAACGGCACATGCCACGACCTAAAGAATGAAAGTCAGCACGCCTACCAATAGCACAGCATTACGAATAAGATACAATACTATGTGTGCTGACAACCTTGAAGCAAGCCATCATATCTACTCCCATTCCATCATTTCATCCCACGCATTAAACAGGGCCATCTTCTCGCACGGTATCATCATCTCCCCCCTACCCCATCCCCATCCCCATCCCCGGCCGAGCCTAAGAACACATGAGTAGGTACGATCAGGATCATGCCACACCGGTTCATATCTACCGAGAATTAACTTCGACGGATAGTCATAGATCTTTTATCCCCGCGATGCGTGCTGCGACTAAGCCTAGGCCATTTAAGTGCGAGGCAAAAATATATGGTAGAGTCATTCGAAAAGCTTCATACGTTTTTAGTCGAGTAGCATAAACTGACGGTAGCTTCAGACGGTCGAATTATCGGTGACCAATTATGTACGCCTGTCAGCCATGATTCATTTCGCCTCTTCGTTTCGCGCGGTCCCATGTCCACGAATTAAGTTTCCAAGTCACAAGGCAGGGTAATTAGGAAAAAAGACCGTCTTGTGCGTCTTCCTCCCTAATATCACAAATTGGCCCCGTATAAACGTGCTGCTCGACTAGGTATATATATATGACGAAGGGAAAAACGTTAGATAGAAGCTAGAATCCGAGACCTCAGACCCTGAACCCTGAGATCTAGATCTAATACACACATACATTCCTGGTCTCTGTGTATGTACTTGTATGTCGAGGAAGTCGAATGAGCTAGCGAACGGGGATCACGATCCACGGTATTCCAATAGGAGATTTTGGATCCAAGGCCTTGAGCCGAGCCGAGAAGAGAAGAGAAGAGAAAAAAATGAAACCTGGCTTTTTTTGTTGGGATGTTCTTCTGTCGCATTCCTCATCAGCTGGACGGCTATATTAATGTCGACAGGTCGATTTATAATGGATGATCGACCGCGGCTGCATATAGAAGACTTTCAACAGGTATTCGATCGTCAAGGAGCGTCGGGGTTGTTAGTATTGTGCCTATTACCTAGGCCGGAGGCCCTCCGCGACTTAGCGCCCATCCTCTAGGATGTTTTCCTTTTTTTAAACTCTTCTGGAAATTTTGCTCTGGACTCGGGGTGGACGCCGGACCAATCAAGAGGGCGGGTTTTTATCTGAGGCAACAATTTCTAACAGGACTTTCGAAGGACAAGCTGGACCTATAGCAGTTAGACGTATCAAGTCTCATAGGACTCTAACTGAATTCGGGTCATTCGGATACTTATCATACTTTATGTACTCTTTATATGTACTCTTTAAGCTCGGGTATGGTAGGTATGTTGGTAGGCAAGGCAGCTGGGCAGGTAACGTAGGTAAGTAGCATAGGTAGCCAGGTATTGCAGGTATTTGGTGATAGTGTATATACGAGCTCAACTACCTGGCTAGCTGCCGAGGACTTCTCGTTATATGAACCTTAGAGTGGCGACTAATTTAGCTAATTGGAGAATGATAGCTGTCAATACGTCTACTGATGTGAGTTTAAGTCAGCAGAGAGTTGCGTTAGTCCACGAATGTGGGGGTGATGACCTAGGTGGTAGTTTTAACAGCACTGGAACGGTGAACGGCGTCTTTTATTACCATAAGAATCCTTGAATGATGATTATGTTGGTCTAGATTTCTAAAAGACAAATATAAGGTATATCCCTATATATATATCCTAGGTACCTAACATTATAGCGCGGAGAAAAAGAATATAGTAGTTACTTTTTAAATATCATAAGTAACTACCTTTAACCTATTCAGCATTTATTAATATGATGGTACCTTACCCCTGTTCTTATGTAAAATATCTTTCTTTTTCCCCCCACACTTCATTTGCCACATCGCCTCGTGTGCCTCGTGTGTTTCGCGTACTTCGTGTGCTTCGTGTGCTTCCTGTTACTAATAAGTACAATATGAAATCATACCAGCATACCTAGGCTGGTCCTTGCAACGTTTGGAGGTAGGTACCTAGGTTAGGTACTCATGCTCCGTGAGCATATGCATCCAGCTCTTATAGCACAAGCCACCGTCCGCGGTGTATTACAAGCTCGCTTGATAACGGCCTCGAGGTGTAACTGCTGCATAAAGACTGGCCAGATTGACCATTCACCACTCACGGAGTCCAGTCCGATACTACGTGCATATTATACCTAGTAACTAGTATAAGCGATATAGAACTGCATTTTAATAACATAGCCCTTGACAAGTACTGTACACAGACCCCAGATAATAGCCCAAAAGCATCTGTATATCTGTATATATGTGATAGCTTAATCCGAACTTTGGTCTCTTCAATAGTATTAGATCGGTCCTTCAAAGTAACCCCAAACCTTATCATGATCATGTATTATAATCGTGTATAATATCTCTGGTGCAAACACACTTAGTACTGAGCAAATCCCATTCCATCTAAGCGTCTTCTTCCCGAACCATCAGTATCCCGTTGTTATGACGTCCCATGATCCCAGCATTCAGGGACCAGACCCAGTCTAATACAATTTCTCCGTCGAAGTTTACCAGCACGACCAGGCACGACTGGTCGAAGTTTGCCTCAACGGGAAGACAAAAAGAATCTGGATAGTTTGCGTTTACCTTTCTATTTTCACTTCATACCTTACATACACATACATACATACACACTATCTCTCCCCAGAAGGCGTCGAAAATCTTAATTTATTACTTCTTCGAAACTCCATGATCAATTTCGAAAAAACGTAGATAATATTCTATTCACAACTTGACGTTGCCATATTTATACGCCAACATAAAACAAATCAACTCGAAAAGGCTCTGTATTCGGTGAAACTAAAGGACCCGTCATCACAAAAACCACCAGAAGCCTGCAAAAAAGCTCGCTGCAAGCATGAATGCAGCCGTGGACACTGCGCGGAAATTCGACAATTGGTCAGAGGAGATTCCAACCTCATGGACCCCGACAATGTTCACATCACCTTTCGGTGAGAGCATCACAGCTCCCGATTCTCAACTTTGGGCTAGTCCGGGTAACAATCTAGACGACTATTATAGGCCAAATCATCAAGCCGCGCGGGAGGAAATAGTACAAGATTTAGATACAAGCAACAACGTAAGAACTAATACTTGTTTCTACATGTTACCATGGAAGTTACTAACTAGCGATTCAGTTTGATGCTGGTTATACAATTGATAACGCCGTGGCAGCAGGCACGTTTCTTTACGACCAATATACAGGCACAAACGTATCTGGACAGTCTACTCACCATGATTTAGATGACCCCTTTGCCGAGCACACAAGACAATCGGGAGATATCCAACCAAATGTCAATGAAACGACAATATTTGACGATAACACCATATCGTCAACTATAATATCACCGACAACTACTACTCGTAATCGATTTTCTTCGAGTGGTTCCGATGCGAATAAACATTCACCTCGGTCGGTATTGGGCGTATCCCCGGCTTCCGCATCTTCGATGAACTGGATGGCGGACGGAGGCCAACCCTCTCCTCTATCCCCAGCATGCAGCATCAGCGCTGGTATCGACCACATGCCCCCGGCCAAGCACAGGCGGAACCGCGAACGGAACCGCGTGGCGGCGCACAAGTGTCGGCAGAAGGCGAAGCATAGCATGTCGGAACTGCAGACGCGGGAGCGCGAGCTAAGCCAGCAAAACCGGATGCTTCAGGAGCATGCGGGTAGCTTACGAGACGAGATTCTGGACCTCAAGAATGAGATCCTCAAGCACAGCAACTGCGACAGCGATATTATCCAGAATTACATTTCGCGGGCGGCTCGCGACGTCCACTAATGTATAATGTTGAAACTCGGCATCGCGGCGACTGGCGACTTGGCGACTAGGGGGTGAGGGAGGTTCCCATCGTCTTGGGGGTTTTCTTTTGAAGCTGGGATATGAATGAGTTTACCAAAACAACAAACCTAATAGTAAGACTACGACCGGGTCCCTTTTTCTTTCGATGGGAACTTTTCCAAGTAGTCTCACTAGACTATCAAGTCTAATAAGGACGACGGACTCGTCTGGGGCGTCAGTTGAGCTCGCTAGGCCCTAGTTCGCCAAGAACTTTCAGGTGGCCCTTGAAAGCTGGCATGATATTGGGGGGTTAATCTAGCGCTTCGTCTTTCTTTCTCGTACGGGGTCCTGGAGAGGAAGTTTCGTCCTTGGGGGATGTCTGGAACCATGTCATAGTAATCGTCTGAGATAGAGCACTGAACCAGTGGCCGGCGGCACGTTTGCTCGAGCCAAACAACAAGGCCACAAGCCATAATAAATACGTTAAACCTTCGAAACTCGGAGAATTATAAACGTAGTACTAAGATGGCTTGATGAAATTCGATGACGAATCACGGTTGATATGTCACAGACTCGTGTCGTAGATATTAGTCCAATTGATATGGGAAATCATAGCAAAAATATAGGAATGAAAGTCTATCATCAACTATGTGGGAGACTTCTTCGGGGGAATAAGAACATTATATATATGCGAACGCTGGTAAGAAGTGACCAAGTGACCATGTATATATGATAAATTGGAAACGTATATGATATACGGATTATACAGACCTCATCTGTCAACATATCGTCAGGGTATCCACCCGCCCCCCCAGGCCCCCCCATTCCAGCAGGGGATGTAAGGATCAGACGTATAAGAGAGCTTCGCGAAAGACAACCACTCCCAAATATTTGATTCCCATGGAATCGCGACTAAGCAGCCGGGGGAGCTAGCGAACACGACCTCACATCTTACTATGCGTGTGTCCCCCCCCCGTTTTATTACGCCGTCAGCTGTACATTCGCCCCCGATTACTCGCCGATTACTTCTTGTTTCTTTCTACAATCCACAGAAACGATTGACAAGGTACATAATGATGTAATTTCAAGGGGGTGGACTAAAGACTCCGGATTGATCTTTTACTTCTGGCCAGTCAGAATTACGCTATAAAAAAAAGTTGCCCTTTTAATATTTTAACAAGTGACACTTACACGTTGGGTAGTCATAACACATATAACTTCACGATTCTTTAACAAAAGAAATTTAATATTTTTAATAATTGAATCTTAACATCATCTATATTATAATATGTCTTTTTAATTTTATTTACAATCATAACAAGTAAAAACTGAACTTATAAAAAAAATATTCAAATCAGACTTAACTGAGAATCAGCACTATTTTCAACGTCATTCTGCTACTGTCCGTCTACTAGTTGAAACTTGTTGAGAATATCACGATTGTTTACCCTGGCTAAGCTCTTCCGCTTCTTACGGTGCCGCTATCTATAGGCAAAATGAGCATTTCATACGTCACGATTGCCTCTTCTAGAACCACGTCGAGCACCCGCGATTATTTCAAATCAAACAATTTAACATCAACTCTATGCTACTATCACGAAATAGCTACAAGGGATCCTATGTAGCCACTCGAACATAACTCGATCATAATTAATCATCAGTGTAGTATCGACTTTTACAGGCAAGCTTACACCCGGGTCAACGAGCCCATGCACCGTGGAGTCTTGCTGTGATCGCAGCGACAGAAAGCTTTCTAATCTCGATTCTCAAGGTCTAGACCGAAAAGCTATCATTTTCGTGAAGGTGAGTTATCTATATGTGTGCGATCTACTGCCCGGTTGAGATGTCTTATTTGATAATGATTGGCTCTGTACAGTATATAGACAGGAGAGAAGTCCGTAGTGTGGATATTATAGCGCTTGGATATATTAGCTGGGTATCAGAATATGTCATCACGACGCAGAGGCGACACCATGACATTTCCAATGGTAAACTGCACGACATATATCAAAATCACACGCTATTGCCTCATACATCCGTAGAACCAAGATAAGAGAGCAAAGTTGCGAGAAAAATAATAAGAATAACAGCAGCCATTTCAATTATACTCGTGTTGCTTTTTCCCAAGCGCTCTCAACCTCTCGCCCCAAACCCACAAAAGTAATGGCACAGGGAGACCAAGGGCTACGAAAACGAATGCCAGGACACTGTTCCCCCAGCCGTAACCCAAGCTATCGTACAGTTGAGGGGCAAATATTGGAAATACGAATCCTAGTATGTTAGATAGAAGTCTCGTGGCGGCATTCGCCGAGGCACCCAGCTCGCCAAACATGTCAAGAGTGTATGCTAGCAGAGCTTGAGACAGGATTGAGCTCCCACACGTGAATATGATAGCACCGATGTCAACCATGACCCAAGAAATACGGTATTGCGCCGCCCATCCGTACCAAAAGAGCCCCACAGGTATAAAGAGGACTCCAGGAAGCATATACGGAACGCGAAACTCGGGCCGATCCTCACCCTTATTCTTTGGTCGATCTCGTAACCGCCTATATATAATGTCCACTGTAGTAGCCAAAGTCAGAAATTGCTCCTAATAGACATCTTTCGTGGAATAACCCAACGTACTAATCCTTGCCCCTATTTGCGCCGTCATACAAAAGCCAATCGAGAAAGATAGGTAGTGTAAACTACCAATGAGGGCAGACTGCCCGTACCAATCGATCCAGAGCGTCGCAAAAGTGGAGAGCATCAATGTATAGATACCAAAGTTCAAAGCAAGGACAAGAGATATAACCTGAACGATCGGTCGTCGGATAAGGAGCCGAAGTGGCCGTCGAAGATAGATCGCTAGCCGGGAGAAGAAATCGTTCCAGAAGGCCGATTGCAGTGGAGATAAAGCTAGCACGACCGACTCGGATCTCGCGACCGCCTTTCGACGTAGCAGAACCGGAGTGTACGACTCTTTGATGATAAAAACTCCCAACAGGGTTATGAACGCGTCGAAGATGCTCACGATCCAGAAAAGCCACGGCCAGTACACAAGCTGTACAACGACCCCGCCGACGATAGGGCCTAGAGCCGGACCCAGATACGGAAGAAAAGAGGCGATGGCAAGTGACTTGCCACGATCCTTCGCGTGGTACATGTCCGCCATGACAGGGCCCGTAAGCTATATGAACAAGAGAGAATATAAGACTTCAACGTATTTTCGAAGCTAGGCAATGAACAATAATCAATCATAGGTACGTACTATAATACCGGCTCCCGCTCCCGTCGCAGCGAGAAACCTACTGGCAATCATCAACCCCGTCGAGTTTCCCACCGGGCAAAGCGCATTCCACAGGATATACCAGGCGTTGCTGACGATCCAGACTTTCTTCCGACCGTTCATCTCCGCGAGAGCAGCGATAAAGAACGGGCCGATCCCCAAACCGAGGAAGTAGATGGAGAGGGTGATCTGCGAAGTCGACGCGCTGATTTTCAGATCGCGAGATATGTTGCCGAGGGCCGCTGCCATTATGCTGGCCGACATCAAAGTCACGAGCTGGCCGACGGAGAAGATGATGCCGATCGAGACCTTCCGCCACTCGGGCCAGTTGTATGGATCGTTGGGGTCGTCGGGCCCGTCCCACGTTGCTCCGTATAGCTCGTGTAACCGTGCGAGACGCTTTTCAGCTTCGGCATCTCGATTGTCGACTTGCGCTTCCAGCTGCTCCGGCAAGCTCTCGGTTAAAGGCTGCGGATTGGTCATGAGGCCGCCTTCTTTCTTCTCGTCGGAGGACATGCCGGCTGCAGCTGTAAGATGTGCCTAGATAGGATCTGGCTAACAGGATAGGCAGGCAATATAGTCCAGGATGCCAGACGACTCGATTTATGTGTCCGCGAGTTATTATTATTATTATATATTCCTAAATACCCACGTTGGTATTTCCTACATGACTCCAAAGAGAAAATCGCACCATTATCTCGAAAACGATGCCATGGCCCCAATATCGTACCCTGCTTTCGGAATGACTCGTAATCTCGACAAGGGCCTATATGAAATATCCACGGCTATAACTACGCCAAAGAATCCTACGACATACCACCACCATACCTCCGTAAACGGGGGTAGTTTCTATAAGAGAAATCCTCAAGCCATCCCAGGACACGCAGCCCGACATAGTATAGCTACCTACCTATCTATAATAGCTGCCTAAAAGTGATAATAGTATCCCGAGGTCGCCAGTTTTATCATACCTTGCTCGGCCGACCCTATGGAGGAAATAAGGGGAAATCAAGAGGCTTTAGGATCCCTTCCCGAAGGCCTAACAATGGTACGCTAAACAGGGGCCAGCCGCAGACCATCCAATAGAACTACATCAAAGGATCTGATAAAGCCCCTTGGCATCAGCCAGCAACGCCGGCGGTCTACTAGCGCCATCTGATAAGCTTTTTTTGGCCGGGATTCTTTATGGGGCTTCTGGGGTTTTAGTCGGAAATACCTACCAGAGCTAATGCACATGAGACCCGAAGAAGGTAGGTAGCATAGCGATCAGGTAGCCCGCGGTCTCCATTTACTCATATATAGAGATTCTCACTAGACAAGGAGGGAGTAGCGTATATGTAAGACTAGAGATAGCGAGACGGGTTTAAGAAAGCTTGTTCGCCATATCAAATACCGAATTGGTGGAAAAATATAAAGCGGGCTATGTAGTATAACATTTCTTTAATATGAAGCACCCGTTTACTCTACATTTTAATCTCGAAATTATCTAATAAACAAACCAAGTACGGATTAGCAGCGAACGTTTTTATCTCAGAGCCAGCTCAGGTCATAATCCGAATGGAAAGGCTTCGGGACGTAATAGACATATCAAATAAACGAGTTCGGAAAGAGATAAAACCCCAGTGCAGCTCGTAAGGTATAGCAAATGCTTTACTTCCTGGCTTATATTTGATGTCCTTCACAGTAAAGGCCGGCGCTAAATTTGCGTTATCGTTGCGTGCCTCGACGTCGTATACACTTATAACAATACGATTTATGTGAGGAGGATGTCAGAGGCTGCCCTTGGTATATCACCACTACGGAGTGACAGGTGACTAGCTAGTGAATAGCTCATATGGTATATATTTCGGAATACTACTAACGCCTGCCTTTTCCTCAATCTAAGAGGGAACCAAGGTCCCCTTATATACAACATAGTGAATGACTAGCTGGTAGATAGCTTCAAGCTAGATCTTAGACCCCTTATCACGTCATATACCTATCGTAATCCTTGTCATCTGACAGAGGAACTGGACCAATCAAATGCGATAAAAGTATAGAGGCAAGCTGAGACGTCAATGGCATTCCCTTCTTCCCGTCTTTGTTTTTCTGTGCCTAGAGAAAATTACGATTTTGCCTGTTCGCTTGCTCGGGGTTGCTTAAAATGTTATTTCATCTTAATCACATGTCTTGTGCTTAGCAAAACATAAACTGGGATCGGAGTATTTCTGCTGCTCGATCAACAAGTCGCCGGCCATGGCGTAGTACAGGGTCTGAGCTTTCGTGTCTCCCAAAGGAATAATTAACCGAGAATCAACGCTTGTGTAATAAGTGGCTTCTCAGGTAAGCGGCCACGTTTGGCAGATCACCTCGCATATGCAGGATTCCATGCTTATAGTAACCTAAGAGCCTCGTAGATCTAACATCGGGAGTCCCTTACGTAATTTAGATAGAGTTAGTTACAGAAGTGCGGTGCTTAGAAATAATCATTATATAAGAAGTCTTAAGTCTTACCGTTAGGACTCTGGATGAGACGTCTGGAATAGTGGAATACTTCAGCATATATAGTAATAAGCTCCTATAGTTTGGTTTATAGTTCCTTACGAGGCAACAAAGTTGTTTTCGTGCCTCTTATTTCTACCTCATGATATTAACTACGTTTATCGCCGGTCGACAAATCGAGATAGTCAGTATAAAATCCTTTAAAGGCCCGAATCACCCTATTCCATGCGGTCAAATTTATTGTGGCTAAAAAAAAAATTTTCACCGCGTGATTTACTACTCTCTTCAGCTAATACAAGGGACGCCGACGGGGTTTTAAGACTGATTCTAGCTAGCTTCACCGGCTGACATGACTTTGCCTCCACAAAGAGGCTGCTTATTACGTCGGTCTACGTCAATTCGAATATTAACTAAAGATAATTATGTGTGACAGTATAGGTAATACTGCTTATACACTCAAGTTGAAGTAGACAGCTGTATCCCGGTTATAGGGAATTATAAGATTTTACTTCTCATGTATACCTAGGAGGTAGGTATACTTTTTTACCTTGCACCCTGTGTATAACTGTCAACCTTTCGTGAATGGACCATCCAAGATGAATAGGTACCTAATATATTGTGAGTATCCAACCAATCCTACGTTTTCTTCGGCCGTAGACTTACATACATACCTATTTTTAACGTATATTAATCATACTGGGCCTCGCCGGCCTCATCGGGTATTATTTAGTGGAGCTCCGTCCCCAATGCCACCGAAAATAGACCGGCTTTTTGCAGTATGTGACTGGGCAAAGCTTTGGCAGCCAAGCGCAAAGTTCTGTTCTACTCACAACCTCGCACAGGCTGCGATAAGCCGACAAGTTTGCGGCTCCGCGCAAAAAGAAGGGAGTGTGATTGTGATGGACTTGATGCTTGTCCAGAACGAATATAAATATAACAAGTCGCGGGGTTTGTCCCGTTCGTCCGTCGGATCTAATCCCATTGGATATTAAAATTCTCGCAGCCCCTCTGTCTGTGTATAAAGACAAACCCAGCAAGTATCATAAACGCAATGGGGCTAGCATCTATCCCATCCGATCTACTCGGAACACGAGCGGGACTCTCCCGATGTGTGCTGTTGACGGCTACCGTGGCTACCGCTGCATACCTAGCAGCCGGACTCGTTCTGCAGTCTAAAGGGGTCAAGAAACAGCTCATTACGCCGTCTCCGCGGACAAGAACTCTCCCGAAACTCTCAGAAGAGGAGATTTTAACCCTTCCATATCCACCCGACGCCCTTCCTGGGGCGAGAGACGTAGAGACTCCGTACGGTTCAATACGGGTCTATGAGTGGGGTCCCGAAGATGGGGAAAAGGTTCTTTTTGCCCACGGCATTAGTACGCCTACAATATCGTTAGGAGATCTGGGGCATGAATTTGTTGGTAAAGGGTGCCGTGTTATGCTCTTCGGTAAGTTATAGGTATCCTCTCCCCCTTTCTTCTCGACCGTTTGTATTACGGATATATTCCCTAGGTCGAGGAAGAAGAAAACAGTTTTCTTACCATTTTCCTTATCAGATCTCTTTGGCCGCGGGTACTCGGACGCGCCTAGCGACCTCGTTTACGATGAGCGACTTTACGTGACGCAATTTCTGTTGGTCCTGGCATCATCCAAGCTATCATGGACAACATTTAACCTTGTAGGATACTCTCTCGGCGGAGGCCTTTGTGTCTCATTCACGAGATATTTCCCGCATTTAGTTAGCTCGCTTACGTTGGTAGCCAGCGGTGGCCTGATCCGGCCATACCATGTTGGCTGGAAGAGCCGGTTGCTCTATAACTCGGGATTACTCCCGGAGTTCCTAGTGAAATTACTAGTTCGAAGGAGGATACGGCCGAAGACTGAGCAGCCGCCCGGTTCTGCAGGTGGCGTCGATATCGCGTCTGCCGAAACTAAGAAGCACTTACCGAATGGAGATAGCGATGCCAATGGCGGTGCCGGTTTTAACACTACATCCATCTCTAAATTTCGGCCGAAAGTTACTGTGTCCTCAATTGTGGGATGGCAGGTTGATCATCACGACGGGTTCATCACGGCGTTCCTCAGCACAATTCGGAACGCCCCTATTTATGCCCCCCAGCAAGACTGGGTGGTTTTAGACAAGATTCTTGAGTCTAGGAGACGATTCAAGCATGACGAAGAAGCCGGCCCGATTTCGGGACTCTGTGCCGGGAAAATTCTGATGATACTCGGGGAGGATGACCCTGTTGTTGTTAAAGATGAGACGATAGAAGATGTCCAGAACATGCTCGGATGTGACGGAGTCGAAATTGCTGTTTTACCTGGAGGCCATGAGATACCTATCTCGGCGAGTTCTCGTATTGCAAGTACGGTAGAAGCGTTTTGGCGTAAGCATTCGGCTTGAGCGAGCTCCGTCTCTCGTAAGGCATTGGATATTATTTAGGAATAGCCTTGAATAGGTTATCTTAGTGTCTAGAATTAGTTGGCTATAGATAGCCAGCGCCTCTTAATTGTTTCTCCCAATGCTACATTGATTAACCCTAAAAGGAGTTTTGGTTTGGGTCGCCGGGTCTCTTTAAAGAAAAAAGCATAAATGTAGGTAGACGGGAACGAAATATGCTGTATAAATGATGGATATGGTTGTAGCATGTGCTAAACGGCAGATATACCCTCCGCGTAGTCAATTCTACATATAGCACTAGCCTCACTCGGCCTAACATGTCTGCATGCTTCGAAGCTCATATACGCCAACTAGTCCGCAAAACAGAATTCCGTTTAGAAACGTGGTAATGCAACAATTGTTGTTACATACACTGTATGTTTGACGGCCTACTCCCACTCCTACGGAATATTCAAGTGAAGCAAGACACTTCGGGCAGACGATAGTTTTCGATAGTTTTAATTCAGGCTTTGTTCGTTATAGTATGATATGCTGCATGGGTAATTCGCTGGTCGTTTCTTAGGTTACGCCAAGTTTATTGGCGTCGGCTTTGAAGGATCATTACCAATCATATCAAACCCCAGATAGTTAGTGGTGTGGACAGGGTAGCATGTCAACTTGCATAGGACCACGTAGTAGTGCGTAGCCGTCCTGTCCGAAAGCAATCTGGGGATTGCTTACTGATTGCTTGCTGCCCACATGGCCTATCATATATATTGTGAAGCATCAACCCCAAGGGGGCGCTGGCTTGGCGTCGGCATGACCACGACTGGCTGCTCCAAGGGGTTGCATACCTAGTGTGTAGAGATTATGTTAGATCAACGTCCAATGCCCCGAGTTGCTCGGAAAGGCGTCGACTAAGAGCAGAAGGAGTAAATAGAACCTTCTTCTAATATCCACAGACAATATGCATGACACGTTGCTATGTCCGCCTCCTATCCATCTTTAACGTATATGCTATAGTCGAGTTAGGAGAGCGCTGGATACATCTGATACATGTCTACGTACCTGGCCATTTAGATAATTTAGATACGTAAATCGAACATTTGGAGATCGGATGATGGACCAGTGGACGTAAGCCGAGTATATAGTATCTGCAAATGTGATTGGTAGATTTGCTAGAATTGTAATGAAACGCGGTAGCACCACCGGACTTACAAACACTCATATCGTGCGTAAGTACAAAGAGGGCATGACGATCCCAGCCTGTATAAGTCCACGATTTACCTATCAGGGATCAAGTCACTGGTGATGTTTAGAGTTCTTCCCGATAGAGGTTGCGAGGCAGATGGAAAGTATAAGTGCCTATTCTAGCGATCTTACGTATGATGTAAAGTTAATTCTTTGATATAAGGAAATTACATCAAAGATGTGTGTCAGATATACCTGCCCGACCGGTAAACGCTAGAAGCCGGTAGTGGATGCGTGCCCCTTTACCCCGCAATTCCCTTTTAAGTTCTGGATTTCCGGTGACGTAAGTGGACAAATCAGAAGTGAAACATATGAATCTGTTAGTGTTATCAGTGGTTTTATACCGGCTATCCCCGCAAAACTCTAATCTCGCTTTAGCAGCTGTCCCTTTTTGCATTTGTAGCTTCCATATAATATTCTCTGGCGGAGAACACCTAATATGCACCATTGAATCTTTCTAGGTGCGCTAGCGCAGAGTTGTTTTAGAGGTAGTCAGCCAATAGGCTTTCACCCCCTCTCAAGCTAGCGTTGTCGATCTTTGGGTCCATTCGTAGCATGTTCCAAGAATCTGTATTAACTGAGTAACCCCATGCTGCAATTGCTGCAATTACTGCAATATCCATCCATCGCGACTACCTATCGTATACCTAGCTCCTACCTAGCTCCATATCGATCCTACCATATCTGAGATTCCAACAAACGGTAGCTCTCATTCAATTCGCCTTCTTCACACCTCTTTAGATTTTTGTACCTAACTAGAGGTCCCGACCAAACCTTGGCTCCCTATCCGGCGTTGCATTTCCGTTATCCTACTTTCGGAGAATAATAACAATTATTGAAATCGACGCCATCTAGAAGCCTAGAAGCCTAGAAGCTCTCGGATTACCCCGCTTAGAGCACCCTCAAAGAGAGGATCGAGTCAGTCGATGCTACACGGGCAAGCATCGTCACTTCAATCAGCAAGACACTTTCTTTGATAGTGCGTATTGGCGTCTTATTGCGTCAAAGAGGGAAAGAAACGGTTGATCGCATTGTCATTGCCACACCTACCAACCTATCTACCTCCTTATCTCTCCTATACGCTCTCGTCACTTTAAGGTCCTAAGGTCCTAACCATCCATATTATACGTGATATTGCCTACCACAAAGAAGCATCACATCTTGTTTCATTCCTTTGACTATTCTACCGTATTCTGCTTCTTCCCCACCTCGATTCTGTGTTCCGGTCGCCAAGTCGATCATCCCACACAGCAAACTCAAGGTTTCACTTTTGTTACTTCAATAGCGCCACATCATACCACCGCTCCAATTGAAACACGCATCGTTCAATTTATAATTTATATCGTGCCATTAAACCAACTACCAGTCAACTACATAAACCCGGAAGTTCTAATCGCTTTTTCGGTTACTCACCCTCCTCATCCCACCTTAAACAATTAGAACTGGAGCATTTACAAATATTACCATGTCGAACGACAACACCAACAGCCCCTCTGGCGACCGCCGCGGCTCTGTCACTTCCGCTGCGCTCTGTAATCTCTGGCAACGAAGCAACTCGACCTCTACTGGAAATGGTATCGGCCGCGAATCGGTCACATCGGTGGCGTCTAGAGACCAACGTCGACGACTATCTGTTAATACGATAGGGCTGTCTGGTACCTCACCCAATTCTGGAAATGCCACTTTTGGAATGCGCAGGGGCAGTAATTCCACCAACAACTCGGATGCAGTCGATGAGAGCGCCATCGAGGATGAGGAATCCGCCAAGATAGGGCCTACTTCTCCTTTCGCTCGTCGCATCAGCTTCGGCGCCCAGGCTATGCTTAGCCTACGCACTGGATCCGGAAGCCCCGGATCAACTGGTAGGACTCCCCAGCAGTCGAGACGTATTTCTAATGCAAATACGCGTGCTCTACCTTCCAGTGCCTCGTCCGCCTCAACTGCTGCGAGACGGGCAAGCACCTCTCAGGCAAGCAATGTATTACCCTACAGAGCCCCTTCTGACATGTTTTCTGCTCGGGCAGACAATGGATACAACTGGCCCGAGCAGCTTAGATCCCGTGCCGAAAGCAGTGTTCAAGGTCATCGACCGACCTTTGGACCTCGTAGATACGGCTCGCCACCTCACGGCGGCGGTCAACATGATCGCTCTAAATCCGTTTCCGAAATGCCACCTCCTCCCAAACAAGCTGCTGCCGTAAAACCGAAGCAGCCAGAAAGGCCTAAGCCAGACCCCATGCAAGAGCGCATTCTCAAAGGCGACTTCTATATGGATTGATCGATCATAACTTGAACAGAGGAATGTCCACATCGATTTATTTGTGTTTTAGGACCCAATCCTCTCGATCTAATCCTTACAGGTTCGTGGTCACTCACAGGGCCGCGAGCCATGCGCTCTATCTGCTGTATTTCCTTTGCATGCCATCTCTTCAACCTACGTCATTTGTTTCGACGATTTGTTTCTATGGCGTTGAGATGGGGAAATGCGGGGGACAACCGGGCAAATTGTCTTCTCAACTCGTACCTAAGCTCAACCCAAGGAAGGCAGTATCGCTTGTGGGGATGACGTGAAGTTGGGAGAACCAAAGGCGTTTTTCCAAATGATTTTGTTTGCCCTTTGCGGCCTACGATCAGCATTGCGAGGATTTCAAAGTGCTTGTGTAAACAGTTACCAGAGCTCTACGACCCAGTTGCATTTGTATGATCATTTGTATGATATGGCAATGGATCAAATCGGTCTGGGTTATAATATTACATACAGGCATCGGAGAGGGTTCGACATGCCTTAGGGATGTACGAGGATATTGGCAATGGGAGCATTTGACGAGAAGATTTTTGGAAGCCAGTTCCTACAAATTGTCTCTACATGGATTTTACAAAGCTAATCAACTGCATTATTCAGAGTAAAAAAAAAAAAGTTTTTGACACAAATTTTCAAATTTGAGCTAATTGGCAATGACTGCGCGATAGATTAACAATAGTGGCAATTCGGTCTTTCTACTACAAGTGAATATTTTACGCTACCCTTTCAAGTATATCGGGAGAACACAGGCAATCATTTGGACTCGTTCAAACGTCTCCATACGCCCGACCCAAACACCTCCTGTTCACGACCTACCAGGACTTCAGCCGATAGCAAAGAGAAAAGCATTACGCCAGTGCACCGCACGTAATCCCGTCACGCGAGTATATATCCGGCCCCCGAAAGCAAATCCTAGTTCCGACGCCCTAGCAAGCAAGCAAGCTGTGTATGTAGCGCGTATGTAGATATGTAAGCACATGCGTGCAACGCTGTAGCAACGATGGATGAAATGAACCATAGAGGCGGAGAGGCGGCAGCGAAGTGGAGAGTTGCCGAAACGTCCATTTTTTTCCCTTTTGGTTCCTCTCTCAACGTATCTCCTTTTCCGTCTTTCTCTTATATTCTTCTTGTCTTCCCAACACATATTTAGAGAGCGAGTAGGCTTAACGTAGTAGTAGTACAAGTAATTCGGTTCTCATCAAGGTGGTTTTTAGAACTGGAAGAAATTCCCATTAGGACCGTTCTGGGGTGGGGGGTTTGGAGCAAAGCTCTCGGATACTGGAAGGGGCCCGAGCATATCGTTCTGCATCATATAGCGCATAGTATCCTCGTACGAGACCGGGTCGCCGGGGCTGCCACCGCCAAATCCCGTTAGTGTGAGCCCGAGAGCCTGCTCAAACCCGTCTCCGAGACTGCCGTAATCGAAATCATTAGGCCCGAATGGCGAGGCCATCCAAGGCATTAACGATTGTTCTGGTCCCGGCCCCGGTCCCGGTCCCATTTGTAAATTCCCCCTTGGTGGCGGACCACCCGTCGGGTCGTACATAAAGGGCTGGTGGGGCTGCGGTGCCGCGCGCAGCCACGCTTGAAACGCCTGTGCGTCGTTGCTATCTACACCGGGCGGAGGTGGATTCGAGCCGTTGTTACGTGGTGGGCCGTTGCCGGTTGCTATTTCTGAAAGTAGTTGGAGGGGGGTGTTCGTTGGTTCGGGATTTGACCGATGTTGATGTTGTTGCTGATGTTGTTGCTGCTGTTGCTGCTGTTGTTGTAAATGTATGCCTACGTCGTTACTATCGTCCCTTGGAGATGCCGACCTCTTAGCATGATGGGCTGCCACAAGCTCCGACTCTTCATCGCTTTGGCCTGCCTTGCCTTGAGCCTGGCCCTGCCTATAAAACCAATTACGCAACATGGCCAAAACAAGGAGGAATTTACTAGCAGGTCGTGACTTGTCCGATGCTGCAACCTCTCGAAATTTCTCGAGCAGCTTCTCGAGATACTCGGCAACCTTCATATTGTCCTTGTTAATGACTTTACCTAATTCGGAATCCGAGTTGCTGGCGCTGAAATACATTTTTATTAACACGACCACGGCATACGCGACCCGAACGAAACTAAAGATCGGGATACAACGGATGCTATGGACGTCCATAGACAGAAAGGTCTCGAAAATGCCATCAATGGCGGTAAGACATGACGATAGAGCGCTGATATGAGACGGGGTTAGAGAATCATCTAAACCTGGAATTGGTTCCCGAAGAGAATCAGCGTTACAGGGAGGTCGATATTCATCTGCACTCTTATCAACGTGTAATGCGATTTCGTGCATATACAGGTTGAGTACATGGAAACCAAGTACAAGGGATGCTGCTGAAGATTAGCTAACACGATAATCCAGGTGAAATTAATACCAACGTACGCCTCTTATCTGATTTAGGGATAGACTCGCTATACTTAGAGAGGTCACGTTCGAATCCTCGAAGCGCATACTGTACTTTTTGCTCTGAGACATTAACAAAGACACTGGGATCATCCATTGAGAATTGGATGCCTACGTCCTCGGCGAGTCGATGCGTCCAGACAAGATGACAGAGATACCTATCCGTGGGTGCCGCATCTGGAGAAGATTCTAGGATATCCATACACTCGGTCATAAACGACTGCCATCTAATCAGGTTCGGACGGTGCAATGCCATCGATACATTCGAAGAAAGGAAGTAAACTGCGAGCCACGTCCGTCGTGCTTCGATCGAGGTAGGGTCTGGGAGGGGCTGTTGTCTGAAAGGATGGTCGCGCCAGGTATACGGTACGAGTCTCGACTTTGGATTATACTTCCTCCTGCCCAAGCCAATGTCGATTGACATGACAGCCGCCAAATGTACGAACTGGTAAAACTTCAGCTCCTCAAAATGCTCAGGTGGATAGTACCAGATGACGCTGACGAGGATCGACTGAACCAATTCCAAGGATTTCTTGCCCGAGATGATGATGTGATCGGCGAATATCTGCATGATCTCCTTAACTAACTGACGTTGAATCTTCGGTGTCTCGGATGAGGCAGCTGCAATAACAGCGAGGAATAAGATCGGTTTCGTCTTACGGATTTCGGTGGCAGTCGTGCCTTCGGGAAAGACGACTGCCGGTAGATGAGGTACCATATCTTCCATATAGCGGGTGAAAAGGGCGGTGGCTTCGCTCATGGTTATTAACCCACGATCGACTATATCTGGCGGCTGCTGCTCTGATCCAACGCTAGACTTAGGTGCTGCTGGCGAAGCACTGGCCACACCAGGAGAGCCAGGTATCGATTCGGCGAACTTTCGTTTCTGACCGGCCATTGTTGTCGGTGGTGCGATTGGACGCTTCTCGGGCGAGGCAACGGGATGGGATTGGGATTGGGGTTGAGGTTGAGGCTGAGGTTGAGTATCTCGAGGCGGAGCGCCCCAATCTCTTGCGGGTGCAGTATGATTGTATCCGAAGGCATGGTCCTCCGATGGGGGCGGATGGACAGCATTGTTAGTTGTTCCTCTACTCGCCTGGAGGCTTGCAGTCAAAGCATCTATTTTCTTCTCCAGTTCTGCGACACGGCTATCCGTCTTTTTCTGCCTTTTACGCGTGGGCTGCGTCACGATGCAGTTCCTCCCTGCCTTTGCACATCTCTTACATGGTCCATCCGGGTTCGCGGGATCAGGCTCACATTTCACCTTCAACCCACGACAAGCTTCGCAGGCCCGCGGCCGCTTAGGATCGTTTGGATCATGCACCGCATTGGGAGTATCGCTGTTGGCCGAATGCGAATGACCGTTCGGGGTTTGGGGGGTGAAGCCGGTCGTGGAAGCTGGTGGTGACGGACCAGCTGCCTGAGCTTGAAGCTGCTGTTGAAGTGGTGAATCGGGGAGTTCTGGTTGTGTTGATGTTTGGACTGGTGTAGGTTTTGATGATAATGAAGACGATGCTGATGTTGATATTGATGCGGGGATTCCTGCGGCGGCGACTTGAGATGATAGCGTATTCGTTGGACCATTGACGACAATTGAGTCCTCACCGGCATCACGAAGACGTGGGTCAAGTGAAGCTGGATCCATCTCGAACTTTTTTTTATATTTTTTCTCCGCCCGCCGAAAAAAAAGATCGAGATGCCCGCTTACCGACTTGGTGCTAGAGGCTCACAAGTACAATTGCGTACAATGTCGCAGTAGTAGATGACCGACTCGGCGGTTGTAACGGTCAACATAACACCCGGCGGCCGACGGTAGGTATAAGATGTACATGGGAGGGAAATCAACGGGTAGGAATTTCGTCGACGAGTGGCTGGACCGTTCAAACCGTTCAAAAGCCTTGGGGCCTTGGGGCTTTAGGTCTTTACTTGGTGCTACAAAGAACTGGGGCAACCCGTTCCGGTTCCACTCTTTTAACTTAGGTACTTTACATGGAGGTAAGAGGTACCTAGACTTATAACGGACTTCACCTGGGCAGTTTCTGCTTTTCCACGGCAGGTTTTAAGGTACTTCCATTGTAATAACTCGATATTCTTCCCAGTTGCTTTTCCTCCTTTCTCTTATTGGTAAGTTCTCAAGTAAAAGGAAGTGTTTGAACCTCAATTATTTATTTTGTTAGGTACTTCATGATGATTCATTCAGGATTTAGTTCTACATACATGGTTAGTAGGTGCCGTCATCAGATCAACGGATTTACACGTAGACAAATACCGCCAATCCCGGTTGCTGACAAACGAGCATCATTCTCATCTTCCCTGCGTAACTCAAACAACTCCACATCAAGATTCATTCTTAGAAAAGTCTATAAAATAATAGATTTTATCACTTCGACAGTTTATACTACCATAGCCCGCAGTAGACTTTAGCCACGTGATGCACATATTACAATCACTTCCGGACCAACGGGATGGATGCCCGTTTCCTTCAATACTTTAGCCTTGGTATAAGACGTAATAACTCGGGAAGGCTTAACTTGACAGGAATACTGATAGAGAGGTAGAGACCTAAGCTATGTTGAAGTATCTGAATAGTTTCGCATTCCGTAAGATAAAGGATAAGATAATATACAAATATTACCAAGCTAACATTAGAAGGTAATTTTATCTGTCTCTTATCTATTAGCTACTTCCTCCTCCTCCTCCTCCACCAAAACTCCCAAGATAGCACGATTTAATATGGTCAACTTTCAACAAACGGCCGTTGACCATGTGATATTATTGGTTATTGGACTATAATTAAAACTGTAAAAGACATTCCCGTATAACTACTAAATGCTTATCCTGGGTAAGTTAATATGTTACTTACGGGTGGCCAGCGCAGCTGAAATGAATAGGACAAGTTGGTGGTAGATTAAATATCTCCCTTAGGTGGTTGCCAATATCAGCTCAGTGTTACGGGATCATATCGAGGATTCTTGTGTAAGTAACTGAACCAAAACTAAAAGCAATGCGAAGCAGTTATATGTATGCATGGGATCAGGTCGGTCTTATGAGAAGCTATTCGTCCGAGACCTCGGCGACTGTGAAGATTCTAGGGGTACGTTATATTAGGCGGTGGCTATACGAAAGAAGTAAGTTGGAGGAAGAACCGGCTACAATTTCCTTCTTTCTGAAAGAGCGACGCCGCAGAGAAGATCATCACACCTAATTTATCTGTCTACTGCTAGAAGCATCCGGCTGCATGAGACATGTCCGGATTAGGAGTAGATACACGTAAAATCATGGGACTACGCAATCAGAAGTACCTCATATGCCTAATGTAGGTATTCGAGGCTCTTGAAGCTTCAACAAGCCGGCGGCATCGTATTATTAAAGATATGTCTGCAAAACCCATTTCGTGATATCTTTAGAGCTAGCCTTTGGAGTGTGTAGTTTTTCTCTCTCAGCAAACTCAGATGTCCCGATCTCATATTTATCTTGGCCTCTACATTTAGACAGACCAATCATGGTCGCTAACACGAAATAGATTCGCGACCTGCTGATAACATTTTAAAGTCTCTACCAAGATTACAAGGCGTAAGCCCCCAGTTCAGATAGCCGTGCGCAGGTCACAAGGACTCGGCGGAAACGCTCACGAAACGGACGAACGTCTGTTTCGTGCGTAGGTCTCAGATCTGTTTGCTCGTTATTATTGCGTAGGAAATACCTGCGGCGACAGTTTAATCATTTTTATGTGTTCCATATATGCACGTAAATAGGGTGACGCTCTGACCTTTTCACCTTTTCGGTAATACCAAATTTGCCTTAGTCGATCTTAGCCTCATTCGAAATTAAATCCCCCGGGTTCTCCGATAGGTACAAAGCTGGTGCACGTGGATATGGGCTGACATATCATATTAGACCCCTGGCTCACTTCCCTGGAGATGAGTTGAGTACGGGGTGAAAGATAACGAATGGGACCCGGGTATTGCCGTAAACGGGTAACGAAACAAAATTCGTCGACGAGTCCCAGTTCATGTCCGGAGGGGAGATAGCAAGGATCTCGATGGGAACAAAAACCAATATTTCCAAGATGAGGAACCGGCAAACCCCCAGCTTAAGTATGTACATGGCACGGTGACGACAGTTGAGACATTCTCGAGTTAAGACAAGGCTATTGTCGACCCTCGGTTCGCCTTAACCCTATATCTGGCATATTATATATCATCCTCAGCTGCAGATTTAATTATTAGAGTCAGGGATGTTCATAACCCCAAGTGTTAACCCCTGCTACTGCATAACAAACAAAATGGACCTCGAGCCCTTGGCTACCCTCCTGTTTTCTTAGCCGGGAACGAATTTCGAGGAGAATTCTCGCTTAAGTCTTCCGCGCTCGTTCACCGTCGATTGGTGACTGCGTAACTGCAGCATAAGCTTCAATTCCAACTACGGATTCGGAGCCGGTATATGTATTCCCTCGCCGGCAAGCGAAGAGGGCTTCTCACCTCAGCAACAAGCCAACCGGTATTGCTCCGGGGTCGAAGGCTTAAGACTCCGGTCCCGATATGTCTATCGTCCATGCCCGGCTCTCGATCATAGGAAGCAGTGATGACCTCGCGATACCGGTAGCCGATCGTATCCAGACCGACATAGTACCGCTCACTAGCGAAGGATCTAAGATCATTGCCTCGGGTGTGATTCTATTTGTTCTCACCGCATTATGGACCGCCCTACGATTTTGGAGCCTTCGACGAAGTGGCCGAGCATTCATGGTGGATGATGGATTGAACATTGGAGCGGTGGTCCTGTTCTATGGCCTCATAGCGATGGAAATCTCTATGGTGCTAGCAGGCGGTTTGGGCCATCACGTCGAAGAGCTACAGGATTGGCACGTAGTACGACTTATGAAGGTTCGTTGGTCTAGTCTATTAATTAAATACCACAAGGCGACTTCACAACCACCTTCTAAAATCCTATCCCATTACTATGAGCGACAAAAGGCAAGCACTAACAAGTTTAATCACTACAGACTATTTATGCTGGCCAATTCCTATATGTGGCATCGTTCGGCCTGATAAAAATCAGTGCTATCCTGATGTTAATACGTATCTTCTTCGACCACCGGTTCAAGCTTGCTGCTATAGCCACCCTGGTTTTCACCGTCATTTGGATGGTTGCGAGTATGCTCATCGAGTTTCTAATATGCCAGCCAATTGAAATGAACTGGCACG
Source organism: Daldinia vernicosa (assembly GCF_022497035.1). Classification (NCBI taxonomy): domain Eukaryota; kingdom Fungi; phylum Ascomycota; class Sordariomycetes; order Xylariales; family Hypoxylaceae; genus Daldinia; species Daldinia vernicosa. Next base: position 156,910 of record NW_025953956.1, on the reverse strand, counting down.
TTGGAATGGCCGGTACTTGCGGAGATCAGAAGACGGCTTTCGCAGCAATGAGCGTCATCGATATCGTAAATCAGCTCATGATCTTGGCCCTGCCTCTACCTATGATCTTGAAACTTCAGATGGAATGGCGGTACAAAATTGTCACCATTTGCATATTTAGTATCAGTATACTGTGAGAAAGACTCGTCTCCCGAACAGCCAGCATCTAAACTAACACATCTCGCACCACATATAGTACATTGATCTTTGGCGTTATTCACCTTTCTGCAATTACACAGATTGACTTTGCCGATATACCATACACGATAGCACATACAACCCTTTACGGAACATGCGAGGCCGGCATCGCTATCATAGTGTCCAGCTGCCCCCTCCTTCGACCTGTATTTGACGGGGTGCTCTCAATACGTTCATACAGAGACAAAACATGGAGAGACAAAGGCACAATTCTTACGCTATCCAGGACACGTAAAAGCACGAAATCAAGCGGGTTTACTCGGATGGGTACCGAGTCGCGAGAGGAGCTCGAGTTAGGTAATATGGGAGCACATCGAGCCAAGCGAGATACGTTTATTACAGTAGGAAAACGGCCTACATTCCGCGAGGACGACGATAACAGCTCTTTACGAAAGATTATAGTAACGAACGAGACTATCATCAGTAGAGTCAAAGGAGAGCTATAATTTTAATCCAAATATTTTGCTTTTTCGATTGGGTCATCTAGGGTCTAGAAAAAATCAAACCGAGCCGCGAGGCTCACTTGCAACGGACGTTATAATTGTATTTGGGACGGAGTTGCCATAATCGAATTCAGCGCGCGTTTATAACATTACTACTTAAACCTGAACGGCGATTCAGGTAGTAGTTAAATGTTTCGGTTTGGAGCCTATAGCTCCTTTCATCTCCTTGATGTATCACTATGTTTACCGTACGATATGGGCATTGTTTCCAAAAGCATGTACTTACGCCGGTGGACACCATTTTCCTTATTGTATACCTAGGTACTCGCATAGAGACCATAATTAATTTACGGCAGGGCATGAGCTTGACTAGACGATGTCAAGTCAGTGTTAGATAATAATCGGGACAATGATTACTGAGGCGCTAAATGGATAATCTGGTCTATGCGATATTACGGGTGGATTGGATCTGAACGAGAAGCACGAGGATACACTGACTCTTAATCGCTATAGGAGATTGAAGATAAAGAAACTAATGTCAGATTAGATTGACTATTTTCATATAGAAAATAAACCGGACTAAGATATCGTTACATCAGCCGTGCATACCTTGAAGCGCTTACTACCTTAGCGTATAGGGGGGGGGTTACTAAACGGTATATATACCGTATATATACTGTTTAAAAAAATGAACCGCTCCGATTCGTGAAGGGAAAGGTTCTAGTTATAAATTTTAGTACATTAAGCCTAATTGAGCAGTTCAAATAAGTATAAACGTGCTAAAATAGAGACCGCTAAGCTAAATTAAGCCGCTTATATAATAAAGACGCTCAAATTAGATTGAGCCGTATTATTACGGCTCATTATGACTGAGCCGCTCAAAAGTCTGAACGGCTCAAAATTTCGAGCGGCTCATATGGTATATAGGCATATGCGGCAAAAGGGAGGTGTACAGCACCATACTAATTGTATGGTGCTGTACTTTCATCTTTTACTTGTCGCATATTTATTTTTACTTAAATGTTACAGCTATTGCTACGAGGTTCAAGTCACAGAATTTCATTATTTTTTAATTGGTTAAGTCACAGACATCATTCAAATAGACCAATAGATATAAGCAGTCACGTTACGCGCGCACGTACATGGTATTCTTAATATGGTATATATGCACGTAATAAGGCAGGTGCGCACACACCACCCACACATAGACCACATATAAGGCCACACATACTGAATCAATTGAGTCTATTCAATTCAGTCTATTCAATTCAGTCTATTCAATTCAGTCTATTCAATTCAGTCTATTCAATTGAATCTATTGTATACTACCTGTGTAGGGATTGAGCTGTACGCATACGGCTCATTTGATTGGACGGTTCAAATCTCTGAGCGGTTCAATTTTTTAAACGGCTCAATTTTTTGAACGGCTCATTCTGATTGAGCGGTATTTATACCGTTTACTTGAATGGAGCGGTATAGATACCGCTCAATTGAAATAAGCCGTATAGATACCGCTTAAACCCATATACGTTTCAAAGAAATTGGCACGTGCGGCGGGGGAGCCGTATATATACTATTCAATTAAATGAGCCGTTAAAGTAGGGATACGTAAATAAATATAAGCCCTTATTATATTAAGCGGTATATGTATGGCTCAATATATTGAGCTGAATATATACCGTTTAGTAAACCCCCCCCAAGACGGTAAGGTATTTCCTTCCCTCTCTGTGACGTCTGGAAGATATATGTATGTATTTCCGTACCGATGTATTCCGTACCCAGCAGCATAGTAGGAAGGCGGTATGAATTTTTAGCTCTATCCAACGGCAGAAAGGCCCCACTCCCGAAAAAATAATTTGGACCTGGTCTCGAATCTCAATTCAAAGCTTGTCTTGCGATACAAGAAAATTTCCGTCTTGAAGCGCAAAACTTCGTAATCGGCGCAAATGGTCTCAATAAAACCGAATTTGAAGCGCAAAGCTTCCGTGGTCGAGGTAGATCACCCAAATCAGCCTCAATCCGATGATGAGTTCGGAGATGGTCTTCTAGAGGGTGTGCTAGAAGGCGAATCCGATGATGAAGAGTCCGAAATAGAAGATGACGACAACGACATTGAGGGGGATACGTTCGATGCCGATGATGATGAATTGGACAGTGACGATATACCAACAGATGATGAGGAACCAGGGAAAAAACAATTACAAAATGGAGTCGAGTCTGACGAAGAAGATGTTGGCCCTCACTACAAAATTGAAACAGACGCCAATGGGGGAACCAGATACGTTTACGATGAGGTTGACCCCGTATACGATTCAGACGATTCTGACGCTCAAGAACCCGTAAACACGATCGGAAATATACCCCTTTCGTTCTACGACTCATACCCTCACATAGGATATGACATCAATGGGAAGAAGATTATGCGTCCCGCTACCGGTGAGGCTTTGGACGCTCTATTAGATAGTATCGAGGTGCCGAAGGGTTGGACTGGCCTCACGGATCCTGCAACCGGCAAGCCATTAAACCTGAGCCAGGACGAGTTAGAGTTATTACGACGAGTCCAGATGAACGAAATTCCCGAAGAAGGATATGATCCGTATCCAGTAAGTTTCATAATTCCCTTCTATTTTTCTCCTTCTAACATAGGTTCAGGATACTGTCGAATGGTTTACGAGTTTTGAGGAGACGATGCCTTTGAGCGCCGCCCCAGAGCCAAAGCGACGCTTCTTACCTTCAAAACATGAAGCGAAACGAATAATGAAGCTAGTCAAGGCAATTCGGGAAGGTCGAATACTACCGTATAAACCTCCAGAGGAAAAGCAGAGGGAAGAAGAGGAGGAGGAAGAAATCCATTATGATTTATGGGCCGACGAAACGCCTCGGCCCCCTAACGTAATGCACATTCCCGCCCCCAAGCTTGCTCCTCCTGGCTATGATCTTAGTTACAATCCACCCCCAGAATATCTCCCTACCGAGGATGAGAAGAAGGCTTGGGCCGAGACCGAACCGGAAGAACGAGAAAAGGAGTATTTGCCCCAAAAATACGACTCTTTACGGAAAACTCCTGCATACGATCAGTTCGTCAAAGAACGCTTCGAAAGGTGCCTTGATCTCTACCTTGCGCCTCGAATACGGAAGAATAAGTTAAATATCGATCCTGCATCATTACTCCCTAAGCTTCCGAGACCCGAGGAGTTGAGGCCCTTCCCTACTATCGCGTCGATTGAATACGCTGGTCACGAGGGTAGGGTGCGATCTGTTGCCATTGACCCATCTGGGCAATGGTTGGCCAGCGGTGGCGATGATGGCACGGTGAGAGTGTGGGGCCTCGCAGACGGTAAACAGCAGTGGAAAGTCAAACTAAGCAGCGAGGACCCGGTAGATGTAGTGCGATGGCGACCGGGTCAAGAAGCTTCAATCATATCGGCTGCTGTAGCCGAAGATATCTTCTTCATGATCCCATCATTTGGGAGCCCGGAGCTAGAACAGACCAGCCGGGATATATTGGATGCAGGATTTGGTTATGCCACCAACGGCAAGCAGCTAACAACGGCTAACGGAGCGGCACGAAAAGATCCTCCGGCGAAGTGGTCACGACCGGGAGCACGCCTAGAGGATGAGGGTGTTCTACTAAAAGCTACAGTTCGCTCACCTATCAAGTCAATCAATTGGCACCGACGAGGAGATTTCTTCTGTACGGTATCCCCTAGTGGGCAAAGAAGTTCCGTGGCCATTCATACCTTATCCAAGCATCTTACTCAAATCCCCTTCCGAAAGCTTCCTGGGTTGGCACAGACGGCATCCTTCCATCCTTCGCGACCTATGTTTTTCGTCGCGACCCAAAGGTCGATACGGTGTTACGATCTCCAAAAACAAGAATTGGTCAAGACCATTCAGCCTGGGGCCCGCTGGATCTCATCATTTGATGTGCATCCTGGCGGTGACAACTTAGTTGTTGGATCATACGACCGTCGTTTGCTCTGGCATGATCTTGAGATGTCAAACAGGCCGTATAAGACAATGCGATTCCATCCTCAGGCAATCAGGGCTGTCAAGTTTCACCGTACCCACCCACTATTTGCGGATTGCAGCGACGACGGTACTCTACAAATATTCCATAGCAAAGTTGTGAGCGATCTGATGGAAGGACCGACTATTGTGCCTGTGAAGATGCTCAAAGGACATAAGGTGGTCAACAGACTTGGCGTAACAGATATTGATTGGCATCCCCAACATCCATGGTGTGTAAGTGCGGGCGCCGACGGAACATGTAGATTATGGACATAAGCTCGGCTTTTATGGAAGGGAACGGGTGGGTGCCTAGTAGTAGAGCACGGTTCACCAGTCCTCCATTATAAAGAGTCTTGTAGCGACGGCGTTTAGAGAAATATACCTTCTATATAACTATACATTTAAGAACTCCTGGCTTATTCTTAGGATTATGTACATACATAGGTACCTAGCCTTACATGCTATCACCTGGTTATATTCAAACGAACTATAGCCTATCGGTCCTTGACTCCACTCGTTTCACCACTTACTTCACCACGGCGCCCAATCAATAGAGGTATGTCATCTTAGTTTCCCGCCCAGTGATTTGCCGTGTCTTCTGCAAATCGTGAATGGCCAGCCAGGCTACATTATACACACGGCAGTGTTAGACTGGGCTAACAAGGCATTGCCCATCCAACCATTACTGCCCAATGATCCGATCCTCCTCTTCCTTTATATCTCTCTACCTAGAATACTTACTGTTATTGTCATCCTAGAGTATGTAATCATCATCATCATCATCCATCTACTACTTTGTCTACATCTGTTTATTAACATGATATAATACGGAGCTGGCCCCCTTTTGACAAGATATGTTCTCCCCATGCTAGCAAAGAGCAAGTTTTCTGCTTCAATATTCACATCCCGACCGCTTATCATTGCTGTATATGCCATCGTTATCAGCTAAAGAGGGAAGGAGAGAAATATAATAACGATGGTGCTCTATATCACCTCCTCGAATACTCAACCATTTTTACGGAGGTTGTTCGGGATTGATCAGGATGATGGATCTATGGTCGATTAGCAAATTACGATACCATCTCCCTACCACATCCAAGGCCAAATATAGACGTTAGTATAAACAATAACTTAAACAACAACTCCTCTATTACCGCCAAGACGAAAAATAGTGTTAATCCCGTACCGTGGTCTTAGTACCGGGACAGCGGGATTATGACGTTGCCGTTGCTCAGGCCCCTCTTGTGGCAGCGTAGCAAGTCACATGCTAATTAGAACTAGTTATCTATGTTATATTTGTACGAGGTAGTAGCGCTATTTATACGGGGTGAGTAATTTTAACGAGAGCTCACTATTTGTTACCAATTTAATGACTTAAGACACAGCCTACTTACGGCTCAACGATCGATACGGCGTCAAGAGAGTAAATATATATACTTGGCCTATGGATACGGCCAGTAAAAGATAGGACATCTACACTAGCTAAGTCTCGATGAATCCACGCCCAAGTTTCCAGACTTCGGAAGCAAGACCGTGCTATGAGGGACCCACCGAGATGGGTACGACAAGAAATGTTAATGTATACCTAATCTGGACAGCAAGGAAACAGAAATCAACCCCCTAAGAAAGGCCTAGGAATATCTGGATGTCGTGAACCGGTACTTAGAATGGGTGTAGTCGGTTTGATAGGTACTACTATCGGAAAACAGCAAAGAGACTAATGGTACTTTGGCCTGAACCGGGCCAGGCATATCTACCTACGGATCGATCCATCAGTCCATCGCCCGTTAAGATGGAGCTAGAACAACCACGCCTAAATTTAGATGCGTTAGTATTTTTGCGTTTTACGAACAGAATCTCGACCTACGAAGAATGCTCGCTACTCCAATAGCTCAAACTAAGACCGTACCGATGTTCTCTCTGCGGCGTTCAGAGTTATAGCACTCTGCAACCCCTCGTTGTGTCCCGCGATCGATCTAGGTATCTAATATGACACCAATACTCATTGCTCTACGGAAGCGAACACGACGATAAACTTTACTCAAGAGTAAATGGTTGAGAAGTGGTCTCGTCGGCCTGCGCATTATTTGGTGTCAATGCGGACCTACACGATACCGATTTTACCCACCTCTAAGGCTATTCGATCAGCATAGAGTTTCGAAAGAAAAGTGGTATGAAAATATTTTTTTCTCGCTCATCTAGTCTAGTCTTATTTTTAGCACTAGGCGAGCAGCGACGATGCAAGGGAAGAGGAGGTCGAATACATAATAAGGTTGCCATCCATCAGTCTGTCTGTACCCCTATTATTCTCCAAATCCTTTTTTTTAGTATTTTCTTGATTGTTCATTCTATTTCTCCCTTTCTTTAGTCAATATTCTATGTATGGTCGAAGCTGCGTGGATATTTCAATTTGGAAATGTTCTATCACGGGTCACGAGCTTACTACTCGACACGGTCGATCGGCAATTTCTCATTCTATGCACAGGAAGCCTTGTCCAGTGTGCCTGTGTTTTCTTCTTTTTATTCTCTGGTTTATTTTATTTCATTTTCATTAGCTGCGGATACTGCGACTACATAGCTGTACGATCAATCCCGACACACCGGCTAGCAGCCATTTATTCGGGTTGATGTCCGGAGGCGGGGGCACGGCGGTGGTAGCGACAGTGGCGGATATCCGACGCGCTTAAACAATGGGCAAAAAGAAAAGTGAAAAAGAACTTCTTTGCAGAAGACGTCCCCGCATTTGACAGTCTCAAATCGGGTTACGCGGATCTGAGTGAGATAAAAAAGAAGAAATGTGTGGCGGTGCGGAGAATCAGAAATGGTGATGGAAGATACTGCCTCGGGTCCCAATTGGGGGAACGATAAGTCAACCTTCTTTTTCGTTTCTATATGCGGTGTTATGGAGCACGGCGACCGTGATAGTGGTTGCGCGATGCAATGCCAGATGATGTAGGCTTGCAGCTGGGGGCTTGAGATCTAGAAAGGGCTACATGACGACAGGGCTTGGATGTGACAGGATGTGACAGCGTCACCTTGGACTACGTTCAAAGTTGAACAGAAAGATGATGGGTGATGGGTATTACATACCTGGAGGCAAGATACCAAGGGATATACGAGCAGACATCATAAGTACCTACTTATGGGTATGACCGAGGATCGAGATCGAGCACACTACGGAAGACCAAGAGAAGATTCGGGTCACGTCGACATTATCATTCGTTATAATTCGTTATATTAATACCCAAGACGAACTCTCCGGACGTCGCATAGCTTATCTAGAAAACATAAACCTCCGCCTACCCGTATAGGCAAAGTTGAACCAAACTACTGTCTGCCGGTTCAATAGATACCCTCCTTTGAGAATATTAAACAACCCTCCTTCGAGAATATTAATGCCCTCCTTCGAGAATATTAAACAAGAGCCAAGTCACCACGGCTCTGAAGTCGGAGCTAATCCTTTCTCTTGGACTCTTAGCGGCCTAAATCGAGGACGATAATATCATAACCCTATTAGTTCCTTGTTCCATGGCGAATCTACGCATCGTCAGGACAGCATCAGTTCTTGCTATTCGGAGAAAGACAAGGACATGTTGGGAACTGATTGGATGCCGTCGAGATGGGATCTGAGCACCAGCATCCAGCACCGGGGCAGATGCCACACCCACACTCGGTATACCCTCACATGCCAACGACGAATGCTCGGGGACGACCAGCACCGGGGCGGATGCCACACCCACACTCGGTATACCCTCACACGCCAACGACGAATGCTCCGGGATGACCAGCTCAGGTAGTATTGACCAAAGGAAACCTTTTCTCTCGAGTTACCCTCCCGAACGCCAATCCAAGTATAGGTAGGTATATAACACACAACACCACCCGTATTATTATTCATCGTCATCGTCATCATTGCCCGTACTACTTACGATAAGCAAGATCTTCGGATGGATCGATTAGAGGCATTCCTCACTATTCCTGTTGGCACCATCATCGCTTCAGACCTGGACCCTAAGGATATTCCAGCGGCTCACATAGCGCGGATTGACACCGAACTTGCGAGCATCCTTCCTAATCTTACACGATCGCCCTTAGGCTCAGGCCTCGGACACGTCTTCGTCTCGAATGTTCCTCGCCTTGGCGGTAACAGGGTCGGTAGGGATATCGGACCAGCGCCCGACGTCGCGAAGCATCTCGGCATCATAGTGCTCGTGGGCCGAGGGGACGACGCACCACGACATGCTAGTCGCCATCGAGGAGCGGCTCTTGGGAGCTTTGGTCATCAAGTGCGTGGTGCTCCAATAGTCGACTGGACCGACCTGCTCGGCACGTCCGACTCGGGGAAGCCAGCCGTAGACATTGCCGTCAAAAGACTGGTTCTCGTTGGTGTAGTCGAGCGCGGCGATGGCTGCCGTGGTCAAGGGCTGGGCACTATCGTCACCGACGAAATAGTTGCGGTTGATGTAGTAGCCCAAGTCGGGCCGAGACACGAAAGGGTCGCCATGCCTTAAGGTGGTGTCCGTGTTAGAAGATGACGGCGCGTATTGCATGAAGGTGTAGTTCGCGTCGCCATCGGTCATCACGTGCTCAGTGCCGTTGTTGATACGATGCATGTTCTTAATTAGGAGGCACCGTCTGGGCTGAGTGGCAGAGCCGTCAGGTCGTGTACAAGGGAAGTTTTCGTCGTTGAGGTGAGGGGGACGGTACTCGGTGAAGTTGTCGATATAGAAGTAGTCAGAGGCCTCTCCGCCATCGCACTCCCGGTCCGGTTCGGAGCTTTGGTCGGCGAGGACGGCGTTAGTAGAGCCTGACGTTTTAGGAGACATGTTTAATAAAAGGTAGTAAGGTTGTGTAGGTCAAGTATTTTTAAGTTAAGAAGGATGGTCGTTATTAGCTAAGGCAAGGGGGAATAGCTGGTGCGCTGCCGGGCCACTCTTCTCGTCAGGACGTGGTGGAATTGCTTGGCGTTGACTGTTGGCATATGCTTTAGAGAGAACGATGGTTACGCTTAGACGATATCTTCGACATACATCCGTTATCGAGATGGATACAATATATATGTAGGTATATAGGTAGGGTATAGGGTATAAGGTATATGGTATAAGGTATAGGTTGGTGTGGGCCGAGGAATAGTACGGCAAACAACTATTAGAGTCGCTGCCGCCTCCGTTATGCCCTTTAGGTTCTCTTTAAGTATACTTATGTAGAGAAGTAGAGAGGAAAGAATGTGGAGGGGGCCAAAGTCGTGGGATCCGTTGGCTTTTATATGTTGTTCAAATGCTGCAAAGGTACCAAGCCCAATGGGATCTTGTTAGTCCCAAGGCTCTCTCAGTGATTCAACCCGGCATTATGAATGCCTGTACTGGTGAATGGCGGACCGGATGTTGTATTCACTATCGAAGCTAGCATCTGAATCACGGGCTGTGTAATAAGTACTGCGCGCAACTCACGGAGCTTTCGCAGGAGATATGTTAGGTACATACCTGGGGGTAGTTACAGGGTTCCCGGCAAAGACAGCATTTGACATACATATGTACACGTCCAATAACTACCTAATGTAGGTATTCGAAAAGTTCTTATGTCATACTAGTACTACATCTTTAACCTGGGTTCTTTACGTACTGCATATGTATACCTATATGTAGACCTACCTATATGTATCCAACATATATACGTATATGCATACACAACTAGAATAAGACTGCTGCTAGGACGAGGAACCAGAGGGGATAACGAATGGCTAAGATATGTTTAGTATACCACCGCCTCACTCTTTCTTAGGCTATCCTGTAGTTTGTTTATGCGGTATGTAGGTATCCATAGGAGGCTATTTCATCTTCTGCATCAGTGATCAGATGAGTGAGGTTTTTTTTTTCCTTCCTTTGACATGACCAATGGTTAAGCATATGTTTCGTTAAACCAAGTTGCCCAGCTCGAAGCTAGTACCTTGGACATACATACAGTGTGCGTACCTAGTGTATTGCGCCAACCCCAGGCCCAGGTTAAGTCAAGGACAGGGGGGGTTCTGGGGCCCTAAAGCCAGACATGGGTCCCCTTGCCTTAAATGGGGGTCTTATGATCGGACAGGACGCCAAGAAGTCACCAGGGGTGTCCTGCGAAGCATCAAGCTTTTAGAAAGAAAAAAAAAAAGCGATGCCGGTGAATTACAAAAGGAAGATTCCGAAGGGTAGGACGTGGGGGAAGATGTGATGTATTCAAGTATACTATGATGCGGTTACCTTTGGTGTCCAACCGATGGATTGGTTCCAGGTCTGTGTGCATCTGCATGGAAATGAAAATTTCCTACTGAATCAGCTGGTACTATGTTGTACAGATTGTCATCATCATCACACAGATGTGGTATATTCAATTAAGGTACCGTTAGAAAATGTACAATGGTAAGACAAGCTGCAAAGATGCGATTAATCAATGTCAGGAACAATTACACAATTAAAGCACCTCTCGCAATATAATAAATTAGGGTGTAGGAGGATGTGAGTGAATGGCAGGTGGCGAATGGCAGGTGGTGGTAACAGTGTATGCAATGTAGCCTGGGCTACCAAAGCATGCATACCAAGCATAGGTAGACGGAGATGTCATCTTGTCCATCTTATCCGAGAATATTCAATAGGTACGCCAACCCTACGATACACGGCCTTCGGTCACACGAGGGCGTTAGCATTTGCAACCGGCTATATTTCTTTTGGTTCCTACAGAAGTACGTACGTTTCAGGGACGTAGGGAAATAGGGAAATAGAACTTGACTAGCCTAGGGCCTACATACACGTACCTACACTCTTCATATGGTCCGATGGAGAAAAAGGGTTATTAGTATATGTGTGGCATATGTATGTCTCACTTGCTGGCATAAGGAGAAACAGGTCCGGCATCACACCCAAGACATCCAAGACTTCCTGATTCGCCCTACTTCTCGGGATCAGAACATTCTAGGAGAACTAGGTATTGTTCTCTCTCGACCCGCTAGGTTTTGGCCAACCGCTCATTAACGAAAATCGCCAAAATAGACAGGGCAACCAACATATTCTTCATGGTACCTAAATTAATCCTGGGTCCTAGGTAATCCCGGACCAGGGTCCCAGGAAATCATTGGAGCCGGGATGACAAGGGTTACCACACTTATCCCCAGAGTCCTGGTTATCGACCCATCGTATCGGCGCCTTAATCTTCTTTTCCTCTTTGACACTTTGCTAAACGGTACATTTATAATACTTTCTGCTAAGGAATCTAGACTTGGATTTTAGTATATGCATTGTACATACATAATAGATAATAGTTTAATCCAGCAATGGCCTTGCAAGCTGACGTAGTGTTTCACCACTCGACCGTAAAAGTTCCGAGTGGTCAAGACGATCGAGGAGGGAAAGACATTTGCTAATCTGCTCACCGACGAATCTATATCCGTACAACCTTAGACAAGTTTCTCTGTTCGTCGCTTGCTAGTTGCTAGTTGCTAGCTTGTTAGAGCTGGGGTACTACAATCCCGTGACAAGACATTGCAGAAATAAACGGCGATAGCAAGACAAGAATAATAATAGTAGCAGCAGTACGACAATACGAGCCAAGTTTCAGAAACGCATACCGTAATCACGCTGAAAACTCTTCGTCGACGGCCGCCGAGGCTACTTAGGCCCGATTTTTTTCCAATCTATTTGCGATACCGAGGTGACAAATTTGCACTTGGATGGCAGGGTGCCATAGACAATTTGGCCATACATAGAGCATACGGGAAGACTATATCAGGTATGCAACCATATTGTATTCGTGAAGAGCACACCGCTTCTAAAATTTAATAGTTATTATTCTGAGGCGAACTCCTCGCCTACGGTCTTGGGGAGGTGGTCTCGACACAGTTAGGATACGCTGCCCCAGAATAGCTACACTACATACCTACTCCGATAGAATGCTTACCACTACCCCCCATGCGCTTATCCTTGCCTCACATCGGCTCGAGTATCAACAAGGCCTACCTAACCATACCTACCTACGTACATCCACATCATTCTGATCCTTTCCCCCCGCGCTGTGTTACTCTATAAGCGCGCGCTTTTCCTGACGCTATCTGACTACTGAGACTTGCAATCCATATTCCCGGCTAGCTATCTACTTTTAAATCTTGGACCGGTCGGCGGTGGTTGATCATATCCTATATCTAGAATCTAGTGCTGTTTGCGTGGCGTTTTCTCAGCTACCTATTCAATTACCGCGGAGATAATGAAGACCATTTCGTACTTATGTCTCCTAACGCCCACATGCTTTTAATAAGTGCCAGCCTTCTGCACAAATAATATTTATAAATACGGACAATATAAAATAGGAATAAGTAAATGTTGAACCGTATTACAGTTCCAAATCAACTACATACAGTACCAAGTTACGCAATCAAAGACGAGGATCAAGGATTAAGAGGGTGGAAGAGAAGACTAACACGGGAAGTGGGGGAGTGAGTCGTTCGTGACGGATCCAGGGACATGGGTATCCGTATGTACGTGTGTATGTACATGAAAATAATATTCCGGATCTTTGGACGGCTTGACGGCTCTACGCGGGCGACTCTTCACAAAGCCACACTACCCAAAAGTGAGAGGCCACACTACATTACGTGCTTTAAAGGTACCTAGATATGTAAGTCGCCAAAAACAGCATACTTGGGAAAATCCGAGGTATCAAACATGCAAGTCTGTAGCTAAGAATACGCCTAGAAGCAAGGTACGCGAAACATTTGGCTGAGGTAGTGTAGTACGCATTGTGGCATTTGATTGCCGTTTCTATAATAGTCAACTAGCGCCTCTGGTAGTAATAGACCTGCATATAACCTAGGTACTTGAATACGTAGGACTTTTTTTTTTTTTTTTCCTTTCGGGGGAGCATAGACATGACGAACATCTCTAGTATGCAAGTAGACATTTAAGGACGGGCGCCTTATCTGTAATGTACGTAATCTCGCTATACTACCTAGCATAGGGATCGTCGTAGTTACGGCATGGAGAGCAGATCACAAGTCACAAGGAGGAACAGTTAATTTAATTTCGACATGGAGCCTGCAGACTGAATTTTTAATGAGCATGTTAAGTTGTACGAATCGGTAGTGTAGATGGTCACCATCCGAAGCCGTCGGCCGTGTAAGTGTGTGTGGGCAGCTCGGTACACTTCCGCCTTCGCTTATCAGCCTTAAGGCTTAAAACAGAAGACAGAGACAAGTAGGTGTATTTGTGCCTTGGCTATCTACCTTGCTGCTGTAGCACACCATAATTTCCTGATGTCCTTCTGGAACGTTTCCAGAAGATTATGTATTTGATCCTACAGGGATAGATTAGACCAATTGTCGATCTCCTCCGTCGCTCTTCCATATATAGTAGTGTATGTCAGGGCTACCCTGGTACCCTGACAGTGATCACCCATCGACTCTTGTCAACATTTGCCTAATCTCATACCTACATCTTGCTCATTATTTGGGAACGTATCCCTGAAGGCGGGTGGTATGGTCTCCCCAAGTGCCACAAGAACAACAATGGATTCCATTCTAGAATAGAGGCGGTATTATTGGTTTAGAGAGCCCTCAAAATCCCACAATATAATCTTTTGACCGCTCTGATTGCGCTTTGCCCTTCTCCAGAGTAATCCCATCCTGTCCTTCTGGCACTTGAAGACATACTTCGTATTCAACAACTACCTAAAGGAAACTAATTCCTTTAACAAGCCATTGGTCTCTGATCAGCGAGCCGAAATAGATGTTTCCTAGTTTAAAGTACTACGACATATTCTTACATAGGTATTCAGGTACCTAAGTTACCTGGTATTAATACATCTCTTATGCTTGAAGTGATATATAGTATGTGGGTGGTAGGTATGGTTTTCCCTTCTCTGCGACGTGAATCCACGTTCTCTTTCGAACCCCTTTTTTCCACTTGTTGCACTTCTTCTACCCTTCGAGTATGCTAGCCATACATACATACATACGTACATCCACCACACCTAAATATTCTTGGCTTCAAGGAACCGTCCTACGCTACTATACTACACTAGCCATCAAGGCGTCCATTGCAACGGCGGCTAGATTACCCCCTGCGTAGACTACTGTAATACATCCCCACACACCCGCTTGACGTTATGTATAATGTAGCTGGGTATAAACGAATGCGTACATGGTGTAGTTGGTGTATGTAGACGCACCTTAAGACGTGCAGCTGATCGATTCCGAGAATCCACAGTCCTGCAGAAGAGGGTCTGGTCTGCAAGACCCGTCTTATTACATAGGAGACATAACCTCTGATCAAAAATTTAATTGCGCATCTGCGATGCACGTAGTATCTTAGGTAGACTTGCCGAAGAATAACCTCGCGGGCCTCTTGAGGGTTGATCGAATGCTACCGTATAATTAAAGCATCGTCATGTCCGAACCGTCCTTACCTAAGGTAAGATTCTCTATCGACGCTATGTATTCCCCCGCAGGCTTTCCCCCCAGCTTCCCAATTAGACCATCCGGCTCCGCGAGAGGCATACCGAATAGGATGTGTTCCTCACACGAGTAGCACAAAAAATATTAGGAGGTAGCCAGCAGCAAGGCAAGGTAAGGTAGGTAAGCAGGTCATGGACGGGTGAGTGGATGGTTTAGGTACCTTGCCCTCTTTACTTCTCGCATCCCATTACTCACCTTATCCGCGAATGTAATGTAAATGGGACATGGGATATGGGATATGGAACATGGGACAATGCACGCCCTTCCAAAAGTGGCATACTTCTCGAAAACTTCCTTCAGCTGGGGCTGGACGCCCCGGCAGAGACCAAGAGAGAAACGCCAGGCGACGCCGCGATTCCATGCTACCCTACACTATCCTGGACAGGGTCAAGTCCAAATCGAGAACACTAGCCCAGGGTATGATGCAACGCCAAGTTGCAAAGACGAGAGCCATCCATCACGTCTGTGCAAGTAAACAATATAGGTAAAACGTAAAGCTACCTACATAGTTGTTGCTCACCCGCTAGATACATGTACATATCAAAGTCTCTCACTCTACTTAGACTATACTTATACATGTTGTAACAGCCATCTACCTATCTGGGCGGTATGTACGTGATATGCATGTCTTGGAGTTAGCATCCTAACGGCGACTACTTGACCAACCCCAGCTACGTAGCCATCATCACCACCACCACCACCATAACCACTCTCCAATATACCCGTCGCGTCCCATTAGGTACCTAACTCATACCGTCTCGTAATTATTGCCACTCACCGCTACAACCAAATCTCCAAGAAAATGCCTTGAGGCTCTGCGCGCACCAGTAGCATATCGCAGCAGACACCACGTCCACATCCGTCGATCTCTAGGTTCCGGGGTTGTGTCACGCAAGCCAATCCCACTTTCAACTCGCGCCTGTGCGGCCGCGGCGTGCGTCGCAAAAAAAATAAAATCAAAAATGAAATAATCCGCGACCCACGACCCACGACCAGGAACCTGAGCCTTCTAGCTATCCGCTTTAGGGCAGATGGCTACTCGGCCTCGCACCAATCCTGTTTTCTTCTTCCTCCCCTTCCCAAAGACGAGCCACGTCAGAAACGGCAGGCTTCTCGAAGTCATCGGGCCTTGTTTCCATGCATGAGGGTATGCAGCTACATAGGTATACTACATCTCAACCGCGCAACGAACTCACCCTATTGGTTCCGTCCGGTCCTGCGTACTTACGCACGCTAGGTAATCAGCACCTATGTAGTCTACCAATCGATGCCGCTATATTTCCGTTTCTCGTAGTCTTGCTTCTGCTCATTCATTTATCTACGGCCAAGGCTGCTGCCCGAGTAACCCCCTTTACTATGTATTTCCGGTACCGCCATTCTGTGCCGCTGGAGCGCATATCGCATTCCGCCAGCATATTTTCAGATGACCGGAAGCCAGCTGCATTGGCCTCAAGGCTGACTTGGCTCTCCCTGTCCTTCCCTTGCTTTCTCGGTCAACTAGACCGCTGCGCACCCAAATCTCAGCTAGCTCGTGCTCTTCCTGTATCATGGTGGCTGCAGGAAGCGTACGGGGTTGCTAGTTCATTGTTGCGCTCTGTGAAACTCCTTCGGGCGTTAACACACTAGGCGCGATTGTCTTCGCGTCAACCAGGCCTACCGGCGGCACTACTCCCCCAGTGCTCGCCTTTCGCCTTAGACCCCCGGCTTTCAAGCTACGCGCACGCTGATATGCACTCTCAATTTCGTACTCAACCGCACATCTGACGGTTAGCGCACACACGGCCGGCCATACGCTTCGTTCGCCGCGTAGAATCCAGTAGTCTAGGGTCTCGCGTGTTGGAGTCTCGAGCAGGCGCACGAAATCGCGTGCCGTTACCTTAGGCACGAGCGTCAGAGTCGATCCCGACGCGACCTCCTCGTCTACCAAGAACTTGCGGATGCCGGTCGGCAGCAGACCAAGTGTGTCTAGCTGACGTAGCCGATGGCGAATCTCTAATCCGACCACCCTGAACAGGTGGCTCGTCATCTGTGCTCGCTTGTGCCGCGCCGTGAAGAGTGATGGGCCGTGCATGTCCGATTCGAGGAAGGGAATCAAATAAGGCCGAGCCTGACTAACTATGGAGTGATTGACGTTGAAGAGCTGGGCGACACGCGACAGAGGCGAGTTGCGATCCTTGGCTGATGCATGTGTCCACTGACGGAAAGTATTCGCTGGCGCCCAGGGTACAATCTTACCGTCTACATCTTTGCATAGCACCGTCGTCCGTCTGCTTCCGTAGAGTGCCGGAGTTGACGCGTTGGATGCGACAGCCGCGGTCCAAATCAACTTAAATGCCTCGTCAGCACACCCACATCTAATTTTTCTCTCAAGCCACGCCAAGGGCTTATAGATAGGGGCCAAGGTTTTAGAGACATACCACGTTAGGGGCGGTAATATAGTTCAGTAATGCGGGAATTCCCTCTTGTTCCGCTGTAGCCACGGTGATATTTAAGACGCGCTTACTCCTGTGATATGCCTCCTCAAACGTCAAGTCGCCAAGGTTGTCCTTAACGCAATCTTCTAGAACCTTAGCATCGAGAAAGTAGCCTTCGTGCAAGAACCTCGCGATCCTACGCAACAAAGTGCTGAGATAGGGCGCCCAACTGTATTTGTCACTATGCACTTGTTGCTCGTGTTTCTCGAAGGCTGATAGATCGATGCCGTCTCCTCTCAACACACGAGGAAGCTCATCTTCTGTATGGATAGCTACTAGACTAGCAATGAGCGCGCCGGTCGCCGTGCCTGTAATAATCCGCGGCAGTAGACCCCGTAGAAATAAGGCCTTGACAACACCTAAATGACACAATCCAAACATAGCACCACCCTGTAGCACTAGAGTGCTCCGTCCAAAAGCCTGTCTCGAATCGTGTAGGAAATCCAGCTTTCGCTGGGTTGAAAGAGTGTACGTATGAGTGTAGCTGCCATGAAGTGGCGTAGCGACACGGCGATTGATATCGCCAATGGCACCAGCCACTTGCGCAATGTACTCTTCGATCAGATATTTGGTTCCGGCAAAGGCGCGGTTATACAACCTTGGGGCTGTAATATTCCCGAGGTTTCGAACTAGGCCGGACTGTACAAGATCGAGGAGAGACTGTAAGTCATTATTATCACGAGCCTCGACGATCATATCGAGACGATCGTTGATCAGCATCCAATCGTAGTAATGCGACGGGGGGTTGTTGCGCCTACAAGAGGATATCCTCCTTGTTAGTGTCCCCCATATACACTTCAATATACACTTCAGATTGCTATATCATACCAAAGATTCAATTCCTTAAGATTATCCAGCTGTAATGCTGCGTGTTCCCAATCTTCGTATGTAGCGGCATTGAGCAATGCATCGAGTTGTTCGTCCATCAGGCTTTTCGACGTCCATCTTCCCCAGAATTTCTAGTATAAGAGGAACTATGTGAGCTTAAGTGCAGTTCACCTCTTGTTATCACGGCTAGATACTCACTCTATACCAAAATAAAAAGACCTCTAGCAATAGGGAAAACACAGCTACGGACACCCCGAAAATTGACTGCATTCTCTCATACCATTTGTGCCGGCCGGAATCATCGGTAGGGAAAAATCAACGGCGTCAGCAAGGGCGAGAGCCCGGGCGCGTAGGTCAGGTCCGTTAGAAGCTGAGAGACTAGAGGGAGATGGCACCCGCCATTACACGTCGCGACGAAGCGACACCGCGAGAGTAATATTGAGAAATAGACGAGAATGACCAACATTTGTAGTTGGGATGAACGTTGCGTACTTGATTCAATTGCCAATGTTTTATGTTTTACATATTAGGTAGTATATGTATACAGTATACATAAGGCAAGATACCTAGGTAAGGTTAGGTATGTACAACGCGCCGGGGCTCACGAGGGCCGAGCTAGAGGTAGGACTAAGGCTCATGTGCTCTAATAAATCGGGGGAATCGGTGTTTATAAACTTGCATGTGAAAGAGAGACCTCCGAACTTCCGAACTCCCGCTGTATGTACGGATTCAATACTCTGACAACTGGTGCCACCTGATGAACTTGTACAAATTACTTCCTTATTCTCACTTGGACAATAGACAACCGAAAGTTAAGGCAAATACCAGATATGAAATATGCAAGCTTATAAATTTCAATGTGCCTATAGCTGAAGCACATGGTAACCTACGTTACCCTTTCAATGGTAAGTGGTTCTCAAATTACTTAGGTATACATATATAGTCTTCTTAGTGGAGTCTATCGGGCTATGATCTTGACTCGTTCATAATAGTTGACTTATGAAATTTGCTCTGTGGATTTTTCTATAGCAATCGTCGTATTTAAAATGTCGGCTAAACCCACCGTAGGGATGGGACTGTATATGATACATACTATATTGAAAGATGTAGGCGGGATAGATGATCTTAACAAAGGGATATATAGTAAGGTATAAGACACATAGTGAGTAGTGTAATATATACGGCGTTGAGTAACCCTACCGTGATTACCATACCGCATGCTATCTAGCTATTTCAACCCGCAAAGTATTGTGATATCGCATAGGTAGTATAGAATAGCCTATTCCATAACCTTAATCAAATATATGAGCTATCGAGGTCTTCTGCACGTGCTAAAATAGCAACTGTTACATGCAAGAAAGTACTATATGTGTATAAGAACGCCGAATATCATACAAACGTAGGGACTCATCATGTCCAACGCATCAAACTACTAAACCTAAATTTACTCGTCATCCTCGTCCTCGTCAATGATATGGCGTCTTCGCCGGTGAGAAGACTCAGCCGGCGCATCCACGTCGTCCAGGTCAGCATCAGCGTCGGCATCAGCATCTTCAGCATCAGCCGTCCTCTGGCGCTTCCTTCGGGGAGCCTCTTCCTCCTCGTCATCATCCAAAAGATCTTCTTCATCTTCGTCATCCTCGTTTCCTTCTTCCTCGTCATCACTAGGGGCGATGAAGTCATCCTCGCGATCATACTCGTTCTGGCGACCTCCACCTGACGGGAAGTCGTCATCGGAATCATATTCTGGTCGACGTCGCTTGCCCTTTCCTGAGCCTGGCGCGCCTTTCTTTCGAGAGCCACCAGTTCTACGGCCACCCTCTAGGTCGCCAATCGAAAGTCCTCCGCTCCTGTAGCCTCCAGCTCGTCCATCAAGTCGCGCAGCTGCATTCTCCCGTCGTCGCTGTGCTTTCATACGCTCTTTCTCGGCCAGCTCTGCTTCTTTCTTCTGAAGCTCGGGATCTTTCGTAGTTGTGATAATCATATCACCACCTTGTCTTCTGGCGCGCTGGGCGGCTTCCATGTCACGGCTGAACTTGAGTAGAGCTTCGTCCTTCAGGTTCGAGGGAAGCTTCACCGAGTATTGTTCGGAAACGTGGCCCACAGTCATAAATAGCTCACTCGTAAAATGTGCTGCTGCGACGTAGTAGTGGGCGTCGTCGCGCTCTTCGTAATATGGCTTGTCAGCCGCGGGCGCCATTGCCTTCTTCTGTATCTCGTAATGGTCTGCCCCAACAGACATGGTGAGGGATCCATCACTCCAACGGTATATAACAGAGTTGCTCTTTAGCTCGCCGGTTTCGGGGTCCCGTTGGAAGCGGACAACATTTTTGCGCTGTTCGGAGCGCGCATTCTGTATGTCCCATTCAGTCGGCTCAAACGTGTCGGGCTTGTATTCTTCAGCTTGTAGCTTGATGAAGGAGGGAACTTTCATCGTTTGTAGCTATAATTGGTTAGGATTGATCTACAATTGAAGTCAAGATGAAGTGGACGTACGGAACCAGTGCCATCCTTAGAGGTTCGTGGAATCCTGTGTCGATGAAGTGTAACACCCATGATGCGTTTTACCTTGACCTCTTGATCTTCGTCTGCGTCGCCATCTTGGTCGTGGGTACCGTCATGGTCGCGGTTGTCATCTCGTTCATCGCCCTCATCTTGTTCCGAAGCCAGATCTTGATCACTAAGCACTTGATCCATAAACGGAACTTCGCCCTCGTCGCCGAAGAGGTCACCCCCATCCTCAGAGTCGGACATAATGAGGATTTGGTGTACTTGGGGGTAGTATGGAGTTGTATGGAGTATGTTGTATAGAGTTGTATGAAGGGTGTGAGGGTGTTCTTCGGATGTAGAGTAATGCAATTGGAAGACTTGGGAGAATCACGTCAACGTATGAAGGGTGTCGAGGGAGTCGCGATTTGATAATGCGGTGGATGAAATTGGAGTAAGTACCTAAAAGTAAGAGGTAGACTTCCTGGAATCCATATGTTGCTCACCCGCACTGTAAAGATAGCTAGGTACATACGGAAGTCCCCATCAAAAGTTTTGTCCATACGTGCCACCTGACAGCTTTTGATGCAGCTGTTTGGAACCTAACACCATGCGGCAAGATTAGAAATGTATACAAAATTTTAACTTTTATAACATATCTAATTTTAGCTTCAATATATTAATGAAAATATTAAAATTGGATCTATTATAAGTATAAAAGCTTTTTTATACGCCTATATAACTTTTATTATTTGAGGAAAAAATTTTGAGTTATTATATATAAACAAAAGTAGTGTATTATGGATAATACATGCGCTCGATAACCTATAGCTGTTGCCAAGCCCTGTCAAAGCCCTTTAAAAGCTAATAAGGACTGGCCTATGGACAAAACTTTTGATGGGGACTTCCGTACAATACTTTAGTATGTACCTACCCAGAAAGGCGTCAAAATAAGTGCCGATTTTAAGTCTTGGGTAAACAATATCCTTCTTTTCGTAAACTTATTTCTTAGCAACTACAATAGTGAAAAATTCCCAAAATTGGATTAAGAAAATAAAGTCATTAAATTTTAATCCTTAAAAGAAATGAGAAATTTCTATTAGGAAATGGCGAAGTTGTATGAGATACAATTCGGATTGTGACTTCTTGCAAGAATAAAAAAGGCACTTAGTTTGGCGCTATTCTGCTACCCTAAAGCTGCTAAGTGGTAGGTACCTCACTCCATGCAGTCCGTGCTTTACCTTTCCAGAGTCGATAAGAGATTTTGATATCGATAAAGATGATGCAGCTAAAAGAGACTAGCGTTGGGCGCTATGTAGACGAGCGTCTCCTGAAACAGCTCGAGACGTTAAAATATCATTGGGTGAAATAGATGTGGGAAACTTCCACACATCGCAAAGTCACTGTCACATCCCTTCCGCCCCTTTTCCTCGCGAAGCCTCGTCGATTCTTTTATTGTGTCCTCGGTCGGCGACTTCCTTATTTTTCTAACCAAGCTAGAAACTCTGCTATTCACTTTTTTATTATTATTTTCATCTTCTCGCATATCGCCGACAGGCCTCGTTGCCTCTAATAACTTGCCCTATACCGGTACCTGACGCGGCGGTTCTCAAGTGATCATGTCTAATCTATTTTCTGGGATGTAAGTGTATAATGTTTTATTTTTCTATCTTTCCTTTTATCCTATTTTATTTCTTTAAATACCCTACCCCCCCTTTTTAAGGACCATACTATCGCCAAACTCACGTATGGCGACTTATGAGCTACAAAACAAAAAGGCCACGTGCAGAGGACCAGCCATTTTGATTTTAGGGACATTTCCTAGGGTGTTATTCATTTATTATTATGAATGTACCCCGGCCAAAAGAAATTGGCTGTCTCTTATCACAATGTACATATTCAGCTCCGGCTTGTACAGCCTCGCATACGTCACTTGGACATATAAGCTGTTTATGGATGGTCTTTCTATCTATGCTGCACGTCGACTCCCCAGAAACCAACCTATCACCCATGCGAATTTTAACATCTTGTAAGACAAGAGTCGGTATAATACATACTCAACAACGGGGGTTGGTTCATAACGTGAAGCCGTGGTTCTGGGAATATTGAAATCATCCAACACAGTGCAAGTTGGAAGTTGGGTACAAGCAGCACAACCTTTTTTATTCATAAAAAAGAACCCACACAAAGTTGTTTTGTGAGACGGACTTTTAAAGCTCATACGAGCCAAAAAGCTATCGTGGGTAATTTAGCCCCCTGCTCCAAAAAAGAGAATCTTGACCTATGTCTTCACCTATTCCCTATTCCCTTTTCCCTTCCCCCCCTTAGATGGGGAAAGATTAAGGCGCCAGCAAAGCATCCTGGAATGTTGGTTCCCAATACAAAACGATTTCAGAATGGAGCAAGTAGCAGCCCGGACTCCTACTATGGGTCTATTATATGCAAGCGCTATTCTCCTACTACCCTTTATTATCCTTACTATCCTTACTACTACCGTTGTCTCGGTTTCATATTTGCTTGTGGGCTTATCGGGTTCTCAGTTTGGATAAGTGACTGAGAATCATGAAGTCAAAGCTGGCCTTCCCCTACCTAACCCACCAAAATTATATATATAAGGCCGGGGCGCCTCACGCTGCTCATTGGTTCTTCCCCACTGTCTCTTGTCAGCTCCATATACATAGGGCACCGGACGCACAACAAAGGAATAGTCGATAGTTGCTAACTTCCCACCTTCAGAAACGCTCGATTGAGAGGGACTTCGGGCAAAGCCCAAGGTCAGAATAAGAGCCCCGTTCAAACCACCAGCGGTCAACCCATCTCTCCCACCAGTCTCTCCCAAGGCAGCCAGTCACCCATTAGTCTAGCACCAAAGATCCCTCCACTTCCTAGCTCACCATCCTTAGCTCAGAATATCGGCATGGATGAATCCAGCAACGCAGGAGCCAATGGCGACGACGTCCTCGGTGTTTATCACCTGCCTCGACCTCTGCCTCTATGGCTCAACGCACAATACGCGAAGCATATCGTGAAGGGTAACTTCATGACCTTGAGTGCCCGCCCGAAGACCGTGGAACAGGGGGAGTGGATTGCTCATCAAGGTAAATAGCATTGGTGTTATGTGCTTCATGAACTTGGCCGGAAAACTTCTAACGTATTGCAGTGGTTGAGCATTACCGCAACCTCTGGAACTTCGTACGGGTGATTCATGAAAAAGAAGAAGATGGCAGTACCATCTGTAACCCCCAAACTTGCCCTCGGATGTCCGCTGGCGCGTGAGTAGAACATCCATGAAAGTGGCCAACGGTTTGGCGTATCTAATCCGGGATATAGGAACCATTCCTTCACATGGCTGAACTACAAGCGGGAGCCCGTCGAGTTGCCGGCCTACGAGTATATCACGCTTATGCAGCGGTGGATATCTGGAAAGATCGACGACACGAATATTTTCCCTACTGATACCAACGGCGTTTCTTACGCGCACAACCCGTCCATCACCACGACGCCGCTCTCGCAACTATCGAATCCCGAAGACAAAGACTGGCTTGGAAAGGCCAGTGGGTTCCCTGAGAACTTTTTGGAAGTCTGCCAGACCATCTTTAGACAGATGTTTCGGGTATACGCTCATCTGTATTGGGCGCACTTTATCGATCCGTTCTACCATTTGAACCTCGAAAAGCAGTTGAACAGCTGTTTCAGCCACTTCGTGCTGACAGCCTGCGCGCTGGACATGCTGAAGCCCCAAGAGTTAGAGCCTATGCAACCGTTGATTGACCTATGGGCGGCCAACGGTACTTTCCCGCCTGGCTCCAAGGCATATGAGTATTCCAACCAGAAAGCCGGAGAGCGATTGATGCAGCTTGCGAATGTCGCTTAGGGTGCGCCTCGCCATCATATTGCACGACGATGGTAGCCGTTGAAGGCTGATATGCCTGAGGCATTGGTCCGGGATTGAGTAGCGGCCGGATCTTCTATACAACTAGCCTAGGACGGCGAGCAGTACGGAAGGAGAAGGGAAAAAGAAGACCCATAATATCGCCTCGTACACACCGCAAATGGATATCCTGAAATTGAGGAGTTGGCACGAGGCGTTTTCGTTTTGAGATTTGACTAAGGAGAATCAGCTCGCGACGCACGGGAAGAAGAGTGCGGATGGATTCGGTTGGCAAATAACGTTCGTATGAAACGACGTACCACTTTCTGCGATAACGACGCGATACGATATGGTGCGAGATTTTGCATCTCGAGAGTTCTATAGCATAGACGCAGCATTACTACTTAGGTAGAGAATGAGACAAGATAATCGATAACTACACTACATAGATGCTAGATAGATCCATGCTGCTGCTCGTGTGGCATATTACCTATCTGACCTACCTGAGTATCTATATGCCTAACCTATATATTCTATGTAATTCATAGTGATATAGTGATATTCAGTCCGGAATCTACGAGAGTAACCCGCGCTGCTTTTTTATCTCTGTTCTTAGATATCTGCATCTTCTATCTATCTATCTAATGCTTCGAAAGACTAGCCGTGCCGCCGAAGGTGGGCTGCTAAATACTTCCCCGCATTCGATTAATGATTAATGCAGACGAACAGTTCAAATGGATGATCGAATCTCAAGGAAAACTCTAGGACTCTAGGTACAGTACGCATTTATACTTTATAGCGCAAAAGGGAAGATTCGACGCAACAAAGTCGTCCCTCTCGTCAGCTAAATGCTATCTTTACAATAGTAATTCAAATCCTCGTCAGCACAAATTACCTCTTTGGGTACCTAAGTCTACTATGAACGTCTCCTTCAGCGCGGGTAACCCAACGGATGATGCACATCTACAACGGTGCTGGAGGATCCAGAACTGCGCGGCCTGTCTGAAGAAGGAGTCGGACTGCAGTTGGTGTCCGTTCGTACGTGTGCTGTTCTTTATATGTAAAATAAAAAGTTCACGGTTTAGAGATTTCAGCAGGATTAAGTCTTGTCTAACGTATATATCCATATACCCTTAGTCCTGGACATGCGTTCCCAACTCGAACCGGATCCAATTACTCGCGCCGGCATGGGACGAGAACGTATGTCCGCACTGGGCTGAGCGGTGGGAAATTCGTACTCGGCCGCTCGGCTGCCAGGTCTCTACCATCACCACGCTGACTTCGCTTGTTTCTATCGCATCAACACTCATCTTCGTGCTGCTCGTTACATTGGTGGTGTTTGGGATACAGAGGCTTAGGGATTATAGTAAGAAGAACCCAGGCTGGTGGAAGATATGGAAATACGACTGGAGGCGTTGGAACGAACTTCGACAACAGTGGCTTCGTGTGAGGATTGGAGATCGAACCGGTACGGAAACTCGGGAATCAAATCGCGAACAGGAGCCATTGCTACCGTCCTGAGTACGTATATAAAAGAGCATAGCTAGGTCACAGGGAAACAAAGTCTATGGATAATGATCTGATATCGAATTTGATCTTGACTTGCACTTTTCAGCCAGAGCTGACTGGGGGAATAATAGCGACCTCATCGCCCTCCTTGATCAGAGTTTCGGCAGATTCGTCGCCAGGCTCTGGGATGTCGACGTAATTAAGATTGACTGTCACCAAGCACGAACTGAGAACTTTGTCTTTGATACCACTATATTTCTCTTCTAACACATCGAACAACTTCTGCAGAGAAAGTGGTGCAGGTAATGTATCGAATTCTTTCGAGGTGAAAGAACTTGCACTTGCGAAATAGAGGATATTGAAATAGCCTTTCGGCGGCTTGGGAACGGTGCCCATTGCGGAATCTAATTGGGTCTATGAAGAAACATCGACCATGTCTGAAATTCTTGTTAGTTACTATATTTCCAAAAGAGATTCTAACAAGAGTGAGTGAATGGGTGTTGATTCAGAGATCTTGGTGATATGGTAGAACATCAGTGATGATCAGGTAATACATGCTATTTATATGCATCATACAACGTGAGTATAGCTTGAAAAAGGAAATGGCTTACCATATGTCAATGGAATGGGTTAATCTTTGGTTACCCAAGTTGAGAAAGTGAGGTTGAAGAAGGAAAAGAGAAAAGAAAAAGGAATTGCAGCTTTTGAAGCTAGTCGTAGGGGAAAAAAAAAAGTTCTTAGACGCTAGTGGTATGGATTAGTAAGCGATATAGTTAGTCTCCTGTAAGTTTATCAGTTCAGTTTTCTTCATGCGATAGCAGAAACTATCGGTACTGATTGCGATCTTGAAGTCCCTAGGTAAGCTTAAAATAGGACATTTAGATTGCAGAAATGAGGAATATCAATTCAAAGACGATCAAGTAGCCGTATCACGCGAAGTGCATTGTTCGGGGTATGAATCGTGCTTTATTCGCAATGCAGAATGCCCATCATAGTCCGGCGACTCCTGTAACAAAAGGAATCTTGACCGCGAATCCTGTATGATGCTACTGATCTTCGACCGTAGTCTGATCGTAAGCTAGCAGTAAAATCCTGACCCTCATGCTCGCAACTCCTCCCAAAGGAAATTCCATTCTTATCGTAATCGTCGGGCCTCACGCTCAGACTCGAGTAGGCAGAGAATGTCGTCCTCACGAACTATATAGTCATCTAGTTAGTTATCGTCAAATCGCTCGGCCATAAAAATTAAGGAGATTTCGTGGGTTCGCACCTGGTCCCTTGACGTTTCGGATGATGCTTCGGGTTTGGTCGTCCATGAATTCGACACGGACTTGGGTAACACCACCGCGAGAACCTATATCCGTCAGCTCCTGTTCATTTCAACCTGCGACGTCGAATATTTCGGATTGCGAGAATGCGGTGAGGGGAATCGTACCGGTTCGGCCTAGGACGCGGGTGACCTTGACAAGCTTGACGGGCTGCTTAGAGGACTCCATATTTGCAATCTGAGTGGTTTTATTAGGGCTGAGGTTTCGCAAATGGGGTCGGGAATGCTTTTCGTACTTGTGATTGAAGTTTTGCAAGGGGTTTGCTGCCTGGTCGCGGGAATGGAAATTTGTCAAAAGTTGGTAGTAGGAATTTTGATTAGTTCAAAAGTTGTAGTCTCGCTTAAGGTGTTCTTAGTTGTGGGTAGGGCTTTTTTTTTCGTAACGCATGGACCATGTTAGTACCTTGGTACATACCTCCTTACGTTTTATCATATATGCATCTTCTTTTAGATGCATAATAAGCATTAACTCTACTTTATAGTTGCATGAGCAATAGCGGACTTTTTGACATAGATCATAGCATGATATTCATAGGGATATTATTGCATCACTCTTTACTTATCCTTTTCTCAGAATGTTAAAGGTTTGATGCTTCGTAATAGGGTATCAGGGCCGACGTAAATCACAAGTAGATACAATAGTATCACCACTATCAAGACAACCCAGCGACTTTGGCTTCTAGATCTTTTACCCACCCTTCTACCACCTTCATATTGGCCGTCATAGTCGCACCCCCTTCACCCATAACTGTTTCTATCTTCTCTAGACCCTCTCTCCACTGCTTGATATCAGCAGCCATTTCGCTCTGCGATCTTTCGATACGCTCGAGCGTCTCATTAGCCGTCGCCGCATCGGCATGAATAGCTCTCAGCGAGCGGAGTCTATCTAGTAGTGGAGGTAGAAGGGGCGCTAAGCTTTCGATGGTTGGTAGTGTCCCATAGAGAGCGTTTATCTTAGCTGTTTGTTCTGAATCGTCTGCTTCAATCGGAGAACCACCCGAAGAGGCAAGGGAATCCTGGGCTGCCTTAGCTGCCTTCCTCGACTTTTCCAATTGTTCAGCTTCTTGAGTTAATGTCCGTACCCGGCGACTAATACTGTCGAGGGATGAAGTAGACGCTTCTGATAACGTCAAAATCTGGTTCTGCAGCGTTTCCAAAGTAGGCATAATAGCTCGGCGTAGGCCATTCCTTTCTAACTCGGGCATAGCCGAGGAAGTAATACCAATAGCTTTCTCGAGTAAAACCAGTCGCCGATCGAAGTCAGCAGCTTTAGCGAGGGCGTGACTTTGTTCGTAACTCGGCGCGTAAGTGACGGTATATGTTGCCTCGTTTAATAGTGACTGGGTTGATATTTGACTCTCGCCCTTCGTTTGATTGCCGGTGACCGCTGTTGGGTGATCTCTAGTCGCCACTACTCTTTCTGGAACAATCGAAATCTCCTCCAATGCCTGGCTTAATGAGACGAGGTCTACATCTTGGTCTGGTATAGCCTCTGCCGACTCGGACTTCCGTTTACCATACTCTTCCTTAGCTTCTTCGATCTCGCGCTTTAGCCGTGCGATTTTTCTCTGCAGATCCTCACCTCCCTCTTCGTCACTCAAATCGCCGATCTGTTCAGTACCGTCTTCGAGGATTCGTTGTCTTCGACTGGAGGTCTTATATGATTTCCGCTTTCCATTCAGCCGATCGGAAAAATCCACGTCTCGAGCGTCAACCTGTGCAGGTAAGAAACGAGACCGAGCTTGATCTATTCGGAGTCGCGAATGCGAGATTTCGTGGATATCATCGTCATCGTCTTCGTCGAATTCGTTGTCCGACTGCGACCGACCTGCAGTAGTCTAGGGGGGCGGTTTAGAATGATGTTCGTTCTACTAGGAGTATCAATATATCCTTACAGGAACGGTAGAATTGTCGTCCGTCAACTCGGGAGTCTCATAAATGTCAGGTGCAGAGTCCTAGATGCTGATTAGTACAGTATATAGGCAAATCTCAAGTATTTGAACATACTAGGTCTGGTAATGCGGCATACTTTCGATTTAATGCCATATCGAAGGTTGGGATTTTTCGCAGATTCCAATCGGCAAAGTTTCCTAGCTTGTTGTTAGGGAGAGCTGTAGAAATTCAGATGCAAACAACGAAAGCCAAATGTGAAAGATGGAATTAAGATGAGAGTACGTACCCAGAAGTACATGAACTCAAGCCCGTATGTAGATGTACTTTCCAAAGGACATGTGGCTGCATTTGTGGCTTATTACCATAAAGGTCCACCTCCACCTGCCCTCTAACGCGTCTTGCAACGCGTCGTTCTTGCTCTATGTATGTACTTCAAGGTACATAACCGTCACCAAAATTGCTATGAGTAATGGCTCCATCTCATGTTAATCCATTAAAACACACATGACGCACGGAGATACAGAAGCATCTGCGATTAATTATCAGTGCGTTTATTCCAAGTACTCCTCATAATTATCTTGTTTCCTTAGTTACGGTACTAACTAACATATTATTTGCATTAAAGCAATTCCTTAGGTACCTAATGCATGAGGCACATGAAGCACACTTTCTTTTTGGCTGTGCTTTTCTCACCTTATTAAGTAAGACTCTTACTCTTCACCTTCAATCATTGCCTCAGCAATCGTATGGGTATATGTTCCTTGGCGCGAGACAATCAGTCATATTGCATCTTGTTTGTGCTTGGTATATCCGCACACTGCTTGGTCCCGGTAATAAAAGTCAAGGAAGTTTCAATGCCGATTATTATACCAAGACGGCGTGTCGGGTTAAGCCTCGCCCAGAATCCGCCTCGTCTTTTAAAGAGAATTGGAAATCAAGAAACTAGACCTCCTGGATCTGAATCTAACAATGTCAGAAGCAAAATACCCGCCTCAAACATGAATAGACTTGGAAAGAATCGAGAACCAGAATCCATCACTGCGCCACCTCAGAGTAGTGATGAAGAAGAGGAGGATTATCAACAACAACGCCACAATAGCTCGCACGACTCTGATTCTGACAACAATGACAGCCGATACAAAGATATAAAGCCTACAATTTTCAGTAGCTCGCAAAAGGGTGGGCCTTCCAGCTCGGCTGGTTCAAAGAGATCATCTGAAGATATTACTCCAGAGGCGAGGAATCACCTCACGAATGCATTCGGCTTCACAAAAATTCAAAAGCGAACTATCACCAAGCGCACCACAACTTACAGCGATAAATCATCTCAGCCTAGACCTTCACAGAGGAGAGCATCACAAAAGCCCGGACCTAAACCTTCAGTATCACAGCTTGAGAGTCAGTCCATGCACCTCACTTACCGTAGCTATCACTAACGAAAGGTTTTCTTAAACTATTAGATGACTCAGGCAAATCATTTAGGCATTTTAAAACTAGCCCGAGTCCCGAAGGTATTCGGTCACCTCCAGCGAAGCGGTTTGTAAAACCTGAGAATATCAGCCCAGAGAAGGCAGAGCCCTCTAAAGCTTTCATCAAACCTTCATCCTTGTCAGACTCTAGTCCAAGTCGAGACACCAAGAAACCCATATTTAGACGTGGCAGTTTATCATCAGATGATTCACTATCGAGGAGTAAATCCAAAAAGCTCGGTCTAGAAGAATCAAATGCGGCAGTAGAAGCAAAGCCAGCTTTACGGCCTGGTAGGATAAAAGATTCGAAGAGATCTAAGAATAGGAAGCGAAAATCCCTCCATGAACCCGGGGTAGATGAATTCTCTCAGAGACCAGCTTTTAAGCTGCATGCTTTGGATGATATTGACGACCTAGACGACAGCGACGATGTGGTTTTTGACGTGTTTGGGAGTAAAGACTCCGATGACGAAGCAGGTGATGTCAGTATACAAAGCCCACTAGCTACCACAGCGAGGTGTCCTATGTGTCATGAAGTAGTCGATCCCGAGCTTCTAGCAAAGCATTCAGACCACGGCAGAATGAACATAAAGAAACAAGCAGCATTCTGCAGGTTACACAAGCGACGGGCGGCGTTGGATTCCGGAGCTCGGAAAGGATATCCCAAGGTTAACTGGGAGAGGCTTGATACACGATTAGACACGTACCATGGTTTATTGAAAGAAATCTTGGAAGGTACTCGAAAATCACACTATCACGAAGTGTTACGAGAGAACGTCGAAGCGGGAAAGAATCGGACGTTACTCAAAACCGACGACAGTCTTACACCAGGCTACTATGGGCCACATGGACTCCGCGTTATGACCGAGTATATCTTGCGGACTTTATCGTCAGTTATCCGAAAGCGTGCAGTTGAAGACAGACTCGTTTCCGCTAGAGGTTATACAGGATACGTCCAGGCAGTGTTAGTGCCCGAGTTAACAGTCCGCCTAATCATGGAGGACATGGACATTGCAGAAGAAAAGGCGCGGGATATTATGCTGGAAAGTATTGATGTCGGAGAGCTCTTATATGAAGACACTGGCGATGTTATTGCCGGTGTTAGTGATGAAGAGGAAATAGCATAGTAGGATCCCAAAGGAACTAGAAAACCTACGTTGAGCGGATAGTCACAGTACGATAAATAAGCATATGCGTCCATCTAAATGTAGACGCTTAGGGCTGTCACACTGCAGCTAGATCTTCTGTCTATCAAAAGCTCTGATTGGGCTAATGTTATTATACGCATTAGCTCTTTAGACACTACATGTTAGCTTATGTAGATCCTGCAGTAAATGCTAAAGAAATCATTCTGTCGTTTGTCAATTTTAATTGTATAGATCGATAGCTTGGTGTCCCAAAATCAAATACACATACAAGTTATCGATTTAAAGATTTTTGGTAAGTTCATCTTTCCAAAATGAAAGTATTATAACTTTTGATACCCCTTTGGCCCCTCAACTATGGATTGTCATAGGATAGAACATAAGATTAAAATACCTAATGTATGTATTAATGTTAGGCATATAGCATGTCCATACATCCAGGTGGCTAGGCAGATAAAGTACATGTATGCATGCATGTGCGAGCGCGGGAACTTGCGGCAGCATACGACATGCAGGCTGTCGGTCCGGCTTGGTTATTGTACATATATGTGTAACATTGTCGCCTACCGAAATAAATACACGTTGATATACGTTGACTGGAGCATCGCTTGTGACTTGATAAGCCTCCTGTGAGCTGGTCCGGGTCGTGGGGGAGATGCCGGACCAGTCCCTAGGGGCAGTGCCCCATGGAAGACAGAGCACAAAGACGAATCCGATTTCATTTCTCCCATCTCGGATCATAGCGTGGAATGACAAGTCGACTTGTCATCCCGAACACTTGTGTAAATATATATATCAAACTTGCTTCGATTGGAACTACATACGAACGGAAATATTCAACAAATAATATTGGCGTAAAAAACATTAGGTACCTACTCGATGAAGCGAGCATCTTCATCCGATATTTGACTGCATCTGGCGCCTATTACAAGGATTCTGGAGCGGCGCTAAAACTTCGTCTGGGGGCCAAGGGGTGCCGATGTCTGTGGAGTTAAAACTAACCCGGTTTTGTAAATGTTAGCAGATGGCGCAGAGATCATATAATAGTCAAAGCCATTTGAACCCGCATTTTTGGCTTTTCACCGACGCCTTGGGACAGGGCAGTAGGTATTCAGTACCTCTGTCAAGGTGGAGATCTTATTTACAAGTAACTATATATTTACTATTGACACTCGTAAATGTAAATATGTAAGCAATAAGCCTCATATCTCGAGTCACGGGCTTCTCTGCTCGAGTCATACTTACACATGTAGTAATGAAATATAACCATCGTAGCCTGATCCACGGAAGAGCGGTAACACCAGGGTATGACTTTGCTGCCAAGTCGAAAATAAATCGGTTCGGAAACAGGTTTTATCTGATTTGTTGACATTTATATATATATGTTATATATATACACACACATAGAGACAGAGGCGAATCGTGTAGTTATACTACCTGCTTATATGTATATGGTGAGATTCGGTAACCGTAAGTGGTATTGAGTTTTTGACGCAGGCTTACTTCCAATGCACATGTACGTAAAATGGTGTGATCGGGGGCTAACTAATAAGCGTTGGGCATATTTACAAATTCTTGGACATGACAGGCTCGATTACGTAGTGTATAGATTTCAGATGAACTTGTTTACCCCTCGAGGAAGCCGACTTAAATAGAAATATGCTTAAATAGACATATGAAAAAGAAAGACAGAAAGATAGGGAATCGGACGGATTGTCTCAATAGTAATAGTAAAGATAGAATCCCGGAAACCCGGCATCTATCGTATGCATAGCTCTTATGTACCTACCTACTATGATGATAGACTGTATTAGGTTAGGTATTAGTATTCAGCCATTAAAGTCCTACGTGACTAGCGCAATCATGATCGTGGAATCCATGACTTCGTCGAGTGTACCTACAAAGTTTCAATTTCGATATTGCCTTATGTATGTGGTAAGGGCCTGGCGTCCTTGAATCAAAGTTATTTAACAATATTTAATAATAATAAGAAGAAGAAGACGACTAAGACGATTATTGAGGTTTGAATATGCGCGACAAGCACGGATTAGGAACTGAGGATGTTGAGCCTGGGGGTTCTTTTACCAAAAAAAGATCTTACCCCACTGATTTAATCGATAGGCCTTTCTTGAGCGGACCTTTGAGCGGGCGAGACGTTCAGTGGTTCAGAGGCGTGGCTGCTCCCTCATATTGTATGTACATACCAGCTTGTACCGAAGGTTATGCCCGCGGTTGCACTGCACGTACCACCCGAACCTATCTACTTTTAGTTCAATTCTGACACTGACAACCTCTTACCCGATAGTAGCAGTATTGTATCGTACCAGCATAGTAGGATGTAGCAGCAATTAATACCCTAGTGATTCTCCCCACTTGTAAGTTGCAGCAGCAGCAGCAGCAGCACCTGCCCTGCCTTCAACTTCGCCCTGCTTTGCAAGACCTTGTTACATTCAGTCTGCGTCTACCAAATCCAAAACCTTTTCAGCCCTCAATCTTGGCTCTGGGCTTTACCGCATTCTTCGTCTCTAGCAGCCCGCCTATCTCTTACCAAGATCCTTTTTCTTGAATATCAACCAGCTTTTTCTAGCGCACTTGGAGACGCTGCGCTTCTCCGTGCACTCTGGATTACCATCTCCATATAGATACGAATATACATACCTACATACCTACCTACATACCTACATTCATACATTCATACATACCTAACCTAACCTCATACATACATGCCTACCTAGCTTCACGATACAAAGCCGACTTAAAACTTGAGAACTCTCTAGAGGGAAATGTTCTACTCTACCCCTCTTTGATGGCGCCGCCCTATTAATAAAAAGCTGCGAGGACCAGCGCGAGAGCGACAATGACAATGACGCGAGATGACAGCCGTATCACCTCCTTCGCGAGTTCCAGCAGTGGTCACAGTGGTCACTCAAGTGTTACGCTGAAGCCATCCGTTCCTAATCGTTCAGTCTCGGTCTCTTCAACCTCGCTCTCCTCAGCCTCCACTAAAGCTACGCCGAAACCCATCAAGACGAGCGAATATGGCAAAATCAGGTACGTCATGACTGGATTCTTTCTTCTCTATACGGATTGGGCCCAGTGAATCATGTGCGGAGCTATCGGCCTTGTCACATTTCATCCGAAGCCTATCTCGAGTGTCCCTGGTGAGGATAAATTAAGTGCCGAGGAACAAGTCAACTGTCTCTAGCGAAATAGTCGCTTTGTCTACAACGATGTCATTAGCAGCAAAGTTTCTGAAAGCTAACCATGTATGCGTTTCGAACATTACACAGACCGTCTGCTGAAGACTCTCAAGTCTCACCGACAACTTCCGGTCATCGCCTTGCTTTATCACCGACTTCGACCGCATCTAGCAGTTCACTACTCGACAGTCGACGAATGAGCGACCTTGCCGACTACCGTCGCGATCTTGCCGTTCTTAACCCAGCTAGTGGTCGTATTCCCCAAATCCAACGAGATCCTCCAACCAGTCCGAATTCTCAGCATAATATTGCGCCTTGGATGTCTGTCAACGGTGGGGCGGCTACGTCTCCGACTGGTTTCGGGACGAGCTTCTACAATGATTCGAGCGACAATGTATCCACTACCTCCCAACTTTCGCCCGCTTTTAGATTAGGCCCTTCGCGGCCTGCTCAGGCATCGAGCAATGAGTCCCCCGATGCGGCGTACTTCACGGATGACAGGCGACCTTCAGCAGCTAGTATAACAACAGCAAGTAGTCAAGGCTCTAAAAACAGTGGTAGTAGAGGGGGGCTTAAGAAATTACAGGGGTTCTTCGGAGAGGATTTTCCAGGTCGCGATTCATCCGAAACTAGCCTGCCAGCACCGCCTCTGCCCTCTCAAAATCAAAAAGATCAACGTTCCTACTCTTTCAACCGACCGCGTCGTGGGAGGAACGACTCGAACGCTACCGATCATACCAGAGAGCCTTCGCCCTCTTCCTCACGACCGCGTACGCCGGTACCTTCAAGCGATGTAGTACCATTTTTATACCAAGAGGCCAATGATATCGCCAAATACGGTGAAGCTCCGGTTCGCGATATACTGACCGGTCCAGACAGAGAGCGCTACACAGGGGAAAGTTCTACACAAATACCACCGAAAACTTCGTCGTCCTCTCGCTCTGGACACTCGATTGTGCATTTGTCTAGTCATCACCGTCACCACAGGAGCATCGACGACTCCAATACTTTGCGCCCGGTTATCAGTCGCGAAGACCCGGCTCTAAACGTTCAAAATATGAATCAAAATATGAAGGAAAGAGGCGGCTCTGCAGCGACTGCGCCGCGATCGCGGGCCCAGAGTCCCACGCCAAGCAGCAATAGCAATGGCAGTAGACTTGCATCTATCGATGGCCAAACATCCCCCGGCGCTCCTGGAAAACGGGGCATCTTTGATCGGCTACGACGACACAAGCACAAGGACGATAGCCAAGCATCCCGTTTAAGAAGCATGCCCGGCTCTTCTCGCTCGCTTGCACCATCGTCATCCCGGCAAGATTTATCGAAAGGGAATCAGTCGCCTTATGACAAAGCTCCCCTTGCTGCGGAAACTACAGCCCCCCAAACTCGCCCATCCACCTCACGACAAGCGACTTTCAATAATAAATTCCCCTTCTCGAAGAAGGGGCGTCCGCATAAGACCTATGACGATCCCGATGAACACATCGGTCCAACTGATAGGAATGACAAGGGCAATGTGTTCGTTCTTGATACAAATCTGAACGATATGGAGGGCATATTGGCACAACCTCCGCCTTTGACACCTATGGAGCCTTTGTTCGTACCGACAGATATCGAGCCTTCGGAACCAGTTCAATCCAAAGGAACCGGGGCATGGAACGCGCCAGACAGCTGGGCTGTCCGTCGTAATGCAGAGGAAAAAGAGACTCATGTCCCTGAAGTTGAGGAAGTCGGGGCGCCACCAAAACCCGAGGAGAAGCAGAGTCCTCACTGCATACGGGTATTCCGCGCCGATGGCACCTTTGCAACCGTACAGATGCCACTGAACTCCACCGTTTCCGACGTTATGACCCAAGTCGTTAAGAAGACATTCGTCACCGAAGGTCTCGAGAACTACCATATTGTGTTGAGAAAGCATAATTTATCTCGGGTTTTAGCTGCTCCAGAGAAACCGCTTCTAATACAGAAGAGATTGCTGCAACAGGTAGGATATGAGGAAAAAGATCGCCTGGAAGATATTGGCCGAGAAGACAATGGTTACTTGTGCCGTTTCTTATTCCTGTCAGCGAGGGACAACCATTTCACAATGAGCCCCCAGGACCTCGGGCTCGGTAGAGCCACGAAGTTCAACCATGTTGATCTTTCCGGACGAAACCTAATTACAATTCCTATCACGCTCTATTCCAAAACCTCCGATATAATATCTTTGAATCTATCCAGGAACCTTTCTCTCGACCTTCCCCGGGACTTTATCCAAGCGTGTCACCAGTTGCGTGATATCAAGTTCTCTAATAACGAAGCTCGAAAATTGCCCATAAGCATCGGGAGGGCGAGCAGTTTAACATATCTTGACGTATCGAATAATCGACTAGAGGAACTGGAACATGCTGGGCTTGGCCACCTTACTGGTTTATTGAAGCTGAGCTTAGCAAATAATCGTCTGAACCACCTACCTCGGGAGTTTGGCGCTTTCAGGGCGCTTCGCTCTCTAAATCTGTCTTCGAATTTCCTGGACAAGTTTCCAGTTTTCTTATGCGACCTGGAAAGCCTGGTAGACATCGACGTCAGTTTCAATTCAATCGCATCTCTCCCGGACGAACTAGGGAGGCTACAAAGTCTCGAAAAGTTTGTCATGACCAATAACCGGCTTGTCGGGTCCTTACCATCAACATTGAGGGAGCTTCTGAACCTCCGCGAGTTGGATATAAAATACAACGGGCTCACTTCGATAGATGTCGTATACGAACTTCCTAAGTTGGAGATTCTATCTGCAGATCACAACATGATTTCCCAAATCGTCGGTAGCTTCGAGCGAGTCCGCAGTTTGAAGTTGAATTCTAACCCCATCACCAAATTTGAAATTACGAGCCCTGTGCCAACCCTCAAGATGCTCAATTTGTCAAACGCTCAGCTTGCCAGCATCGACGGCTCGTTTAACAACATGGTTAATTTAGAGAGGCTTGTGCTAGACCGTAATTACTTTGTTTCTCTTCCTAGTACCATTGGTACTTTGAGAAGGCTGGAACATTTTAGCATAGCCCACAACTCTGTAGGCGAGCTACCTCCGGAAATTGGTTGTTTAAGCGAACTGAGAATACTGGATGTCAGAGGGAACAATATTAGAAAGTTGCCAATGGACTTGTGGTGGGCAAACAAGTTGGAGACGCTCAATGCCTCTTCAAATGTGCTAGAGAATTTCCCAAAGCCCGCTTCACGTCCACCCCAGATGCCCGGAGAATCTTCAGGCTCGCCTGCTCCTAGTAATAAGCTGCCTACCGGACCTCTATCTCAAGCGTCTAGCTCCGAAGATCTTCTCGCCGATAGATCGCGCCAACCAAGTCAAGCATCAAGCACATTACTGAGCGTTGGACCTTCTCCCGTTCCTTCTAGCGACAGAAAAAGTTCTGTTGTTTCGGTCTACGGAAAGGGGGGGCGCAAAACTTCGGTCCTTTCGCGAACAACAACGGCTAGTAGCAGTACTAACGGGACTATGACTCCTGCCATAGGGTCGAGAAAAGACTCGGGACTTTCTACCCGGTTAACTAACACGTTTGCCGGTTCGTTGAGAAACTTATATCTTGCTGATAACCAGCTAGACGACGATGTGTTCGAGCAGATCACGCTGCTGGCCGAATTGCGCGTTCTCAATTTATCGTATAACGACTTGAACGACATGCCACAACGGTGTATCAAGAATTGGCCCCAGCTCGTAGAGCTTTATTTGTCGGGCAACGACCTCACAAGCTTGCCAGTTGATGATCTGGAAGAGTACAGCTTGCTTCAGGTGCTCCACATTAACAATAACAAATTCACGAACCTTCCCGCAGATATTTCCCGAGCCAAAAAGCTGGCTGTATTGGATTGTGGAAACAATTCCCTTAAGTACAATATCTCAAACGTGCCATACGATTGGAATTGGAACCTAAACCCAAATTTGCGGTTCCTCAACTTGTCAGGAAACAAACGACTGGAAATCAAACAGACAAATGCTGGCCTAGTGTCCCAGAACCGCGAGCAATATACCGACTTCAGTCGGTTGTTGAACCTTCGTGTGCTTGGATTGATGGATGTCACCCTTACTCAGCCAAGTATTCCAGACCAGAGCGAAGATCGTCGTGTCAGAACCTCAGGTTCATTAGCTGGCCATCTACCATATGGTATGGCTGATACACTAGGTAAAGGCGAGCACCTATCAACCATCGACCTGGTCGTCCCGAGGTTCAATTCCTCAGACTCAGAGACGCTCTTAGGCTTGTTTGACGGACAGGCATTGTCCAGCGGTGGCTCTAAGATCGCCAAGTATCTTCACGAGAATTTCGGGCATATCTTCTCAATGGAACTGAAAGCTTTGAAGACACGCCAAAACGAGACGCCTGTAGATGCGCTTAGGCGTGCATTCCTCGCCCTTAACAAAGACCTTGTAACTGTAGCGGTTGAGCATAGTGAAAAGAGGCCGTTGATGTCG
This sequence comes from Daldinia vernicosa, assembly GCF_022497035.1. Classification (NCBI taxonomy): domain Eukaryota; kingdom Fungi; phylum Ascomycota; class Sordariomycetes; order Xylariales; family Hypoxylaceae; genus Daldinia; species Daldinia vernicosa. Next base: position 117,074 of record NW_025953956.1, on the reverse strand, counting down.
CATCGTGGTTCGTCAGCGTCGGTCGTCCTTAGCAAGGAAGACCTTAATTCTGGGGGTGTTGCCACTGTGGCATACCTGCAAGGTCAAGAACTGTACGTTGCCAATGTCGGCGACGCACAGGCAGTACTCATCCAATCCGACGGCCAACATAAAATCCTCACGCGGAAACACGACCCCGCAGAGCCGGGTGAGCGTCAACGAATACGCGATGCTGGAGGTTGGGTATCGCGCCAGGGGAAGCTGAATGATCTACTCGAAGTCTCTCGTGCCTTCGGCTATATCGACTTAATGCCGGCTGTACAGGCAGCTCCCCATGTTCTACAGATACCTATCGCGCCGCAGGACGAAACGATTTTAATCGCAACAAAGGAGTTATGGCAGTATCTTACTCCGGGCTTAGTGGTCGACGTCACTCGATCGGAGCGGGGCGATCTCATGCGTGCTGCACATAAGCTACGAGATCTTGCTATCGCGTACGGTGCAACTGGGAAAATCATGGTCATGATGATCAGCGTCTCTGATCTCAAGCGGCGCCAGGAGCGGTCAGCTCGTTTGCATAGAGGGCAGAGCATGTCACTGTATCCCTCTGGCGTCCCAGACGATTTTCAGTATCCGGCCAGGCGAGGCAGAAAAGTCAAGGGCGAGGTCCAAGACTCCACATTACACAGGCTCGATCCTGAAGTTCCCGCCCCTACTGAAAAGCCATCCATTGTTTTCACTGATATCAAGAACTCAACTAATCTGTGGGAAACGTACCCGTCGGCCATGAGATCCGCGATAAAAGTGCACAATGAAATTATGCGACGGCAACTTCGTCGAATCGGGGGGTACGAAGTCAAGACTGAAGGTGATGCCTTCATGGTCTCTTTCCCTACCGCCACCTCGGCGCTCTTGTGGTGCTTTGCCGTCCAAACCCACCTACTAACGGCAGATTGGCCCTCGGAAATTTTGAACTCGGTTTCTTGCCAAGAGGTGTACGATAATGATAATAACCTCATCTTCAGAGGCTTATCGGTCAGGATGGGTATCCATTATGGCGAACCGGTGGCCGAGATTGACCCCGTTACACGTCGTATGGACTATTTTGGTCCAATGGTGAATAAAGCATCTCGTATTTCTTCCGTAGCCGATGGAGGTCAGATTACCGTGTCCACGGATTTTATCTCCGAAATTCAGCGTTGTCTTGAGACCTACCAGGAAAATGAGCGAAATGGAGCTGCTGGCTCTGAGGAAACTTTCGATGATGATGCAACGTCGGCGGCAATTAGGAGGGAGCTAAAGTCGCTCAGCTCACAAGGGTTTGAAGTCAAGGATATGGGTGAACGAAAACTCAAAGGCCTCGAAAACCCTGAGGGTATTTATTCGCTCTATCCGCACGCTCTTGCTGGTCGTATCGAACATCATAATAATGCATTGATAACGACCGATCCTGCCGAGAAGCCTGCCACACTTCAGCCCGGAAGTGAACTCGGATTCGATCCGAATCTTATCTGGTCTCTTTGGAAAGTTAGTTTGCGCCTGGAGATGCTTTGTAGTTCTTTGGAGGAGATGTCGAGCTGCGGTTTGCAGCCTCCCGAAACCGAACTATTGGAGCGTATGAAGCAACGTGGTGGTGAACTGACGGAGCAGTTCTTATTCAACTTCATGGAACATCAAGTGAGCCGTATAGAGGTATGCATTTTGTGCCCTATCCTATCATTATCCCTTTTTTTCTTTTCTTTTTCTGTGTTCTTGTATTTACTAACCGGTCTTCATTATAGACTTGCATCTCCACACTCACGATGCGACATATCGCCATGGGTAGCGGCCAGATTAGCTCTCTGGATGATCTCCGAACACCGATGGCTGTCGTCCTCGACAATCTCGCCGCCCAGCTAGCCGAACTCGAACGATACAAGGCTAGATACGGCGACCTTACTACCACTGATAGTGAGGGTGAGGAACTCACTAGCGACCAAGAGTCTGACGACTGATAGCCTCCGTTTTTGACTATCCTAACATCTTGCCCTCCATTTCCATATAGTATATCATGCTAAGATCCTACCGGCCCACGTCTTTAACCGTACTACTACTTTGCGTTCTTTTTCCACGCAACTGAAAAGGGCTGCGCAGTTCCACCCTATATACAATACCTACCTTTAATGTGCTATGACGAAGATATCTCTTATGACTGCTTCTGGGGAGGCGAGATTGTTTGTTTACAAGTCATATTCGGGTGGTTGACTGAAACATGGGCGACGGCATCCTGCCAGCAGCCGAGGGCTCAAACGGAGACTACCATTGGCGTTTAGACGCTGACGAATAACAACTGGGGTGTGAGAATGTGCGTTTTTTTTGGAATATTCGAAAAAAAAAGTTCAGGTTTGGATGTAAACCTCGTTATTATTACTGCTTTGGGCATGGTACTGGGATACTTTCTTAAAGGGCATAATTAGCTACGCCGTCGTTGCTATCGCGCAGACGCTGCGAGTGGGCGTTTCCAGGGAGGGCACTGGGGGGGTAGGGGGTGAGAAGAGAAACGGGAGGATCTATTCCCTCCTTTTTTAAATGTTTTCCCGTTCGTGGTTGGCGAGCAGGCGTTCTATCGGCCCTCACGCACACTACCACGCAAATACATGTAACGGGTACGTACGGCTGCTGGCTAGCATCGTCTACCTGACATACACAGGTCAAGAAAGCCGCATCAAATAGGTGGTAGGTGGACCGCTCATCATTAGGAATGAGTTAGTTTGGCTATTGTCAGTGTATAACCGAGTTGATTTTGCATTTATCCTGTCTTGATGAACATATGTGATATCGCTCAAGTTATCAATACCTATAGTCTTCAAGAAATGTGGCGGCATGTATCATTATATTACAATAAAACTCTGTATATTAGCACATAACTTAGTTGCCTAAGAGGTATCTTTCTAATCATAATCATATCTACATTCTCGAAAGTAGTTTTGTAAGCTAATAATAGAAACGGTAAGTAAAAAGACTTGGTGATAAGTACCTAACCCAACCTGAGCACCACCTACTTGGGTAAAATTAAATAAAAAGCAAAAAGTAAACGACCTCGAGCCGGACACGAACCCACGACCTCTCGTCAGAAAAACCAAAAAAATTGCATCCGCCGGGATTTGCACCCGGGTTTTTCCTTTACCGTTAAACCACAAGGGAAAATGGGAGAGGAATAAGTTCACTACTACTTCACGGATGCGTTTCTTGTCTGTGCGTTGGAAAGTATGGCGTTTATTAGACATTATAAGGGTTCTATCTAGCTCGGGAGGTAGGAAGGCAGGTGCGTAGGTATGGAGGCTGGCAGGTGCGAGGGACGTTGCTACCGTGATGGCGGGACTACGTACCTTAGGTAGGTAGGTACGGTAACTAAGGGAAGGAACTAAGGGAAGGAACTAAGGGAAGGAACTAAGGGAAGGAACGCGTTCGGAAGTGAGAAGACGCGTCTTAGAAGGAAGGCTGTTAACACTTGAAGCTGAAAAGTACATAGGTTAGGTACAATACTTATAAATGGAGCTTACTACGTAGGTACCTACCTATGTGTAAGGCTTCTTATACTATTCGCATGCATGCGTGCATTTTTTATATCTGCTTCCGACATATACCATAATATCAAGGCCAATTTAGTAAAAAATAGCAGCACGCTTTCAATGGAGATTCTAATAGTTCATATGGTATTATTTAACATAACTACCTAATATAAAGTATATATTGTTTAGATGTTACTACTTTAGGTACATTAGGCACACATCACACATCTACACACTCTCCTATGTCTTAATGATTACTTCGTAATAAGGTCTTAATGTCCCCTATTATTTCTAGCATAAGCTAACATACATGGGCTAGTAGTCCTTTTATACAAACGGGGCAACCTGTAAGGAAAAAGCTGTTCGGTTACTTGCTTAAGGGGCAAGTAGTCTGTTGTCTGTCCAGTATGTAAATAACATCAACTCCATCCACATAAGCACGCATAAATAAATACAAACAAACATCGAATACGATTTGCTCTGATCCTCATTGTTCATTTCATTTTAGCCATATAACAAATGATACTGTATAGACCTTAGGTAACTATAACTAATATAACTAATAGAATACAAAGCTGTAAGGGGTATATCCGTATACATCATTCACATCAGAAACTGCCACATTACCTTCATCACGATATATCATATAAATTGCCCAATCGGGTAGCGTCGGGCCTCATCTGGATGGACCCAGCCCACCTGCTCCCCAAATCTTGCATCTTGCTTGCCTCCCATCCCCTCAGCCTTGCCACGTCACTTGTACACACCAAGATACACCCAAACGCAGCTATCCCATGCCATGCCATACAACAGTACAACCAATGCCCCAAATCTAGTGGGGTCCCCTTACACATCTGCCATGGAGACGAGAATATCCAACCCTACGAAACTATCATCCCCATAACCATATGAGAGGCACAACCCCATCCAAAAATGTCCCATAAATCTTAAAAATTGTTTTGTGAGGAGTAAATTACGAAAATCAAAAAAACAAGTTCAAGAAAATATTTCTGTGGCCAATGGTGGTAGGGTCTCGCCCTGTTCATCAAGTCTCCAGCTCCGCTCCTCAAGAGCCAGTGAGCTTCCTCCACCAACTGCTCCGAGGTGTCGAGTCCGTAAAGAAAGATTCGCGCGGGCCACCTTTGGCACCATTCTTATCACCACTGCCGTCCGAACCGCCTACGCGACGATCTCGACGATCCCGTTGGTCTCGTTGGTCTCGTTGATCCCGTTGATCCCGTTCCTCGTGGCGCGCGCGACGGCGTCGTCGATCGTCTTCCATTTCCGCATCAATATCACCATACTTCGCGCGACGGCGTGCTCGTCGTGCAGCTCGGCGAGCTTCTTCGTCGTCCTCAGGAGGCGCATCGGTAGTGGGGCCATCCTCAGGGGGTGGTCCAGACTCTGAATGCTCCTTCACCCAGGAATCTGTACCCGAGTGAGGCCAAACCGCAGGTCTATTTCGTCTGCGATCACGATCACGATCGCGATCGCGATCGCGCTCGTCTACGGCATGTCGTGAAGATCTTTCCTGGGGGTAGACGTAATCTTCAACCGGCATGGTACGTCTTCGATTGGCCTTTTCTTCGGCACGCCTGGCTTCGTGTCTCCTCCGTCGTCGTTCTTCTTCGTCCTCGGAAGCGTCAGTGTAGCGTGGTCGCCGTCTTTCAGCCCTAGCAGCGCGGCGAGCTTCTGCTTCCATCTCGGCGGCGGCTGCCTCCTTTTCAAGTCTACGAAGCCGACGCCGTTCGGCTCTCTCAGCTTCTTTAGCTTCGACTGCGAGGCGCTCTGCTTCGCGTTCTCGGGCAGCCCTACGCTCAGCTCGTCGGGCCTCGCGTTCAGCTTGTTTACGAGCTTCAGCCTCTTCTTCATATCTTCTCCGCCTCTCGCGCCTTTCCTCTTCTTTGGCTAGACGCGCTTCTTCTACTGCCTTCTCTTCGGCCCTTCTGGCACGGCGAGCTGCACGGCGGGCTTCTCTCTCGTCGTCTATGGCATCTGCATCGACAACGTGATAATCTCGTGTAGACCGCCTAGCCCTCTTCTCGGGCCGAACCTCATCGTCCGTAGTGTGGTATGTACTGCGACGACGTGGCTCGGGACGCGGCTCGGGGCGTGATTCGGAGCGCGGATTCGAGGACTTAAGCCCCCCAAAAAGACCAGCAAAGCCTTTCTTGGCAGTCGAGCTTGATCGCTTGAGAGGTGCCGCATCGGCTGGGTTTCCTATATCAAACATGACCCTATCATCCTCGGTTCTGAACTGTTTTGGGTTAGCCAGGGCAAATTTTGTATAACGGCGAGCTCCTACCTTTGGCCGTCTGCGAGCCGACTTCTCAGGGCTCGAAGGGGCGTCTCCGGCCCCAACCATGACGATGTCCTCATCGTCCAAGGCGCGTGCCATAGAGGTCTTGCGGCTGCGGCTCTTTTCGCTCTTGTCAACACCGAAGATCTTGGCAGCCTTGGAGGACATCATAGGAATTTCCTCAGGCGGTGGCGACACTAATCCATTTGCTATATCATCCGAATGACGACGCGAAGTTGACTTGCTCGCACTGTAGCGTTTATCGCGGGTTGACATGGAGCGCGAGATAGGGGGGGTGCTCTGAAATATACTGTTCGTGCGCAGATTGGTAGCTGGTGGCAATTTCTTTTTTGGGTGCTCTTCTGATTTATTGTCCTTTTCCGACGACGAGCCCTTGGAAGAAGACGACTTCTCTTTCTCTTTCCGGGCCCTCTTCTCTTCGGATCTTGGCTTGGACCTCCTCTCCTCTTTGTGAGGCGTTGCCGACCACGCTCCCCATGATGCACCACCACCTTCACGGCTGATCTTGGGTCGATCTCTCCTAGAGAGCTTGACTTCGGGTGGCGGTGTAGGAGGCCCGTCGGGGGCGGCTGGAGGAGGAATGGGTACCTCGGGAGGCGGTGGTGGAATAGGAACCTCAGGCGGTGGTGGGGGTACCTCGACGGCCTTGGCTTTGCTCTTCCTACTGCTCTTCTTTTTCTTTTCTATCGGTGCCATATCAACTATGTCGACGATTTCATTCTCATCCTCGTCAGGGAACCCCCCGGGGAGTACATCTCTAGAGGACCTAAATTTGTTATCTTCTTCGACGGGTGGTGCGATACGAACACGTGGCGGCGGCGCAGCCAGCCCGTCAATCAGATTATCGTCTTCTTCCTCTTTGGCCGGTTCGAATTTCCTAAGCTTTTCGGCAAGCTTACCGTTCTTGGCCTTAGCTTTCCTTGGCTTTATCCAGTCATCATCGGTTGTGGGTGTCTTCGAAGACGATGGCACATCCTCAATCGGGGGTTCTTCCGGAAGCTTTGATGACTCAGCACATATAATCTCGGCTGCTCCCGAAGTCTTGGGCATCTTGGGGCTACTTACTGGTTCGGGTGACGAGCTCTTCGCCCTAGCACCCCAGAATGAAAATGCATCAGATTTATACGTCTCGGCCTTAGGTTTGGGCTGAGGTTGTATTTTGGGAGCTGAGAAGCCAGACAAAAGCTCGTCGATCTGTTCGGGAGCAAGATCAATATTATCGAGATCCAGGTCGTCGTCGTCCCTGCTATTATCCTTTTCTTTCTCCTCTTCTCGTTCTCTCTCCTCTCTTTCTTTCTCCTCCCTCTCTCTCTCCTCCCTCTCTCTCTCTCTTTCCCGCTCCTTCTCTTTCTCCCTCTCTTTTTTAGACAATTTATCCTTGGTGCCGCCGGATTTAGACTTTTTATCTTCCGACTTGGAACTCTTTTTCGACTTCTTCTTGGCTGCTGCTTCGGCTTCTTCGCGTTCGCGCCTAGCTAGCTCCTCAGCCTCACGAGCTTCCTCTTCTGCTTCACGCGCCGCTTGTTCCTGAGCTTCCCGTTCCCTCTGCTCTTCAGCCTCTCGCGCCGCTTGCTCCTCAGCTTCTTGCGCTTCTCGTTCTGCGTCAAGTGCCTCTTGGTCTTGTGCCTCTTTGGACGCTTTCGCTTCTGCACGGGCCTGGGCTCTCTCAGTAAGTTCATCAAGTCTCATTTGATCTGCCGCCTTGAGCTTCTTCTTTTTCTTGCTCTTAGCTGTGAGTGCCGCAAGCTCGGCTTCCTCTTCGGCAATTTCGTCTGCAAGCGCTGCAGCGGCTTGCTCTTCGGCCTCTTGGGCTTCCGCCGCAGCGGTTTGCTCTGCTTCTAGGGCTTCTGCCGAAGCTATTTCCTCAGCCTCTCGTTGGGCTAGCTCTTCAGCTTCTTTAGCAGCCTTCTCCTCAGCACGACGTTTGGCATTTGCAGTGAGCTCATCGAATCTTCTCTGGTTAGACTTAGAGAGTTTCTTCTTCTTGCTCTTGGTTGTTAGCATTGCTAGCTCGTCTTCTTCGGCGGCAATCTGATTTGCCAATTCCGCGGCTGCTCTCTTTTCTTCCTCGTTTTCTCCAGTTTTGGCATCATCCCAGACATTCTCTTCCAGCTCTTGGCCTGACATACTCATTTCCAACGAAGGTGGTGTGGGTGCTGGAGGTGGAGATGTCTTCTTGCCTTTGCCTAGTCCCCAATTCCAGTCATCGTCGTCAAAATTGCCACCCCTACTCTCTTCTACTGAGTCGGGTTTGACACCGTTAAGGTGAGGCTCGTTCTCTATCTCGACCGGAATGTTCTTACTGCCCTTCTTCTTTTTATCTTTCTTTGACCTGCTAGTCCAGGGGTCGTCGTTCTTAGGCTCTTCGATCGAGTCAGGCATCAGATTGTTTTCATTTTTGTCCTTGTCGGCTGTGAAGCTGCCCCAGAAGTCGTCGGCTTCAGGTACGGCGGGCCGGGGGTCCGAGTCATCGTGCTCTGGATCTGTGTTGGCTTCGACAAGAGCCGTTGAAGCCTGGATTTTCTTCTTACCCCAGCCCAGCCAACCTTCGTTACCTTCATCAACGGGAGACTCCTCCTTCGCTTTCTTGGCGGGCTTCTTGGCAGCACCCCAAAAGCTCCAAGCACTCGGCTGCTCAGTAGCTGAAGTAGAAGTTGGTTCCCGTTCATGTTCTGGCTCAGAGGTAGATGGAGCTGATGGTGCCACTTCCTCTTCCTTGGGTGGCTTTTCCGGGACAGTGGTGGTCTTGCTCTTCTTCTTTTTGTCCTTCTTAGAGGCTCCGAGGCCCAATGCGTCATCATCATTTTGAGTGGAGAGTACTTCTGGCTTTAGTTCTGACTCCGACTTTTTGAGAGCCAGCTCATCTAATATGCTCTTTTTCTTCTTACCCTTGCCTAGCTCCTTACTTGAGGTGCCCCATGTAGCCCAGTCGTTAGTAGGCTCGACATTTTCTCGTTCTGGCTCCGGTTTTGGTTCTGGTGTGGGTTCGGGAACAGACTCTGGCTCTTTGGGGGGCTCTTCCGCGGTAGTTTTCTTCTTATTTTTCTTATCCTTTTTTAAGGCAGCACCAAACAACCCCCAGATATCGTCATCCGCAGGTTCGGTTTCTTTTATTGGCTCCGATTCTGGTTCTGGTTCCAGCTCCGGTTCAGGCTCTTGCGCTGGCTCTGGTTTCGGCTCTGGTTTCGGCTCTGGTTCCGGCTCCGTCGCACCTTTCTTCTTCTTCTTTTTCTTCTCTTTCGTTGTAGTTGTAAAGGATGGGAAATCGTCAGTTTCCTTCTTCGGGGGCTCCAGCTCAGGTTCGGGTTTTTTGGGGATCTCCTCGGGTAGCTCATCTGCAACGACGTTCTTCTTTTTCTTATCCTTCTTAGTTAATTTACCGAAAATGCCCCATTCGTCTTCATTCTTCTCCGGCTCTTTCGGGGGCTCTGGTAGCACTGGCTCGGGTTCCTTAATTTCCTCGGCACCTTTGCTCTTTTTGCTCTTCTTCTTGGTTGTAGGTTCATCCCAATTCGGCCAGTCATTCTCCTTCTCGGGTTCGGGGACGGGATCAGGCTCAACTATCGGTTCTGGAATAAGTTCAGGTTCGGGGTCTCTCGTCTTCTTCTTTCTATCTTTCTTGGTGACCCCGAATACCTCCCAAGGATCATCGTGCTTGGGCTTGGGTTTGGGCTCGGGCTCGGCTTTCTCTTCTACTATCTCAACGACAGGCTCCGGCGTGGTAGTCGTAGCTTTACCTTTCTTTTTCTTGTCTTTCTTCGTAGTCATGGAGTCTAATAAATTGGCTTCCTCCTTATTCGTAGGTTCAGACGGCGGGGTTAACTCTTCTACCTTTGAAACCTCTGCGATCTTACTCTTCTTTTTGTCCTTTATGCCCCAGCCCCAACCACTTTCAAGAGTAAAGGTCTCAGCTTCTGGATCAGGCACAGGCGAGTCAGACCTCTTGAGTGTTTCAACGCCCTTCTTCTTGCTTTTCTTGGAAGTTGTTCCAAATGTGTCGCTCCAGGGGTTCTCCTCTTTCACAGAATCTGGCTCCGGCTCTAGCTCTGGCTCTGGTGCTGGAGGCTCGGGCTCGGGGGCTTCCTCGATGGCGCCTTTCTTCTTTTTCTTATCTTTCCTAGATGGTGGAACAAGTAAGTCAATGGCGGCCGGGGCAGTATTAACAGTATTGACTACAGGTTCAATCTTATCAGGCTCAGGCGCTACGACCGCAGAACCCTTCTTGCCCTTTTTCTTAGTAGCAGCGGTAGTTTCCCAGGGGCTTCCCCAGTTGTCATCGAACGCAGTCGACCCCAATTCCTTGCTTTGAGCGGCCGGTATATCCTCTTCGAGCTCGGGCTCAGGGTCCCAGATGCTGGTCTTCTTCTTGTTCTTGTCCTTCTTAGTCGAACCCAGGCCCGAGTCAAAATTCTCGGACTTCTCCTCAGGCTTCCTCTTAGGGATGGACGCTTCAGTTTTATCCTCTTTTGCTTCGTCAAAAGATCCGAATCCGAATCCTGTCTTATCCTTCTTAGGTTTAGGCCCATCAATGCTCCACGCACTGGCGTTCGCCTCTTCCTTCTTCTCCCCCTTTTTCTCTTCTTTATCTTTGGAGTGGTCAGCGTCTTTGGACCCAAATAGGCCCCCGAGACCACTACCCCAGCCACCACGCCACGTACTAAATAAGTTGATTTTAGGCTCAGGTGTAGTAGTACTACTACCACGAAGACTAGTATCCAACGACGTCCTCACGGGCTCATCCAACTTGATGTCCTGGAAGGCGTCGGGTTTGCTTGGTGCTTCAGAGGACTCGAGCTTCTCTTCGACCTGGGTCTTCCCCTTCTTCTTTTTCTTGCTGCCAACAGTCTCAGCAGCCGCCATGCTATCGTCTAGCTTCGCGTCGGCCACGTCGTCCTTTTTATCCTTCTCTTTCTCCTTCTCTCTCTCCTCCCTCTCCTCCTTTTCTTTCTCTTTGTCTTTACTATCGTTCCTATCCTTACCTTTATCCTTGTCCTTATCATCATCGTTGCCCTTACCACCGCCATTCCCATCACCACCTGCACCTCCACCGGCGTTTCCTAAATCATCGTTTTGATCACCGTCACCTCCATCAGCACCGCCGTCGTTTTCTTTCGCTGCTTCACTCCAATCGAAGCGCGATACTTGTGGTGTTTTTTTGTTCTTCTTTTTGGCGTGCTGGATAAAGCCGTCCTCTGACAGAAGATCCAAGTAAGGCTCGGTTGCCGAATCGCCGATCAGTGTATCTCTCCGCTGTGCACGACGCCGAGCGTCGTTCGGTGGGGGGAGGTAATTATTCACTAAGTTAGAGTGGTCTTGTTGACGGGCAGCCTCACCAGTTCGAGCTGGATCAATTAGGGGTTTAAAGGGGAGGGGATCTTCGTCATAATGCTTCGATAATCGTCGCGATCGTTTCGGTGTGGAATCAGGCAACACCAGTGGCTTGGGGATAGCATGGTGGGAGACCTTCTGATTATACCTACAGCGCAGTTCCTATTCAGAATTGCGTCTGTTAGCTTCGAGTTCCAACGGCCACTGCGACGGGTATAGAACACAAGTCGCAAAGTCCAAACCAATGGCACTCTATACTATACATCGACCAGCCTATTGAAACAATCCATAACATAATATAGCTAGAATGCTGAGGAACTAGAGACGCCTAAGATAGAGAGCACATACCGATTTTAATCCTGTCACCACCAAAAACCATGCTCTCGAAATAAGATCCAGTCGAGTTTGCAGGTCTAGTTCATCCCACTGCAGAGTCGTTGTCGTGATGGGAGGCCAGGTTTTTGGCCGGCTAAGCCCGTCTCTTGTCGCGCTTGCGCATGGTTCTATAAACGCGGCCGCAGCCATATTGAGGTTGGGAAGCTCGACTGGTCGCGCTAGAGTAAGAGAATCATGGACGCTAAGATGTTGTCTTCGACCGACTAATGACAGCCAGAGGTTGTAGTAAGCTATATTATTAGTTCAGTAATCAAGGAGGGGTGTTTAAAATGCAAAGGCAGAGCCTTCGACCTGTCTATTCTTACAGCTTTGGGGTTGAAAGTCTATGGATATCTAAGCGAGAGAAGGCGGTAGTATGGGTCGGGTTGGGGCCTTTTGAGGATGTTACAGTCGTTTATCGTTGTCGGTTGACAGGACGTAGTTAGACGTCAATGAGGTAGAGATTCTGAGCTTCTAGCTTGATGTAACACGTCGCAATCTTAATTATCATCGTCTCATTCCCCGTACAACCCTCTAGATGCCCTGGGAAGAAAATAATCGTCCTTGGTAATGCAATGGGGAATATAAAAAGCAAGGGGTAAAGTACAATACGTAGTACAAGAGGCAGTAAAATCGATTTCTGATAAGCACCAATAATGTTGCGATGCGGCAATGCAAATGTTAAAGGTGTGTAAGAGAGATGCCGGCTATTGATTGGTTTTGCTTCGCGGTCAATGTGTGGCAGACATTCCCCGACAGAATTCGGATACCTCTCGTCTTTTTGACGACAGGACTTCCAGGACTTCCAATCTGATTGTATCGAGAATTGAATAGAGCTCGCTCGAGTAGAAGGCGAAGTCCTTCCCCTGTCTGCTTGAAGCAAAAGGTACAAAAGGGAGCAAAAGACCACAAAAACAGTAAACGGATTGGACGTCTGAGCCTATTATGTACCTATGCATTTACGGATGCGACCACCCAATGGATGAACAATAACGCAGCATCATGCACCTGAGTGGGCGAAGGAGAAAAATAGTCGCAATTGTTTGGAGGAAGGGTGTGCATCAAGAGACGATAGAGGGGAAGTCGGCGTTTGTGGGATGGCTGGTTATCATTATCATTGGACAGCCACTGATGTGATATATCCACTTTTATTTTACCGCACACCCCTGCCAGCCTTGACACAATAACACCCTCCTGCCATCCATCCTTTCCTAAATTTACATAGTAACCTTCACATACATACAATACACAGTACATTTGATTTCATACAATTCATTATACGCATTCTTGTACCTGTTTATAGGCTACGACATCTTCCATTACTCCAATATGTCACTTGATGGCAAGTCCTTGGTTCTTTCCAAACGATCCTTATCCACTTCAGGCCTTCACACCGCGATAAATAAAAGCCAGGTGACTTTCCCCAACTTTCTTGCACTTATTGTTATGTATTAAAAGCGACCTAAGGTGGGGTGATATGGTTGAATTCAATTGTGTATATTTCTCATAGTTAATACAAAATAAAATTTATAGTTGTGGGTTCAGCAAACAAGAACAAAGGGGGAAACCGAAAGGTAACAATTGATAATATCAAATCTCAATTGATTTCTTACAGTCTTGGTTGCATTTACTTCCCGTTTGGTCCCTGCGTTCGGTGCATTGCACCTGCGCGAACGATTATCACCAGTCGCGTCTCAATGGATGAAACCCCGCCACATGAAATCTTGAGCTGCCTTCTCATTTTTCATTTTTCATTTTTTTTCGGCCCCCGTTTCCTTTTCCCGCCTGACTGTTTGACTGGACCCCTCATTGGATTAATCTTTTTTTTTTTCTTCAGCCTTCCGCTTCTTCACCTAATCTAAAATCTCTTCTGTGTATCCTGCCCCTGCAGCTTAGTGTTCCCTTATCCTGCTTCGAATTGGACGTTCTCGACAAGCTGACCGTTGATGGATGCTGAGGACGCGTACGGCATGGTTGATCATCTACGGACTGGCAAATAGCTCCTCTAAGTGACGCCTCTAAATTGAGAAAATTTTGCACGTTTACTTGCATGACGGATCTCGCTCCTTTTGCACAACAGGTGCGGCGAATTATTATATCGCGTGCCTATAGACGACAATGCAAACGCCAAAAGTTGGATAGAGTGTTCAATTACCGAAACATGTGCTCACGCGCAGAAAAAGCGGCACGATCATATATACCCATGGAATATGACCTCTCGGCTGCAGTTGGGAAAAGGTCAAGGTATCGATACATGATGGATGGGCAGCCATGCGCCTGTTAGCTTGTACATATCTGCTCCATGCTTAGCACAACGCCATTCATCCACGTCGTTGGGATCCATCCGGAAGTGGGACAACTGCTAAAGCATGCCAGATTGCATCTGCCACATCTAGCAGCCATAGGTATTTGCCCGGTCGCCGTGTACGGTCGCTATACAAATCTAAACGAAAATATATACCGTAGAGAGTATACTACATTGGGTATATACTATATCCTACCGCTGAACCCCGGCCTTCCCGCAACACCCGCTTGGTTGCCCAATCTCATCGGCAGCCACTGTATGTACATATGTATTGTACTATAGTATGTAGGGGTCTATCGACACTCCTATGTATGTAGCTCTGTTTTAGGTTGTTGCACGTTTTCTACTCGACGCCGGCCCCCATCTAAATGGGTAGTGGTTGTTCGTTGTTCACTCCTGCGACGGATCCTCCTATGTGTATATGTATATGTAGTGTATGCATATGTACATCCCACAAATGGCCACCCGAACCGGCATCGCGAGTTCTTCACCGCTTCAAATTCATATCGACATTGCATGCCAACGGGGCTTCGCTGACGCTAAAAAGTGGAAGCGATTTCCAAGGAACAATGGAACTCGACTTTTACTGGTTCTGCACGTAAATTTTTTTCCCCAATTGACCAACGGATTGTCGCATGAATCACTTGGCTTGGTCGAGGCACCCGCCTTCGAGGGCATTCCATAGACGATAATTGGGAATAGTCGACGCAAGACACCACAGATCGCATCGGTGACTCCCACGATACGATGTGGTGCACTACCAGCGTTTCGTTTATTAGGGAGATGGGTCTCGGTACCCATTACTCCCGTCGTGTTTGCATCAGATCGGATATCTTCCGCAGTGTCGAATCCACACAAACGCGGGTATTGTATACCTTTCGCGTCCGCGTCGTGTTCTCACATTTGTTCCTATCTTCCGATATCTCATAGGTATCCCTGAGTTAGGCTTTTTGCCACTCTTCACCGCACATTTAGACCAACTCACAGCAGCGTCCCCTTCATTCGGCCAACTGATTTACATACCTAGATTGAAGTTTTAAGCCTACCGCACGTGACTCTTCATACTATATTATTGCATATCATAGATGTATGTCTATCGAATTTCGGGGTAGATGATGAGAAGTGGGTGCTAGTCCACCGTACACTGGGTTTTCGTGGACCCCGAGGACCGCAGTTACGAATTACTTCGCTTTTCGCCGTCGGCCGTTTTGAGTTCATCACGCCTGATAGACAGATCATGGTCATAGTATCATAACATAGAAACACATGGAGATACGGCCAAGAAGAGCCATACTACGGTCGTTAGACCAAAGTTTGGTTATACCCCCGCATAGATTACTACATCCGTATAAGGTAAGTAATCTCCATGATCCTAACAGAGGATTAAGAATGATCCAAGTGGAGCTGGGGGCCATAATTTACAACAATATTGAATAATCATTATAGGTAGTTGTCAGGATACCAACGATGCCTACATACCTAACATTGTTCTTAGCCGATTAGGATCATTGATATTACTAGAAAAGAGCCTAACTATACTATAACTACAAAGTGTCTTGCTATTGAGAAGGGTTGTTTCTATACACAGGCGCCAGTGTATAGCTCCATATACATATGTCTAGTAGTACAACTCATGATATACCCCCACTCTATGTCTTAAGTCGACCCCAAGCTTGGCCGAAGGCGGAGGTCCTGTACATTCGGAAGTATAAAGAGAAAACTTGGTCATTCCAAGAGCCCGTGTGACCTTAAATTTCGGCCGGTTTAACCCCTTGCTTCTGTTTACGGGATCTTAAGAACTGCATTGGTGAGGATATGATACGGAGTAGTTAGTCGAGAAGTAATAATATCAATACCCGCCATCTTGCTCCATGCGAGGAAATACGCAGGCAAACAGGAAACAAGAACTAGCCTATGACTACTTTTCCTTAGACATAAATACTCCAGTGTTTCCTAGGCTCTACACCCACTTCACCACCCGTCCACCTTGGCACGAACAGCAGGAGTCCTAAACAGCAGACTCGATTTCATGCCCACAGTCGACCTCAGCGCCAGCATGTAACACACCCTTAGACCCCGACCATCATTACGGCCGCAAGGGAAGCCAAGACATAGCATTAGCATCCCTTCTCCTACTCTAAGAATCTACCCCATTCCCCTGATTCATTCGGTCAACCCACGGCTGGATGAAATACTGGTTTACGACTGGGTACACTAGGCCGATAATGCCGAGCGAGATGGCGTAGAACTCGGGGCGCTTGAAGAAACGGCCGCGGAATAAGGCGCGGTTGCGAGCTGCATCGCGGCGTCGGGCGCGCGCCCGTGCTTCGTCTTGGAATACGGCGCGTTCGTGGGAGGCGCTGGTTAGGTTGGGTTAGTATAATTATTAGGCCTAAATACGGTGCAGAGAGGAAAGGTGATGTAAGGTAAGAGTCCTAGAACAGAGGAGAAAAGGATAAAACTATAGAAATTAGGACCAAAAAAGGATATGATATAAGCCAATACGTATACTCACTCCTACGATGAGTCCAAAAGAATACTTACAACGTAGCTTTATACGCCTGATCCGCCGCCATCTTCTGCGGGTCCTCTCCGTGGTGCTGGTGGCCTCCGGCGGCACACGGAGGGGCCGGTGGCTGTGGAGGGGCGGGACCGTGGAAGTAAGAGGATCGACGAGAATGCGATGGTAGGGAGTGAGACATGTTCGTCGGGAGGAAATGACTGTACGATTCGAAGTACCTCGTCCGGTCCATATCGAAAATCTTACGAAAGCATATGTGATTAGGTAGTTATGCCTGTTTGAAAATCTAAGAATCGGGTGGTCATTTATTTTGAAGCGAGTGGTTGAGTGAAGTGAAGCTTAGCTCTCCAGCTCGACGTAGTTATAAGAATAAGAATAACGGTGTGTATAATTGAGTATTAGCTAAGTACTTGTATGGGCTATCGAGGTTCAATATAGGAAACCATAATCTAGGCCGGGGGAAGCACTTACAATAGACAAGTGAAGTCAGTTACATTTGGGTGATAGTTTCCATCCGTATATTTGATCTACGTCACGCCTGCCTGTCTGCCCCTATCTGCCCCTATTCCCAACTCCTCGGAGATATTTCCATGCAGCCAACATCATCTAGCCAGTTTTTCAACACTCAATTTATAGAGAAATCATATAACTTCTATATACTATAACAGATGATACATACCCTAACATTAACCACAAATAATTTACACAGGACAAAATATACCAAGTTCAATCCCTATCTAGATATTGTTCGTACGCACCCGGAACCCGAAACTCCTCTGGCAAATCCGGCTCGTCCGGCTCATCTTCATCGAGTACACCTTCATCAAACCAAGCATCGACATTCTCGCCATTCTCAATCTCGTCGATCTCCATATCGTTGAGCATGCGGTTGCGCTCCTCGATCAAGACGTCCACCCACCGAAGTTCGGCAGTTTTGCGTAACGAGAAGGCAGTCTGTGTTTCCCGCGTGTCCTCCACCAGCCTTCGCTCTGCTTCCTGCATCAGCTCCTCTTTGATTGCCTGCTCTTCCCTAACGCTCCAACGGTAGTTGTCTAGCTCGTTATCTCTCCATTTCTCCCATTTCCTGAAGCTGGCGTCCATTTTACGCTTTAGTTGCTTCATAGCAGCCTCTATTTTAGCTTCGCCATCTTTTTTACGAGACCAATATTCCTTTAATTGGGCATGGTACTGCTCTTCGATCTGACGCTCCTCGGCTACTCGTGCTACGTATTCCCGTCTGAGCACCTTTTCCCGCATCGCTAATTTGGTCCTCGTAACGGCGCTTAGCTTCTCACGTTCTGCTTTCTGTTTTTCCTGTAGTTCTCCTAGTGCCGTAGCGCCTTGATTTTCCAGTCTAGCTTTTTCAGTGCTGTGGTCGCGCTGTACAATGATGCGTTGGAGTTCGTGTACGTTTTCAAATACCTCACGGAGTTCCACGTATTTGACTTCTACCGCTCGCCGTCTCTCACCTTCACGCCTAATACGCTCCTCAAGTAGCCTCGCCCGACGCTCCTCGGCTAGCCGTTCCTGCTCTTGTCGCAATAGCTCAGCTTTGAGCGCTTCTTCGCGCTCGAATTCGGCTACTAGTCGTAGAGCTTCTTGGATCTCGGCCTCCTCTTGAGCTTCCTTGTCCTGACGGGCTTGGCGTCGTGCTTCTGCGCCTCTTTTAACAGCAGCTAACTGTTCCATCGTACAAGCGCAAGTTCGCCAGCGTGCACCACAAACGTAACAGAACTCTGCACCGCATCGACAAGTCATATGTTGGCATGCTTCCCTATGCTCAACATATGCATGACAACCATAGCATCGCTTCCACCCCTCTTCTTCAGCGAGTTCATCAGTTTTCATCATATCGCGGTCCTCGGGACAGTTGTCTCCTTCATGCTGCTGGCCGCGGCAAATTATGCAGGTCCAGTGGCCTGTAGAGCACCTTGCGATATTGCGGGCGCGGTTGATTTGATCCGGTCGAAGCCAGAGGCTACAGCTTTGCTGGCTGCAGTATACACGTTCACTGATTGGTAGGTTCCACTCTGCTGCTCTGTCGTGATATATCTTTTTCAGCTCAGAATCGATGTTCAATATTATGGTAGCGGCTGGGATGGGATTCAGACAGCACTTGGGTGGCCATTGCTGCTCATTTTCACAAGTCGTATGTATAAGTCGTATGAAACAAGGCTTGCAATAGCTGTGACAAGGAACCTTGATCATCTCCTTAGGGTTAAAGTCGTCTAAGCAGGAGACGCATTCGCTAGAGTACCTATATTAGTATTATTCTAGTAATTTGTCGGTTGTTATAGGCAACTCACACTTCGGCTTCATAGACCGATGAAGTAAGGCTGCTATTGCTGTTCGTCGTAGTCCTCTTTAAAACCTCGGATACGAATCGCTTCTTCGCTGTCTGGGTGCCCATTTCTAAGCTACTCCAAGAAATATCCCGCCTATGGCGAGCAGCTCCAGTTGTGCTGGACTCGCCCCTTTCTCCAACATTATTCAAGCGTCGAAAGAGATTTTTAAACGAGTGCTTTTTTGACTTGATGGGCTGCTGTGTTGGCGCGATAACATCATAAGTAAGTGATTCTACCTTGACCGGGACTGATACTGGAGTCTGAAGTGCTACATCCTGTTCATCTGGCCTCTCATCTAAGGGTGCGTCTGACGTTTCGGTACTCTGGTCTTCTTCATTCTCCTTCCTAAGCTTCTCGTGTTGCCTCAATTTCTTAGCATCCTCCGCTTTCCGTCTCTGCTCTTCTTCAAAATTCCGAGTCTTAACCTTGTCAATGGATTCCTGGATAATCCAGGCGACTACGTCCGACTTGGAACCTGCTGTGTCTTTCAGGCCTTCGGGAGGTTCGTACTGGGTCCAATCGACGATAACTTCATTCCTGGGTGAACTTGTCGACAAGGACCCGTCGTTTACGTTTGTCACGATAGCTTTCCCTTTCCCCTTCCATTTTGGAAATTCGTCATCTTCCCCTATCGGATGCTGTACCGGGACAGCGGGTGCACCAGAGAGTTCCTCCGTTGTGGAGGACGTCGGCTCGATGATCAGCATACGGAAATAAAGTATGAGTTGGCAACTTATAATAGCCAACAGAAGGATATGAATTGCCAAATTATCATCGCAGAACATGAGAAGGTCGTCAGTGAGCTTGCTTCAGCCGCAGAATTCCCCACGTTTTCTATGTTCTAGAGCTTGATTGGTAGCTTTCATGCGGCCCCCGTAACACAACACTCTGAGTGTACATGGAAAGGAGAAAACAAGGTGATATCAATCCCGCAAGAAAACACACAATAGGTAGGTAGATAAAGAGAGTAGCTATATTGGTGGTAACCTCAGGCCATGGTGAGATGTCAAGTCACCTACCTGCCTCCTAAGATACGTGATCTCAGCTTGCCAGATGACGACCTACAATGACCTCTTAGCTACATACCTACCTTGGAACTTAGGCGACTTAGGTAGTAGGGCTGAAAACGGATTCCCCAAATCCAGTACTTCAGCCCCGATCACCGAAACGTGGGCCGTATTTCCGTGCTAGTCTCCTTTACTTACTATACCTCTACGCTGATGAAGCGAACAGCGGATATGCAAGTAGCACCTGACCATATCTTGGTTATCTCTAATAAGAAACAAACTAGGTGAATTACGTGTGCTACTGCTAATAACTGATTGGCAGGTTTTGGGGGAGAGGTCTAACAACTAATGAGCTGACTGGGGCAGAGTAGCTAATGGTGTTAGAGGCGATGCCAGATGCTAAATCCTACTCGCTTAAACATTCTCATCTGACATGGGAACAGAGAAAGCCTTGTGCTAATGTAGCTCGAGGCGTTTCCAGTGGAGAAAACGTCCGGTTTGATGTAAGACGGTAAAGTTTGTCATTTTATTAGTTGATAGAGTAGCGCTGTGGATGGGCTGATGGGGAGATTGTTTGTCTGAGTTTGTAAATAGCGTATTTTCAGGAGCCGACGTGGCACAATTGCTGCTGCCAGTTGTCTACAGCTGTTAATATGATAGAATTGAACCAGTCATAGCCGAGTCGTTTTCTTTTCTTATCGCCCTAAACACCGAGGTTAGGGGTCCTTCCAACTCCTACACCGAGAGCCTGGGCGAAAACTTGTAGGATCAAGTGAGATTAGGAGAGGTTTACATGGGGGGATGAATTCTAATACTGACAGAATCGCTTGATTCTGGAGATATGTCACTGGATCCTCATGCTGTAAGAGTTGCGAGTCCGATACCCTGCAGGGCTGGATCCATCCACATAACTCGGGCGTCGGTCCGAGCGTGATATTACTACGCTATGTAGCCTATCGGCGCCGTTGGGGAACCTGCCGTAAAAGCTAACAAGTTAAAGAATCTCGAAGTTAAATCGCAGATATATCTACTGGCTCATGTCCTAGGTGGCGTTTTGACATTATGTTTATATAAGATTTGAAATTACTGCTGAACTGTTCGTCTCTGAAGACTTTACTTGTTTAACGAAGTTAATCTAACAATTTTTAACATAAAGAAACCCAAATATCAACTTATCTACTACAAGACTCAAAGCCAACATTGATAACGTATAATAAACCTACCGAAGTAGGGAGTCAATTTACTAGCCGTTGCAACTACAATGCCGGTAGCATCCAGGTATTACCTAGATAATTTAACGGTAATTCGTTTGGTTAATAAGTGAATAGGGGGCTATGTCGTTCATTGGTCTGTTTCTCTAGATACCTACCTAGGTAGGTACCTAGGGGTAGACAACCCTTAAACTACCAAATATCATAAGTTTCCGTTACACTGCATTGATATTACGGGGAATTGTTACAGAGAAACAAGTCACGTTTCCATATTCTATCTATATTTTGAAATCTCAAATGACGCTAATGTGGACACCCCTATTAACAACTTTTATGAACTATCTTAACATCGTCATCCCTTACGATAACTAACGGTCGTTCTCGACTGGTCTATCAACTAATATTTCCGAATAATTCTCAATATGTCACAAGTAGCATAAATATAAATGTTCGCCACGTATGTCACTAGACTATGTGTCCAAGAAGGAAACCTGCTTGACAACTAGCATGACGTCATCCCTGATCTACAACAACTAATTAGATGCGAGTATACCTAGTGCATATCTTACTCAAAGAGGCTTGAGTATTGAGAGGTGCCTCGAGCGTCCCCATGAAAAGATGTTTGACTCCAACCATCGAGATCATACCAATTTCACCTGAACAACATCCACCAAACCTCGTCTATATCATCAACTGGATATCTCAGCATCAAGATTTCAACGATATTAAACCTAAAATTGAATTGTATAGCAACTCTCATATCTTGCCTGCATTTATAACTTATACTTCACATAAACCAACAACAAATATCCCACCTTACCACTCAGACATAAAGCTATAAACATGACGGCGTCCACGCGAGCTTCGACGGGCCATTCCAAGCCACGCGTGCACCTGACCGTGTCCACCGAGCCGGAACGCAAGCGCCAAAGCGGCAACACCACGACTACCCATCGCCACACCGGCGTCAAGAAGCGGACCGGGGCAACAAGAGCCCCGGCTACCCACCATAAGCGGAAGCCACACCTAAGCGATAAGATTGAGGGTGCTGCTGAGAAGTTGGTTGGTAAGATCACACGCAGACCGGGGAAGAAGGCTGCGGGGACACGCAAGATGCGCGGAACGGACGGGAAGGGTAGCCATGTTAAGCGGGTGTAAGGTATATTGGTTGCGCGGGTTTTATTTGTGTTTCGGGATAATCTGCGGCTTCTGGGTATTAGGTATGAGTATTAAAGAGTGAGAATTGTGTACAATGTATAGTGTCTAAGGGGGTTCTTACTGGATATGCACTACAGGAGGCAAGGGAAATACGGGTATGAGAATCTGTTCATGTCAACTTCGAGGGTATAAGTTATCTTCAGGTGGCGCTAAACATTTGGATCTAATGAAAATAATACCGAATGTATAGCTATATTTCGAACGGATTGGTTATTTCTTCGAGGAATTTATCTCATTACGAATTACCCAGGAGATTATCATTAATTATTATGTATAACCTACCTCTTAGGAGGTGGTAATATGGCATGAAGGATCCTACTGGAAGAGACTTTTAGGTATGATATCTCATTATCTGTTTTTACTTCCTAGCTCATAGTTATGCTATTCACAGTTCTCCTCAAGTCCCCCCGAAGGGAGTGGAATCGAATTGACAATACTACTTAGCTAAGCTCACGAATTTGTTCATATTGATGATAACAATAATGATAATGAATTCGTTAATGTCCAGTGAGCGTGTAGTTTATCTGAATAGCTTACACTTAATCACCCGAAACGCAACAATGGCGTACCTATGGGATAGCTGGAGTGAATGATGATCAGTTAGGGTCAATCCATACTGCCTTGGGTGCTTTTATAGAACCTATACTGTGCTGTCCATTACTTAGGGGATTGGTCGATCGAACGTCAGGACAAGCTACCTATCTGTAGGTGATAGGTTCCATCTAGGGTCTTAGGGACCGAATGCGATTACGTGCAAGAATACATAAAGTATCCTTAGATACTTTATTGTCGCTGTCTTCACTTCCAAGTGTGATTATCCGCGCACAATTGACAAGATGATGGATTTCGTGTCCGTTGAGATTGAATTCCGATAGCTCGTTGAGCACCTCCTCCATGTCTTCGGTACCACATATGAAATTGTCCTTCCCGATGTGCTCGATTGAGTCCCGCCAAATTTGACGGCGTGTCTGTATGCCGAGGGGACTGAAGGGCAAAAAATGATTAATATGCGGTATGAGGTCCGGATCAATGTCGATAGTTTCGTTAGCAGTGAGGAATAATATGCCCGTATAATTGCGATCTTTAATTAGCTCAAAGGAGCTAATGACAAAGCCATCGTCGTCTTCGCAGTACTTATCTTTCCGGGCAGCCACAAGACAATCCGCACCCTTTAGGAGGAGAATGCCGCCCCATGAGTCGCAGAGCTCCATAGCTCGCCTCAGATCCACTATCGTATCAAACTCGTACTTGAAATCACTCACAGCGAAGGAATATAGAGGAAGTCCTAATTTATCAGCAATTGCCTTGGCCGTGAAGGCTTTACCGACTCCTGATGGCCCAAGCATGAGGCATGTAATACCGTGGCCCTGGTTCCGGACGGGGTCGTTGCTCCCCAGATTACTAGAGAGGAGCTTTCCTTTGACGAGATTCAATATCATATTCTTCTCGTTATCTGGTAGGTGGAGCTTCTCAAAAGCCAGGTTACTCGAGTTTACCTCCTCTAGATCGTCGACCAAGACTCTGCACCATGTTTCTATCTGAATATCGAAGCACTTAAGCCAAGGATTTACCATGAGCCGCTGCTCGTCAGTCAACGGTTGTAGACACTCCATTCTTTTTTTTTTGACCGAGGGAGCTGGTACGGATTCAGACGCGGTTTCTGATTCATCAACACTAGCTTTTACTGGATGTTTGCCATTGTCCTCAAGTGGCCGTATCTTGGGAATGAAGTTGGCGCTCTGCTTATAGTACGCAAATGAGTCGACACACATCTTTGACCCTGCCTTTGCTAAGTAAGAAACTAAGCTTGTCGTAATTTAAATATATAGTAGAATACTTACCGGTGTCATGTACCATC
Source organism: Daldinia vernicosa (assembly GCF_022497035.1). Lineage (NCBI taxonomy): Eukaryota > Fungi > Ascomycota > Sordariomycetes > Xylariales > Hypoxylaceae > Daldinia > Daldinia vernicosa. Next base: position 93,056 of record NW_025953956.1, on the reverse strand, counting down.
TTCCATATCTGTCAGGTATGCTGCATTCTCTGCGACAAGCCCTAAACCTATAGCCTCTGAGTTGCTCAAACTTACGACCCCTCTCGATAAGAGCTGCTCTAACTTTAGCTTCATCTGCTAAATATGAAATCGGAAACACATTCAACTCAGTGACTCGACAGTCGCCATCAAATTTATCGATCGTGAACGAATATTCTCGATAACCACATTCCTCTCCGTTCCAATCCACATGCTCTACGTCGATCTTCCACTTCGGATCTGTATTTCTTCTGCCCTTCTTCTGGCACCTGAGTACTCGAGAGACGATTTCCGCATTATCTTTTCTGCTGAAGACTAGAGTACCAGGAGGAAATATGTGCTGGATTTTCGCAAAGTCAATGCTTTTGGGCTTGATGATTGGAGGAGGATGTTGCTCAGTGGCCCCAGATGCTTGAATGTTATCCATAACGTTATGTTGTATTTAGCTGAGATATGGTAAAGGCGATATCTACTATGAGGCATACGCTGGTGTGCTGATTTCTGTGGAGGTGTTTGGTGTATTGATATGTTTAGGCGGATAGACGTTCAACTATTTATAAGTATAAGTGGCAAGGCAACCACAGCCTTACTATACGGCCAACATGTTCTGCTTAACTCTTAGGCACTGATATAGGTGCCTAATAGCAGACTAAATATGATAAGACTACCGATGTGCCATAAAAAGAGATTTAATAAAGAACAACAAACATAAACTACAATATGATACCATAAGTCAATCAAGAGACGAATCTTTGCTATTAACCAGCACTTCCATGGTATATTAAGTTCTATGAATAAGAGGTTTATGATACGAGAAAGAGTTTCATATCTTGCACTAGATATCGGGACAACTACCTGACTAGAATGGGAGATGTCAGATTCTATTATGCTGAGGAAACTTACAGAACCCAACTTTCTGATAAACTAAAAAATAATTTAATACAGTTTGTGACTGACTCATTGTCTCCTGACTTACTTCATACACCTACCTAGGGCACCTATCTAGGATATTAGGAGCATTAGACATTTAAGGGTTTGGAACCCTCGATATGTCTCGACGTTATTAGGAATTATTATTTATTTTTTTAGAGTAGTCTACTAGAATCAACTACTTTATAGACTGCCTAGTACCCAGATACCTGTCGTACCTGGTTAACGGCCTCTTCCATTTGTAGATTCTGATCCGTATTAATCGTTTCACCGTGTTCGATAAACCTAGCTAGCTGAGCGGATAGAGACGTAGTGCTAGTTTCTACCGCTTCTATCCGGCCTAACTCTAAGAAAAGCCCCTCCTCATCCTCACGTAAGGAACCTACATTTCGGTCCCCCGTTGACGCTTTTTGGTGGGTAGATGGCTCAGATATCGTCTCCAGATAGACGTGGGGTGGTTGCTTTGAAGACTGCCGAACAGGAAATAGGGTTGATGCCTTAGAGATGAGTGGCAACTGTGAAATGCGCCTAACCAAGGGTCTGAATATAGGTAGACTAGCACATAAGATGGCTAGGCCAGCATGCACAGTCGTCCACACTTCGGTGTTCGAATATGATGGGACGCGGCTATTAGGTGGGTAGCCAAGAATTACCTTGATCAGACCCGTCGCAATAGTACTAAAAGGAATATTAGTTTAAAGCCCGTAAAATAAACATAATAGGATGTAGCGTACAACCCGCCTAGCAGAAAAATAATCGAGACGGTGCCCTTCTGCCTAGCTGATAGACGCATTCTCACGACAACGCTGATGGGTAATGTTAAGATCAATACGTCAAGAAAGATCTCACACGCTCCTGATGCCATCCAGAAAATATTATAATTGAAGCAATATCTCGGGTCAGCCAGGCTATTGTTCCAACTCCATTCGAGGGGGATACAGTTCGTCAGCGTAGCTATAGTGCATCCAACCCACCATCCGATGACCAAGGCAACCGATAAGAATAATTGATAGCGAAAAGCGGTACTAACGGCAAAGATGCGGTAGTACATGAGCAATATTCCTAGTTTGGTGGCGCCTGCAATGGTGAAATATAGGATGGAAGATGCAAATGAAAGCTTAAGGTAAAAGACGTCTTCAGCTGTATAAAGGTAGTCTGGGTCAGTGTTTTCCGAAACCCAGAGGCCGTCCGGATCGACGCTGTTACCTATCACAGCTGTTAAGAGGGCGATTATCTCGATATCTCGATAGTAGTGTAACATACCCCAAAGGAGAAGTATAGCTGTCAAAAGGGTTGCGATGGCAGCAACTAGAATTAGCCAGTCATCTGCTCCTAAGCCTGATCGAGTGAACTTCCGAGTGAAAAATCGCAGAGCAACAGATATAAGAGCAAGTACAATGACGACTCCGCTAACAGCCAATGTCGCATCCCCGCCGTTTTCAGATGGTTCTGAGGTAGATGCCATGATCCTGTGAACTCTTAGTTGTAATTAACTAGGACTAAACGAAAAAAACTATTAGAAAACCCCGGACACTCGTCCATGGGTAAGGTATATCCTCGCCATGGAGGTGCTACTAAGATGAACGACACCACAAATTCCTAATAATAAGCTGGGTAAGCTGGGCTGTGCGGGCACAACTGCGAAGCTGGTGACAGAGAGAGGAGGGGTAACGCCATCGTGGTGACAGAGGGGGAGGGGTAACGCCATAATCGTAGTGCAATACCTGTGCCGCAAAGAACACCTGTATTATGGAAATACTACACAGCCCCCAAAGCGTACGCGCATAACTTGGGAATTGCCCAATTGAAATCAGGGGTAAGCCTGTTGTGGCACGATGTTGTATACGATAGTGATATCTTGCATAATCCGTCAGCGTCTAGAATTTAGTTGGTGGAACAGGTCACAATAATTTAGGTACCTAAGGATTGTACTTCGTACCTCCTACGGGAAGCCCCGTGTAGGCGTTTGTTACCTACGTCCCTTCCCTCTTAAGATTCATTTTAAAAAAGAAGTCTGATTGGTTAAGAGCTTGAGTAACAGCACTAAAATTGGAACCCTACAAACATCGGAGAAGTCAACTAATCAACTAACTACCAACCGCGACTTGTCATCCCCTTTTTCGAAGTAAGCAGAACATCGTTGTTTTCCTCAATCTTGTCATGAGATCTCGTCATTAGTTCCAGAGGTCTCAGCAATTGGAAGACCAATTACATACTTGAAGCGTGGGCGAGATGGGGTCGTTTATATCTCGGAATGAATTCCCAGTTGAAGGACGAGTATGCTTTTTTTTATTTTCCAAACTTATTTTCTAAATTCAAGCCCTCATTCTTGTTATCTGACATTATTACAGACAGTCCTTATAACTGGTGCTTCTAGAGGTCTTGGTCTGAGCGCCGCCCGCCAATTGGCAGAGAAAGGCGCCAACATCGTTATCGTCGCGCGCAACGAAGCCAAGTTACAAGAAGGCGTTGCCTATATCTCGGTAAGGCACTGTCCCCGTTAATTTGTTAATCCTTGATTTATGATTTATGCGAGTAAGCGACTGACTTTCAACTTAGAAAGGCGCCCGCTCGCCTGAGACACAACGTTTCCACTACATCAGCGCCGATGTGACCACTTCTGCCGAGTGCGCTCGCGTGGTTGCTGAATCTATCGCGTGGAACCATGGCTCACCACCCGATATTGTTTGGTGTTGCAGCGGTAGCGCGCATGCGACACTTTATATCGATACTCCGCCAGAGCAGTTTCAGACTATGATGGACAGCAACTATTTCTCGTGTGCATACATGGCACACGCCGTGCTCAACGCCTGGCTACGACCTGATCCCCATGCAACGAACTCTGAGAGACGTGCAGAATCTATGTCTCAGCCAGAGACAAAAGCGGGTCCACTGCCGGCTCGCCATCTTGTCTTCACCGGCTCGTTCGTTTCATTCTACAGCTTTGCCGGCTTTACGCCCTATAGCCCTTCCAAGGCAGCTATCCGTGCGCTTTCTGACTCATTATCCCAAGAGATGAACCTCTACGCAGCGGCTCACCCCAATATTCCCCGTGTGCGTGTGCATACTGTCTTCCCCGCTACCATGCCCACTCAGGGCTTAGAAGAAGAGAATAGCATCAAGACCGACCTAACGAAATCCCTCGAGGAGGGTGATCAGATACTAGAACCAGCAGAGGTTGCGCGGCGCGCAATTCGTGGCTTAGAAAGTGGCGAGGATCTGGTACCTACGAGTACCATCATCAGGCTCGTAATGACGAGCGTACTAGGTGGTTCTACACGCGGAGGGTTTTGGAAGGGATTAGTCAATACTCTATTGGGCTGGGTGGTTCTTGTGGTGATGGTGTTTATAAGATGGGAAATGGATACCAAAGTAACGAAGTGGGGAAGGGAGCACGGATCAAGCGGGATGCTCAAGGAAAAGGGGAAATGATGAAGTGGATGTGTTGGTCCAATACGGAGACTACTATGTGTAGCGACGGCTCTCAAGTTCAAGGAGATGGTGAGACGATGATACAATTCTCCCTTTCTGAAGACTTTAAGTCTAGGTACCTAATTAAGGAACACTAACGTTACTACAGAATTAGGTCTCTTATCAAATAATCTATCTTAGGAGGTACTCATCATAGGTACCTAACTAACCTAGGCACCTAATGCGGGAGAAAAGGGGAGTCGAAAAAGAAAGAAAGCTTTAAACGTACCGTACCTTAATTTATGTCTAAACAGCCCTTATGTGTAAAAGCCAGGGTTTCAAGAGTCGGACACAGGCCCGTTTAGTTGAGTCTTGTGTTAAAATTTACTAGGCATTGACCGTTAGTTAAAATATGGATCAAAAGTACCGCACTGAGTATCTTCCTAGTATTATTGCAAGTAAGACAATCTCAAGTTAGGCGAATTAAAGCCCCTCCTTTAAGAACTTCAAGACACTCAATCCTTCACGTGCGAGGACTATTCGAAACACCATGTCTAGGGTCCGTTTATAGCTCCTCGCTCTTTCCATCCCCATCTAGATCCGTCGGATCGTCCAAATCTGCAAACAGCTTTACACCCCAGCTTTTTCCAGGGTCGTTCATCCTCGTCTTCTTGTCTTGGGTAGCGATAGCCTTCATGTCATTTTCGGTAAGCTTTATATGCAACGCCTCGAGATTCTCCTGGATGTGTTGCTCGTGAATGCTCTTTGGAATCACACTGGTTCCTCTCTGCATGCCCCAGGCCAGCAACACTTGGGGCACGGTTGCTTCCTTCTTCCCAGCTATGAATTTCCAGAACGGGTCTTTCAGGATGGGCCCGACACTGCTATTGTAGTGTGGATTCGTATCCGCAAGTGGTGAGTATGCAATGACCTTGATGCCGACCTCTTTGTGGAAATCAACGAAATCTTGCTGCTGTAGGTAAGGATGCGTCTCAAATTCATGGGCGTATGGGCATATTGTGCATATATCTAGAATATCCTCGACGTCCTTCTTGGCGAAATTGGAAATGCCGATTTTCCTAGTCAAGTTGGCTCTGACAAGGTCTTCCATGGCCCGCCATGTGTCGAAGATAGATGTTTTTTTGTCTATCTTAGTTCCCTCGCCGGGAACAAAAGCGACCGGCCAGTGTATGAGGTAGAGATCTAAATATCCCACGCCGAGGTCTGATATTGATTGTTGGATTGCTTCTCGTACTCGTTCAGGGCGGTGATGTTCATTCCACAGCTTGCTTGTCACCCAAATGTCTTCTCGAGAAACACCTGCCCAAGCTATTCCATTGCCAGTTTTGTCTTCATTTCCTATGCATCGCATTAGTATTCACGCGAACTATGGGTTATTGACGATTCGTACGATAGATGAGAGCGGCATCTATATGAGTATATCCTGAATCTAAGGCATATTGAACAGCATGGGCAACCTATAAGATACTGTAAGTTCACTATTCACTATGAGATGCGTCTTCCTTTAATTGAAATATATTCTACCTTTTCTCTGTCAGCGAGCCAAGTGCCCAATCCAAATTTAGGTATATCCTGGACTCGCGAAATATATGTTTCTGCATTTGCCGAGACTACCGATAGGAGGAGATGGGAAAAGGGGGCAGCAATGGTCGTTACAATCGATATAGATAGAGGAAACATCATTTTGTGCAATCGTCTCTTTGCCCAGAGCAAGGATCCTATAATTGAGGAGTGAGCGGTGATTTTTGTGTATGTATGTATTACAGTGAGCTCCGTGTGATCCAATCTGGTTCCGTGGATGGATCTTGACGAGTCAGGTATGTATTGTCATGATGTCGATGCATGACATCATTCAACTGCAACATTTCGAAATCACAGCATCTAGCTTCGGACAGATCAGGATTAAATATGTAAGATCCATTTTCCCCTTAACCTTCTAGATCGATCCAAGCGAAAAGCGGTACAGAGTGGATGCTCCAGAAACGTCGAAATAATGACGTTGATTTCCAAGGGGCGACAGTAAGACAGACTGTGCGCAGTATGGCATATAAGGTACCTATATATAGAGGAGCAATTGACTTGGTTAAACTTAAAGCACATGTTCCTTGTTCAACTATCTGCTATTAATTCGTAAACAGTCGTATACCTTAGGTACAGAATTATCATTGAGAATACCATCATGGTCGGCAACGTTGGAAATCCTAATATTTGCGAGCAAGACGATCAAGTCAACTATGCCCAAGCGGATATAGAAGAAGAAAATAAGCATCATACAATCAATGCTCGAGGTTATATGCCTAGTATGTTACAACTCATTATGATTTCTATTCTGCTACTAATACGTCCTTCACAGAGGATCAACACAGAGTAATGACCGAAATGCTCGACGAGCATGTACGTCCAACGAACAAGCCCATAAAACATTAGCTATTTTATTTGATACTAGCTCTAACTTCTTATTGTGCATAGACCCAGGATGATATTGCTGAGCGATATAAGAACGACCCTACTTACAGTGTACGTTATTTCAAGGAATCAGAGTTCGCTCTATTCGTCTCTCCTTGCTTACGCTTGTAACTATAGGCAATCATGCATGGACACAAGCCTTCAAAGGGCGCAAGGATTGACGCCGATATCCAGCGAGAAGAACAGGAGCAAATAAACAAGAAAAAAGAGAAAACGGATAGTTTGCCTGGAAAGAAATTCTAGCTCGGAGCCGTATAATATGGTCTGGGTTGTGATGGGGCCCCTGGAGTGGCTAAATTAAAACTAGAATGAAAGATCGTCAATATCAGTCCTCTAGCTCGCGAGTAGATGAGCGAGTCCTACTCAATGCCAATGCGAAAAGTGCTTCCCCCCTTCTCATCAATGGCAGGGTACTCGATAGACCTATGCCTGAGAGCATCGACGTTTCCTACAACGTAGCCGACTTATAGCCTAGTCTTCTCCCACCTTAATAAGGGTAAGTGATCGAGAGACTTATACACTTGGCACCTATACTAACTCTATGCTAATGAATATAGGATGGTGTGAGCGATTTGGTAGATTACCTACATCGAAGAAGGCCTTGCGGAACACGAAGCCCGCACGCGTAACATCTGCACTAACATCATTGCATTGATGGAGAACGTCCCGGCCGAGAAGGATAAGTTGAATTTCATATTTGGGCCCGATATAACCGTACTATACGCCTATGTGGTCGTATTTTTAAGACGCGTGTACGAGAAGAAAAGAAGGGGCCTTATACCGTCGATACTGATACGGTGGCACTGTATTGATCCAAAGCTACACCGTAGCAGGACGAGAATGGAGGATGTGCTTCTCCGGTAATGATTTTGGGGGATGTTACCCAGCTTCCGCGGGCGAATTAACCGGGAAGCGGGGGAGCACAGTAATATAGAGGCCAAGTATATTTCATTCTCGCCCTAAGCGCAACATGTTGGGGTAATTAGTTCCTTGTTGTCATTTCGTACATTATTATAGTCGTGCAGAAGGTAACAATACTATTATGTTAGCTCCGAGCGGGAAATTCTTGAGATATTAGTAGCTTTCCGATTCTGAATGGTACGTTATACCCAAGTTTATATAGGGAGAGTAAACACTAACAAGGGAACTTCAGGCTGGGACTCTCGATTCAACTCTCCGCCTGGATGTTATCATCATAGGTGCTGGAATAAGCGGTCTAGCAACTGCTATAGAAACTGCATTGTCTGGCCACAATGTGACCGTATTCGAGACGGCGGAAGGGCTCCACGAGGTAACAGTCATATAAAAATACATTTGTGAACCTTTTTCCTCATTTACAAAATTGTAGATAGGGGCTGGGATACAAATTACACCAAACTCTTCACGGATACTACAACGCTGGGGCCTTTCGAACGACTTGTGGGCTTCGGCTGCCGAGCCTACGTCTCTAACCGTCCGCCGATACTCCGGTGAAGTCTTAGCTGTAGAGGAAGACTGGAAAGAGAAGATACGAGCAAAATACGGCGCTCCCTTTATTGAGTTCCACCGGATTGATTTCCAAACGGCACTTTACGCACGTGCTATAGAACTTGGTGTGCAATTTCGATTCGGAGTGAGGATAAACAGCGTGAACTTCGAGACGGGGGAGATCGCGAGCCAGTCAGGGGCTAAAATACGCGGAGATCTAGTGGTCGCTGCCGATGGCCTGTGGTCTCTTTGCCGGGCGCAATTCCTTCCCAAAGACTTTGAAGGCGTCCCAAGACCGACCGGTGATCTAGCATACCGATTAGTTCTCAAATTGGATCGAATTCAGGACCCCGAGTTGAGGGAATGGGTAAGTAACCCAAAATGTAATATCTGGATGGGCCCCAAGTCACACGTCGTCGGATACTCGCTCCGAGGAGGAACCGAGTTTAATCTGGTGCTGATAGCACCGGACGACTTACCAAGCGGTGTCAGCCGCCAAGCAGGCTCCGTGGAGGAGATGAAAGCGCTTTTCAGGAATTGGGATCCGATTTTAAACAAGTTCCTCGCGCTCGTTAGTTCTGTTAAAAAGTGGAAGCTGATGCATCGTGAGTTTCAGTTACATTTTCTTTGTCTGATGCTACCGAAAATCTAATTATAATCCAATTCTAGGTAAAGAGATGCGGAGATGGATCCACGAGTCTCCTAATGGCTACTTTGCCTTCGTGTAAGTTCTCGCCTGAAAACCGGTGAAAGATTTGTTATTGCTTTGCTAGCCTGGCTAACCTATTGCCCAAGCGGCGACTCCTGCCATCCTATGCTGCCGTACCTGGGCCAGGGAGCTAACTCCGCCATCGAAGACGGCGCCGTTCTTGGCCGCTTATTAGGACACATCCAATCCAAGGAGCAGATCGGCAAGGCGTTGAGAATGTACGAGCAACTTCGAAAACCACGGGGAGACGCCATTGTAAAGGAAACCTTCGGACAAGTGAGTTTATATTATGTTTTATAGAGGGCTCGAGCCATACCTATCAACCCTCTTGGGACTATCGCCCCCCGGACGATATATGGTAGCTAATGAGAATTCTCGCTGACAATTACTAGCGCGACATATTTCATATGATTGATGGTCCCAAGCAACGGGCGCGAGATGAGCTACTACTATCGCAGATGGACAAGGAAGTCAAGACAGCCCCTTTTCCAATTCGTTGGTGCTGTCCCCAGGTGCAACCCTGGTTATATGGTTATGATGCATGTGTGGAAGTTGATAAGGCTGTCAGCGAGAGCCCCTTTATTATTCCGTGGGAGGAAGATTTGGACTTGGACGATAGCGGCATTGCACTTGAGAGTTGAAATTTTAGTGTCTCACGAACAATCCAAAGCGCAAACGAGGTACGAGACACCGCGTCGTTTGATGCATATAACGAAGTCCAAGTAACTTCGACTGGCAGCTTTTCACGATTCGAGGCCAATGAGAAACTCAGAATCACTTCTTGATATTGTATATATTTATGAACCATTCTGCTGTATATCTTGCGTGAAAGGAGTCTTAGCGTTGAACATGTACAATATGTACTTCGTATGATAACCTTTAATCGTTATTTGTCTGCCCACTCTTGTAAACATCTAAACATCTAGAAAAATGGAACTTTACGCCCTAACTGGTGCTAATGGCTACTCTCGCTATCAGCTTCAACAATAATGGAGCCAAGCGCAAAATATCGCCATCGAAGGGGGTTATCGTTCTACAACTTCCCCTTTCTCTCGCCTTGCTTCCATTGGCGCTGGCATATGCCATCTTGATATTCCGTAGCAACATGCACACCTTTTGGACTCCAGATCTTGCTCATAACAATCGCTCTCCCAGCTTCAAGTCGCGGGAAGCACGCTTCTTGGATCCACCACTCATTTTCGCCATAGGACATCACCGCGTCCTCGGGATTGACGTGCACCACGAAAGAATAGCTTAGACTAGCGGCGCGACCAAAGTCGTACCCAAATCCGACGTGGTTGCCTATCATGAGCAACCCATTCCTATCAGCTTCGTACGCGTGAGCGCAAATGTGCGAATCGGGGTGATCCGCGGGTAAAGGGGCAAGCAGCCGATATAGCAAAAGCTCCCGCCGCTCGTGGAGCGGTTTGCCCTCGTTGAAAGCGGCGAGGTCGACCTTTTTCATGTCGACTATGGGAAAGGTCCCAGGGTTCCGCATCGGAAATTCGTCTACGGTCTTGGCGATATCGATATGTGGCGCCGGATCCCATGCCGAGGGGGGCCGGGAGCTCAGGATATCTGCGAACCGTGTCTGCGCTGGCTGTTCCTGGGCTACATGTTGTGAGACTACAGATGGTCTAAAGGACACTAGAGCATTGAAGCAAACTGGGCCGAGGGGAAGCTCGGCGTCGGCAAGAGGAAAATGATCTCCTGCCGGATTTGTGCTCGATGATAGAGGCTGTCGCACTGTGACTAGAAGATTTGGAAATGAAGGGTTTGGCGCCATAGTAGTCACATTGTATATAAATGGCCTATCTATCAGACCAGCTTCCGAAAAGTACCCATGAATAGTCTACGTCTACCTATCAGCAAGCCTAGCTTTACGTTTTATGTCTAGGTATTTACTAGAATGGACTACACGTTGGCGAGCTTAGACGACTTACATGAATACCGACTTCCTTTCGAGAAGCACCAGAAGCACCAGCTTGCGAACAAGTTTGCATATCCGCAAGGGCTTTGGATGCAGCTATTCCCGCTTGGCTGTACACGTGTCCACCAAACGCCACTTTTCGACTTGAAGGCCCATTTTTCGATCCCGAGTATACAGTAGTCTCGCTCGCGATTGAGACGTCGCCTTCCGGATGCCATGCGCTCCGTTGGCTCATATACCGTTTTACGATCTTGCCGTGCTCAACCTCGTCAGGAAGAGCAACTAATCTGAAAACCTCCTGAGCTGGGAGGCGCTCGTTTGACGGCATTTTAGCGGTGCGAGGTGCGATGTATAGGTATACAAAAACTCCATTTAAACAGAGGTAAGCAAGCAGGTTAAGACGCGAAATAAGACATTCCTCTGGACGCGATGCAGATAAGCTGCCTAGGTATGTAGGAGGTAAGTACCTAAGGTAGTAGGTAGAAAAAAGCCATGGAATAATATAACCTCGGGATTAGGAATAAGCAACTATACCGTATTAGAAACTTACCGAGGGCCATGGGTACATAAGCAGAAATATCACGTGATACCCCTGATAATACCCCTGAACATACATATTTAACCTAACCATAGTATAGTACGTGTTACGTGTGTACATATTCTTGTGTCCTCTATCACGAAACTATCAAGTACATATTCCGCAAGTGCTACATAGCTACCATCATTCCTACAGCTTGCTTGTAAGAGGATGATATGGTACCGCTTATATAGTGGTGCATCTATTCACATCTGTGAAAGTTCATGTGCACCGCCAACTAGAAGCATCGTTCTGAAGACCTTGGCCGTCGTATTTCGCTGTTCGTGGAAACGCGCAAAGAGGACGCTGTCTATGCATCACTACCGCCTGCATATTTGAATCCGAGAAGTTGAATCCCGTCGCGATGATTTGGGACACCGCATTGCCGTTCTCGACCCAGTCCATCAACGCCAGCAAGGCGTCATGCTCCTTGTCCTTGTAGCCGGGGACCGAAGATCCAGCATTGTAAGGTGGTACCTGCGCTGCCTGGCCTGCGCCGGCGATCATCCACGGAACGTTGAAATTAGGACTACCCGGGGCAGCCCAGCAGTGCCCCATGCCTGGAATCTGGAAGTATCGGAAGAAATCGTCAACGCTTCCCATAGCTTCTACCGTCCGGTCGTAGTACAGAGTAGTGTGTTGCACTGGCACGGTGGCATCTGCGAGCCCCCCGTACATGACTACGTTACAAAAGTCAGCTCGCCTCTATACAATCGAAGTATGTCGGAAAAGGGGGAGGGGTCAGTTCTCTGGATCATACATACTGATTTTACCTTTGCCTCGAAAGCTGCCGAGGTCGAATTGATCTGCAGAGGCTTGCACCGATTTCTTATCACGAGCTCTAGCATCATCTACGACGCTGTCGTTATATGAAGTGATCTGCCAGTCATTCCCATAGTTCATGAACGTTCGCTCGTACTGCGCATCGAAGCCCCTTCTGACGTTATTAGAGTCATTTGGGTTGGCCGGCATCAGGAACGTCCCCCATTCCGCCTCGGAACTGTAGTCTAGCCCTTTGTAAACGAGCTCTCCGCTCTCGATGATGTAGTCGCTGTACATCTTCTGCGCCGTTTCTATCTGTGCCCGAGTCCAACAGCCCTTCTTATCCGTCGATACATCGCAGCTAATCCGGGCAATATCAAACTGTTCTCTGCATGCCGAGAGCGAACTAACAATCCCATCTTGCACGCCATCCAGAGGGTCGCACTGCTTCAATACCTCTGCTTGGAGCCGCGAAAAGAGGCTCTGGTCACTAATGCTACCGTCGGCATCTTCCGGGAGATTCCACATCGCTAACCTAGAAATCCAAGGCATCAAATTCTTGGTATCCCATGCTGGTGCCCCAATCAAGGCTCCATCAAACATTTCAGGGTCTCTTTCTAAGGCAATAAGTAAGCAAATATTCCTCTCCACAAGTAGACTATATATATATGTGGGAATAGATATCCCCAAAATAAGGGAAAATAGATAGGGGTAGGATAATTGCTGGTGCTACTTACGGATTTGTTTGAGGCCTTGTCTACCTCCGGTCGAGCATCCGCTATAATACGAATACGCGATCTGTTTGTCGTTGTAGTATGCTTGAATGAGTGTTTTGCCTAGGGTTATAGAACCCTCCATTGCCTGGTAAGCCCAGTTGACTCGAAGCTGTTGAGTAGTTGGCCATGTCATATCTCCTGGACCCGAGTTATGTCCAGTGTCGGTAGCAAGAGTAGCCATGCCATATTGCACTCCGGCTCCCATGTCGAGCCAGTTAATGCCGCCGAGGAACGCATAACTCCCAATGACGAGGAGTTTCGAATTCCAGGTGTCTGGAAGGAACATTCCGAAGCGGTAATTTGCCGTCTCGTTTTTGACTATAACCGCGCAGAGCGACGGAAGTCCAGACGCAAACGTAGGATAGCCCAGATTTCCCCGCTCCGTATAAGTTCCGCTCGTGACATCTTTGACGCTCTCGATCGAGATACCAGAAGGGACAATCCGATTAAAATAGTCTGCGGTACATCCCGTAGATTGGCGAGGTCGCTTTGCATACGGCGTACTGTTAACATGATATGCAAAGAAGCTTAACAGGACCCAGAGGACTGGAACTATTATAGTAGCCATTTGGATAAATGCGGTAAAATTCAAGTAGCCTTGCCGATGATCAATAACTCAATATAGTTGGCAGCAGCTTACAGATACTTATAGGTCAGCCGGCAGGTCACAGATGTTGAAACACCCGAGGGCTATGACAAGGCCTATGTGCACATTTCTTTGTAAGCTTATAGTTCCCCCTCGTATAAGCTACATATCGTATTATTCGCCCAGGCTACATTGACGTAGGGGGCTATTGGAAATATTGAACACTTGACCTACTCGCCTGCTCAAGCCGCAGTGGTAAGCATCGAGTTATGTGCTTGGCTCCAACACGGCTTGCTATACGCAGATGCTATACGCAGGGTAATTCTAGGACAAGTTATGGATAACAATACACTACCTCTTTTAGTGTAGGGGGCCAATCAGAAGTGCTCTAGATACCTTAGGTATGTAAGGCCTAACGCGGTTTTTGCGTGAGAACATTCTTTAGCATGTCTCGGTCTTTTGCTGACATCTTTTTTTTTAACAATGTCTCTCATTACACAACCAAGAGCGACGAATATGACGTCAAAGAAATCAATCATCTTGGTAGTTTGATATCTACCTACTGGATTCGGGCGTGTTCTCGGGACGGGAAGATGAGAGGCTTCTGGCACGAGACGTTCTCATTTTTCTGCCATGAAGCTAAACTAAGTCATCGATTCGTCTAGAAGAACCAGGGGCTGGCTGAATACTGTGGCTACCTTATTACTATGTAAGACTTATTTTAAGAAGCTCGGCTGTTCGGCCTGGGCTTAGTTTCATAAGGTCCAGTAATAGTACTGCCGACTACTAATGTATGTGAAGGAATCCCCACGGGGCGCAGAGTAGTCCTTTGCTTTGTTGGAAACAGTTGTATTATAATGCGAACAAGCACATTATACCATGTAACCCTACCTACTACTAAGATCCAATCCGGAGAATTGGAGATTTCTTGATGATGCACAGCCTTTCTCCGCACCGTCCCGCAATGCATGTCCTCGTGGTATCCTGGGACCTGGGGTGCATAGACTTGCCGCGCACCGGAGAACAGAAACTCGGGATTATTATGAATTAAATGACTCAAGGCGTTACCTAAAGCGATGTGTCTTACTCGCTACGTTACTAGAATAGGATCGAGTGACTGAGTAACTGCCGAATCTGACCTTCTTCCAAGCAGCACGTCTTACTACATACATACATACCTCTTACGGATTCGTACGAATTACCCCAACATGTGAATCATGATGCAGGCATTATAACATGACAAGTTTCCATGCACCAAACTTAAAACTTAACGGGGGATTGGCTTCGCATCTCGCGCCCCTCGGACACCGCGCTTTAATGAAACGTCCAAAATTACCTAAAAGACTACCAAACCAGTCCAAAATACGTCAAAATGAAGTATCCTCTTCACTTGCACTTAAGAGGTATTTTCAAATTTTAAACATCCACCATCATTCAAACCTACCTCTTTGTACCTAGTGTATGCAAATGTTTGCCTTTTTAGTAGCCATGTTATATTCTCATTGGTTGAGACTATCTAGTAGGCCGTTTCTTTTAATTAAAGCGTGGCGCTAGTGGGTTGTGGGACTTACATAGGTACCTAGCGTTCGGTGGTAATAGGTGCAGACTGACAGGTCGATTTACTATAGTCTTGATTAAAATGTTCCTCTAGGACTTCATTTAGTATAGCTTTATAATTCAATCCTATGTTTCCACATGTTCGGAGCAAGCTAATAAGGTATATCTCTTGAAGAAAGTGAGTCGTGATCATATTTCAAGATGTCATTAGCACACTGAAATACACATTGCTGGAAATTTCAATCGTTAAGTACCAGGTATCTACGACGTATTATACTTCTGATTTTATACATGTTATATAAACAAGTTTTGAAATATATTTATAAACTATCGTTCTACCTATGCATTTCTTGTATTCCTAAAGCAATATTGGCCTATAATGGTACATATCAATACCTCAGCTAAACTACGTCTATTACTCTATACTACGTGGTTATGTTCTAACATACCTTAGGTACCTACCTAGGTAACTTATCCTTCACAGGAACGGTGCCCACATACACAAAGTCTACTATCAGACTATATGGACGTGTACTTAATGGCATGTCGGTTCATAAGCTCGCTTTCGTTTACTGCTTAAGACGGACGCAAAAGACCAAACTTCAATTTGTAGCATCTATCAACTACCTACCTCCTCCACACGAGTCACGACTATAGGAACAGACAGGTAGCAATTCCCCAGAGCCCACAGCCGCCACCATAGCGATATCAGGCCATTATTAGGCCTCGTATCCTGAAAATGAGTGCACCAGATTTGTAAGAGATTCTGTTTAACCGGAAGACCTCGTGAAGTAAAGTCCAGACCACATCTGATTCTACTAATAGCTCAAGTGAGACCGAAACAAATGATCTCGAGGTTAAGAGGGCTTCAGGGTCGGCTATATAGCAAAAGTTCTAGGCGTCTGTGTGACTTGCAGGTCCCACTGGCGATCGACTGCTACGTCCTCCTGCTCATGTATCCGTAAGGACACATTTAGGACGCATTTAGGTATATCGAACGTCACTTCCGGCAATTGACGCACAGCTAAGCATTGATCTTCGCGGGAGATCTTATCGCTGACGAATAGGATAGCCATTGAATTTTTCCTTTTCCCGGTATCCTTGACGCCAATTATCCGGTTCCAGAAGGTTGGCGACCGGAAGACTGCAGGCATTTGGGATAAATGAAATGGCAAGATGCAACTCAGGATCATCCCGGCGGAGGCTATCTTTTAAGACGCATTTGGAGGCTCTACGGCGTTATCTATAAATACTACCTACCCTATGCCCACGGTTGCATCTCATGTTTTGCAGTCGGTTTGCTATTTTACCCCTCCGCTGTCTATCAACGGAACCAGGAGAAGCTTCAACCACCAAAGAAATTTCATCATGAAGGCCACAAGCTTCATCGCGGGTATTTCTCTGGCGATATCTGCCCTTGCGGAAGGAGACCCGCCGCCTCCGCAGTTCCCGCTTGTTCTCGGAATTGTATCGGAAACTCCTTCTCAATGCGCCCCTGGACAGAGCATGAACATCACATTTCTCCCAGATAGCCTCAGGCTGGATCTTCCTGGTATGGCATTTGGCACGGAAGGACATGGCAGAACGGATGAATATGCTGGCTGTCAGTTCACTGTAGAGTTAACCTCGTGGTGGTACAAGTACCGTTTCGCGATCCGAGACGTGACTTATAGAGGACACCTCAATGCGACGGATGGTGTCCAGCTGTACCAGTTGAAATCCAGTACAGTTTTCAGATACGAGAATCGGAAGCTCAACCCTGGAAGAGCACCGCCTGACATCTGGAACGTATCTATGTCTACCATGGTGAGTTTGCTCATCGCCTGCCTCATACACCTACCTATTCCTAGCTCCTTGAACCTCTCAAGCTGGTCAGTATGTAAAGTTACTAACGATCTTATAGATTGACAACACCGCCAAGGCAGCTGTTGGAGGCGAAGGGAACTTCGATGACAACTTCGAAGTGAGCGGTGGTAACAGTTCCAACTTAGAGTGGTCAACGTGTATGGATGGCGGCGAGGGCTCGGGCGACGTTAAGACGAAGCTCTCGTTCAATATTGGCGCGACTACAAGCGACAAGAGTGGCAAAGGCACTGGTGTTCTAACCCGTGGTTTGACCTTGGACTTCGGACTGGTATGGGAAGAATGCTACCCCGACCGATCAGCTAAGAACGCATGGGGCCAGACGCGGATCGATGACTGGTCGGTCTGTACGTACAACACAAATAACGAGACATCGCGGACGGTCTCGCGAGCGCTACGTCGTGGACCAGGTGTGCCATTCTAGGTTATATTCTAGAATGGAGAAGCCAATAGGTATCCTGGGTATTTCATATAATAAGCGTCTCCTTCCAGCGCATCGGCTAGGTTATCTAAATGTCTTTAATTGCCCCGTGCAACCAGATACTGTCCCAATACCTTCAGAAATCTCAGTAACGCGACGTCTGTTAGCATTCGTATTTAGGGAGACTGGGTTGACTTCTACCGTATATCTTCCAATTATCTACTTCTCATTACTTGCTCTCCTCACCCCCTTCACCAAGGGCATCGGGAGTAATGGCTTGCGCTATTATGTTCGCGATCTCATCTGCATCCCCTATCTTCTCAATCCTTCCATCCTTCATCCAGACCACAACATCTACCCCTTTCCTCAGGTGAGCCACGGCTGCACCTACTCTATGCGCAACCATGATTACAGTATAGCCGTTGCAGGTGAGCTCTTCGTGGACAATATCGAGTATCAGCTTCTCAGTTGACGAGTCAAGGGATGAAGTAGCCTCATCGAGTAAAATTATCGGTTTTGCACCCGATGTATTTATGGTGTATACCTGTAGTAGCGCACGTGCTAGAGCTAGTAGCTGTCCCTGCCCGACCGAAAGTGACGGGAGCGATGCGAGTGTTTGATCTAGGATCGGATGAGCGCTCGAGTGAGTGTCGTGCAATCTGTCAGTGCTCGGGGTAGAATTGAAATGGTGCCATAAGCGCGTTTTGGAGAGAGCTTCAGTTATAGTATCGTTGGAAAGAGTCTCTGTTGGGTCCACATTGAATCGAAGGGTTTGCTGATTGAGAAGCAGGGGCTCTTGAGGTACCGTCACAAAGCAGCGTTCTCGTATTGCCGAACGAGGCACTTGGCCAATGTTTATGCCATCAACTATAATTGAACCCGATTTCGTATCTAATAACTTAAGAAGAGCGAGCAGTAAAGAGCTCTTACCACTACGAGAGACGAAGTCAGCACGCAACGCCTGAGATGTACATGTACGAGTACTTACCTCCCAGTTCGGCCGCACACAACCACTTTTTGCCCAGGCCTAATCTGTAGCGATACATCTTTAAGCGCCGTGGTTTCCTCGTTATAAGCAGCTGTAAGAGCTTGAATCTCGACGGGGCCGGAAGACGGCCATGTCTCCGGAGGTATCTTGGTTTCGCATGGCTGATCCTCGGGGGACACTTCCTCTTCCAGTGTCTTGATCCTAGCGATGGCTCCAAGAGATATTTCCAGATTAGTCCACGATTCAACAAGTCGGAGAAGCGTAGTGTTAGCGATCAGTACAATGTTCAGGGCAACACCGACTTGGCCACCCGAAGTGGTATCCCGGAGAGCGACAGCAAGGGTGATGACCCCGACGGCTATCCCCGCAACGAGTAGGTCGAGAACAATCCTGAGCCAGCACTGAAGGCATAGAAGAAGGTAAAATGGCTTCTGCGATTCGTCTAGATTCTTTAGATGTTTATTCTCCGCCCTGGATTGGCCTGCAAATGCACGTATTGTAGGCAATCCTTCCACCGCCTCCAAAAAGTCTATTAAAACAGCAGACCTTGATTCGAGCTCTAGGAGCCGTAGTTGGCGTGATGTCCGAAGATATATTTTCTGTACGAGGTAGACAGTAATAAGGCATATTGGCAGCGTGAGTGTTAGCAGCTTTTGGACGACAAATAGCAAGATAACCTGAGTAAGAAGCTTGAATATCTCTATGATGGGATTAGCGGTCCATCTTACAGTTGAGACGCGGATTCAACTTACGAACGAATAGTGATGATAAAGCAGAAGCGAGTTGCTTATCAACAAGCTGAATATCTTGACTGAATCTAGGGCTTGTCAATCTCTTGTTGCTAATAACTATGTCAAAAGTAGTACATACCGGTTCAAGATTGACCCGCTGTCGGTCTTCGAGAAGTATAGCAAAGGTGCACTAGTATATGTTAGTGTCTTGACCGCCTTTGGGGGACGGTACACGTTACCGAGTAATTATTCTGAGAAGCTTCGAGTGTAAGACAAGTCCCGAATGAGGAGCAACAAGTATGATGGTAGACCTAAGGGTCATATTAGCCCCAGCTCGTCACTTTATGTATTAGGTACCTTAGGTACTCATAAGGCAGCTCAACGAACCACATAATTCCATTAGTAGAGATCCAAGCGATGAGGTATAGGGCAATATATCCTCCAATAAAGATCCACTCATTGCTTGATCTCGAATCCGTCCACAGTTTTAACCAATACTGGGGGAAAGTGACAAAAAAGGAGCAAGACGCCGTGCAGGTTACCATGAACGCGAAGTTCCCTATTCCGGCTGCTTTTAAATAGTAGCCTACAGTCTATTAGATACGTCTTGTCTCATCTAGGCGTCGTTTTTGAACTTACTATAGAGCGCCGAGTCACCTGTTTTCCGTTTCGAATCAATAGCAATGTCCTTGTATGATCGCTGCTGCCGGGAAATGGGATTGGGATTGTCCACAGGGGTATTCTTGTTCTCATGTATGTTATCTTCGTTTAGGACTATTTTCAATACTTGAGGATCTCGAGAGAGTAGCTCATTCCATTTGCCTTGCTCCTTAATGCGCCCACCTTCAAGGATGACAACCTCATCTGCCAAACGGAAGTGCTGGGCTTCGCCAAATTGTTAGGGTATTGGTAAGAATTGGCGTCTAGGGAGTACTTACTAGAGTTGCTAACCCAGATCACCGTTATTTCAAGTTTTCTAAGGAGACCGTCCGACCCGAATAAGTTTTCGATGATTTGATGCTCGGTACTTCCATCTAGGGCACTAAATGGATCATCTAAAACAAGAATCTCCGACCGGGAGAAGATTGCACGCGCAAGGGCCTATATAATGTTAGAATATGGCGTTTATAAAGGAGGGGAACACTTACTAGGCGCTGGCGTTGACCCCCTGAGAGATTAGCCCCTCGACTCCCTACGATGGTTTCGTCCCCACTCGGAAGCGCCCCGATGTCTTTCGACAGACAGCAAGCAGCAATCACTGTCTCATACCATCTTGCGTCGGCAACAGAAGAACAATCCTCAAACCCAGTTATGACTTGCTTAACAGTCCCATTTGGTAGCCACGGTAGCTGAGAGCAGTAACCAATACATTTGGAGGACACTGCAATAGTTCCGACCGAAGGGGTCTCGCCTAGGAGAGCACGGACTAAGGTTGTCTTCCCGGCAGCTGTTGCACCGGAACAAATGACAATAGACCCTTTCTGCACGGTCAGATTAATACCGCTGAGAACTGAGCGAGATCCCCCAACAGAAACCCCTACTACACTGAAAGATGGATGTGAAGCGGGATGGAAATCGTCATCTCGAGAGTTATTCAATCTAGGGGTCGCTTGTGAGTTGACAATTTCAATCCTGTAATCCTGGCGAGAAGGTTCAAGAAGGAAGCTTTGAATTCTCTCAAAACTAGAAAAAGATGCAATTACCCTAGGCACGATAGTCATAACCATGTTAGCCGGATGCGTCACCATACTTAGAATGGCAATAGTTGTGAATGCAGTCTCGGTGTCTAGTTGATCGCCTCTTAACTTGGCTAGGATGGCGTAGAGTACAAGGGTGATAACCGGCGCAAACATCCCATTAGCATTTGCGGATGCGTTATAAGCAACCATCATCCACCGTACTCTGCTTGCCATGTAAAGCTCAGTTTGTCGAAGTCCTTGGATGCGTTCCGATATCACGTCTTGCAGGCCAAGCATCTTGACGTTCTTAATGGCACTGATAGCGGCACTTGTCATAGAAATGCGGTTCTGCGTCGCCTCATTCCATCCACCTTGCCTCGATCGTAGGTTTCTAGCGACATACTGACTAACACGAGAACATACTGGAGGTACTTTTTAGTGATTAGGAAGGATAGGTGAAGTGACTTCGACTTACGGAAAATGATAAAAAGGGGCACGGGGGACACCCAACCGACTTCCCAAGATAGCATCGCGATCCCAATGGCAACTTCGAAAATCTGTCCCCAAGTTTCATGGAACATTTCGCCAATTGTGTCGAGGTTATCCACGTCAGTACTTGTAAGCGTCAAGACCTTGCCCTCGCTCACACTTTCGGCGTAGGAGTTCATAGTTTTATCGTGAATCAACGCTATGAGAGCGGCCCGTATCATTACTCTCAGTTTATTGAGGTGGCTCTGATAAACCGTAGTAGAAATCTAATTATAGGCTTAGAGGTAGTTGACCATCTCATCACTTTTGCGGAGGCTTACAGCTAGGCCGACGTAGACGACAACTGCAGCCGTAATAAGACTGTGCGCAGTCCATGTCTGATTTGACGGCTTATTGCTGGTAACGTATTGGATACTTTGACGGATGATAATTGGTTGCGAATATCGGAATAAAGTGAGGAAGAGTCGCGGTGGTATGGCCAACAAGAATGGCCTTTTAAGAGACACGAATAATACTTTTGGGAGTGTCATCCTGCTCTCGGGTCTTACTATGTAGTCGCCTTAGAATTAGCCAGTAGTTGGCTTTTGATATAAACCAAAGCACGTACATCTTTGCTCCCATGCGCGTATTGCTGCAGTACGAATGGGCTTCGATAGCAACTTCGTGTCGATAGAAGGCAAACTAGTGTTTAGAAGGACATTTTGATATCCTTCCACGAGAACTGGATTGATCCACCAAAAGAATATCCTGCCAAAAAAGCCAGATTTTTCCTCGGACGATACATAATGCCCCGAGTACTCTTTCGTTAGTTCCTTTTGGAGGTTTTCGGTCGCAAGTAGAGCAGCCTCTAGAGTTATCTGCGCGAGAATTGGGTCTTGCATAAGCCAACTACGCTGCCCTTGGGACTTCCTAGATACCTCAAGGACATCCCGAATAATACACGCGGTAAGATATAGAGTGATTATTCCGGATGGTTGAATACTTCGCCAATGTTCAATCAATGACAAAACACTGAGCACGAGAACCGCAGTAACCTCTAGACCCTGAGAGACACGGACGTAGCTGCTATTAGGCGTCAAATCCCCCAATGCAACAAAACGCCCTATGCTCGATAAAATGAGAAGACTGAACAGAAGCTACCATGGATGTCAGTCTATAGATGCTATGCTGGTTGTAGTGCTTATCTTCACCCACCATCTTCACCCGTCCTAGGAAGCCGGAGATAACAACGACAGGAGCTCGGCGCAAACTCCATACGCGGAGGAGCGCCAAGGACAAGAACAAAATTGAAAGTAGCATCGAGCAGCTAGCGTTCGCATACTTAGCGCTCTCGAAGAGAGCCATCGTTGAAGATGGAAATCACTTTCGGATAAGTAAAATCGTGATGTGATGTTGTAGCATTTAAGAAATCCGTCAGCAATGTTAATACGTGCCCTGGCCAATTGAATCACGCAATCGATTACCAGGGGCCAGTGCTCTCGTATTCGAACGCCCTTGACCTTCCCACGTATTCAACAGCATCATGCTTCTTCCCAAACGGGACATGATCACGCCTCAAATAGCATGATGATTGGCTCAAAGGTGCAGCAAGCTAGTCTTACAAGATGCTACAAGTGGATCCGTAGCCCACTTATTATGTGCTCTCATATCGAAGTTGAGGTGGTGATAGCTTCACTTAGGTTCTCTGTAGGTAGGTACCTACCTATACATATTATCCGGCACAGCCCAGTCAACAATATCACATCAATATTGATACAGTGCCTCAATATTCCGATTACATATTCTACCGGAATTTTCTGCATAGAAGCCAATTTACATATATATTAGGTAGGTATACATTAGGTACACATTGTATGCCATCCTAGGCCTGCGACGGCTTAGATAGCCCTTCTAGCTGTGCCTTAATCTGGACGGCGACGAGTTTGGAGAAGTATCGACACAGGGCGAGATTGCCTCCATGAAGCCAGAGGCCCGGATGACCACTAGGTCGCCACATGACTCTCATCTCACCCTCTTCATCGTAGCCAAACACGTTGGGTACCTTACTAGCGACCTCCTCTCCGAAGATGACTTCAGTAGCCGTTCTCATGTTCTGGTATCCCGTCGCGCAGACAATTTCGTCTGCTTCTAGCTCAGTCCCGTCGTCGAGCTTAACGCCGTGAGGTAGAATCTCGCTGATACCAACGCCGTGCTTCACCTTCACCTTGCCGTCGATGATGAGCTGCGAGGCGCCCACGTCGATATAGTAGCCCCCGCCGCGCTGCAGATACTTGATCCATAACCCGCAGTTCATCGGACCGCGGTCGGTCTTAAAGCCCGCCTTATTGAGACCGTCGAGGAGGTCCTTGTCAACTACTTGTTGCAGCTCGTTAACGTCGGCCTGGCCTGCCTTGTAGACCTCTCCTGGCTTTCCCCACGAAAGAATATCGGCCTCCTCTGTTGGAGGGCCACCTTCGTAATATCCGGGTCTAAGTAATAGATCTAATACCGCCTGCACGCTCATGACGGTCGTCGACGACCGCTGGATGATGGTCACGTCGTACCCATTCTCGTAGAAATCTTGGGAAATATCGAGCGCCGAGTTGCAAGCACCAATCACAACTGCTTTCCTTCCTTTGGCGTTCCTCTTGGCGCCTTTGAATTCCGATGAATGACAGAGCACATCGCCCTTGAAGCTTTCCATACCTTTAAAGGCTGGAGCATTTTTCTTCCCAGAGTGACCAGTGCTTTGGACAATGTGCTTCGGATGCAGTACACGGACTTCCACGGTTCCGTCCTTCTTCTTCCGCTTGACAACTGCAACCCACTGCTTCTTTTCTTCGTCCCAGCTACTATACTCAAGACTCGTGTTATTCCACACGTTGAGCTCGAGCTGCTCAGCGTACGACTGTAGAAATTGGGCTAGTTTATCCTTGGGGGTGAATATGGGCCAGAAGTCTGGGAATTTTATATACGGCATATGGTCGTACCATATTGCGTCGTGGAGGACAAGGTGCTGGTATCTATTCCTCCAATTGTCACCAACATTATCGCACACATCGATTGCGAGGGTTGGGACATTTATCATCTTTAGTCGGGCTTGTAAGGAGAGCCCGGCTTGTCCGCAACCTGATTTATGTAAGTCGATATTACGAGTTATGTTCGGAACAATGTAAGCTTACCAATTATAAGTACGTCAGGGTCGCCGTGCACGAAGTTTATCTCATCTTGCCTTCTTTCGAGCCAGTTTTTTCTCTCGGTGTTAGCGCCATGCGAGGCACCATTTGGTCGTAAGGGACCGAGAGGCTCCGGGTGGCTATAGAACTCGTGCATGGTGGTGTAAAGCGTCCAAAATTTCCATTCGCCGTTTTCTTGGAGGAGACGGGCAAACCCGGCACCGAAACCATGCTCGGTACCGGACCGTAGGAAGAATTGTACGCCGGGGACCGACCCGTCAGCCCGGAATGGGATTATTTCTGGGCCATTATTCTTAGCCGGACGCTCCCTGTCGATTTGGATATCTTTTAAGTGATGGCCCTTGTCTAAGAACGATGTAATCTTGTCTTTTCCCTTTAGAGTATGGAAATCCCAGGTCAAGCCAAGGTGATCCTTCCAATAGCTGCTTTCTAGAAAGAGGTTTGCAAGGCCTTTGTGGTCCTTTTTCGAAAGCAACTCATTGAAGGAGTTTACGATCTTGGAAGCCACTGCGACTGCATCTACGCCCTCGGCTTTGATAGTCGGCGGCCATGGTGCAAGAGGAAGATCTACAGAACCGGGTACTAGACGCTGGCTTGACGGGAGGGAATCTGGCGTGGTCATGGTCGTAAGTGTTTATGGAATAGGTGAAGTGATGGTGAAGGTATCGAAGGCCGCTTGGTATCATTAAGACGAAACAGAAGAAAATTCTAAGGATTTGGGGCTCTAGATATCCTCAGTTTCACGGTAATAGGACCCCGCACGTCACGGTACTACATAACTACCTAGGTAGAGGTAAATCCATGAGGCATTGTTCGCGTCAACATTCCGCTTTAGATGAAGCTACGGCTTAGCGAATCGGGTATGGACTTAGACTGGGGGAGCTGGAGGAGAGCGTCCATCACCCCCGCATCAAGTGATAGATTATGGTCGAGAGAGGATACTATCCGCATGTAATACCCCGAGGAAAGTCAGGTGGCTTATACTATCGTACCGAAGGAGACTCCGAGGTTATCGTCACTGTGCGCTGATCTTGGCTAAGGCAAACGGATTTAGCTATGCAATACAACTGTGTACTACACAGTAGAAGTTGAATGAATATTTTTGTTGAATTGTCTCCGACGTTAACCAAAGGCGTACTAGCTGACTTGGGGCGTTGCTTATTTGTATTCTATTCTGTACCTGGCATAGTTGATATTTTGTTGTTTAAGATGTAGTTACTATGTAGTTAGTGAAATGGAGGCTCTAGAACGTGTAAATCCGTTGAAAGCTTCAATTAATAATCCAAAGAAAGCACCTAAAGTTCAATTAAGCTTCCGATTTCACGGTAATCTTATTAATATGAACCTTATGAACCTTAAGAATTTAGGTATGTACTTGCCGATTCTCGGCCGAGACGAGTTAGTTATGACTCGGAAAGCTGTCAGAAGTTTCAATGACGCCGTAAGAAAAGAAAAAGAAGGAAGGAAAGTCCTAGGAAAAGGCAATCTGAAATCTCCGTCCCCGAGATCATAACTAATAGATCATAGACCCACCAATAAGATCTCACCACTATGCACTTATGTAAGGATGTAAGGATGCAAGGATAAGAGGCAGGGGTCTAATCCTTAGTATTTATCTTCTTCAGCCCTTCAGCCCTTCAGCTAGTACTGTACCAGCATCTGCAATAATACAATTAAAGCCCGTTACCGCTTGTTTTCGCTTACCGTATTGCTGTCGTATCCCTAAAGACATCATTCGCCTAGTCCCTACGACGACAAACGTTATCAATGACGAAACACAATGGCTCTTCTATGCACCGAGTCCCCTCGGCCGGGGCGGTCGAACATGGCTATCCGCAAGGACATCTCGGGCATCTTACCGAGCATGAAGGGCAAGCTTTGGTAGAATTCAAAACACTTTTAGAGAAGAAAGGTCTTTATAAGCCGGGGAATCCGCCATCTCATGACGATGCCACTATTCTGTGCGTTTAAATCGAAAGTCGCATTAAATCTGTCAAACATAGTGCTAATGTATTTACGAACCTAGTCGATTCCTTCGAGCACGCAAGTTCGTTCCAGAAGATGCATATGTGCAATTCAGCGAGACTGAAAAGTTTCGTAACGCAAACCAGGTTGAGGTTCTATACGATACTATCGATATAGACTCGTTTGAGGCAACTAGGAAGCTTGTACGTTATATCTAAGGTCCTTGTAACTAAATATTAAACAATTCTAGACTCATCACTTACCCTTGAGAATAGTACCCTCGATTTACTGGTCGACGTGATAAGCGGTATGCAATACTTCGTCCCAATAAATAAGAGCTTCGATGCAAGACACCTATACTAACAATATTTTTAGAGGCATTCCAATTTACGTATTCCAAATTCGACATCTCGATTCACACGCAGTTGCCAAATATGAGAAGTCCACCGAGACGACCTATAGTAGGGCCAAGACGGATGGTAAGACGCAGCCCAAGTTGTTACAGCTATTCGCGCTGTACGAACATCTGACAAGATTCGTCCAACCTCTGTCGTCCGAGTGTACCGATCGCCCACATCCCGCTACTCCGATCACCCTCAGCACCAATATCGTCGATATTTCCCACGTCAGTCTGCGCATGTTTTGGAACTTGAAGGGCCACATGCAGGCTGCCAGTCAATTGGCCACTGCCCACTATCCTGAGACTCTCGATCGTACGTCTACGAATTTTGTTATAGGCTGTGTAAGAATTGTAGAAGTAACTGATTAAATTCCTAGGTATCTTTATTATCGGCGCGCCTATGTTCTTCTCGACAGTATGGGGTTGGATTAAGCGGTGGTTCGATCCCGTAACTGTCTCCAAGATTTTCATTCTCCAGGACCACGATATATTACCTGTCCTGACGACTTTCATGGACATAAAAAATATCCCGAAAGTTTATGGAGGCGAGCTCGAATGGGACTTCTTCGACGAGCCGGCTTGGGATGACGAGGTAAAACGGATATGTCAGTTCGAGAACGGTTATACTTCTCTTCCTCAAGGTCCTGTATACTGGCGGCCAATCGACGATGGCAAGCGAGTCGAATGTATCGCCGTAGGGACTAAAAACGGGACTGACCGAAGAGAGCGCGTCTGTACCATCACAAAAGCTTACCCGCCGAATTCGGCTGGAGATACCCTGGTGTCTGCCACGGAGTCCCAAGCCGGCGACGTTACAGAAGCTGAGTCGCTCGCAACGCCCACCGAGAAGCCTATTATTAACGGCGAAGTCCCGACGGCAAGCATTGCGGCGTTGTCAATTACCGAAGCGAAATAGTAAAACTTGACACGATTATATAATAGAAGGAGCTCACGCAGTCATCAATTCCCTCGAAGCTGGACGTCTACGTCAAATTCGTAATTCTCGTGGCGGAGATTGGACATTAGAGTCTATTGAAGATATAAATGTAAGAAGAGATACATTACATAGAGTCTTAGGATACCGACCTGTTTTCTCCAGTACCGCATCGTCTTATTGTCAAGGGTCGTTGGCGCATACCTTGGTATTTACAGGAATAGGGGCGCTTTTGTTTTTTAGGGAGCTACGCATGGATTATATATGGACTTCTTCACAAAGTGGAATAGAATCAACTTAAAACTCCTGACGCCAGCAACCCTCTCTATCTATGCTATATAATCGATATGTCATCTGCTGGCGACCAATGCCTCTAAATGTTGGTTGGAACTACGACTCAAGATGATGGCTGGACACCTTTTCGCCTCCTCCATTCCTTAATCCCCTCTACGACCTCATTCCACGTAACGCCGTCCCTGACCAACCACATGGTAACGCCTAGAGACTCGGTGTCCCTGTTACGGCTTTCGTCGTCGAAGAACAGCATCTCGGTGTGCGGGATACCCGTCCTCTTGCCCAACGCCTTAAAATGTTGTATTTTACTACTGGGGTAGATCTCCAGCCCCGCGTCGAAGAACTCGATCGCCTTCCTCACCTTGTCCTTCTTGCTGGTACTACTCCCCGAGCCCGCGTCAGCGCCGCTTTCGTCCAGCACGCTGCTCGCGGGCGGTATGTGCAACAGCTTGAGCATTTCGCGGCCGAGGTCCGGGGCGTGCGTCCGGCTCGCGACGCCGAGCTTGATGCCCGCGCGAGCTAGGCCGTGTAGGACGGAGGGTACGTCGTCGTAGAAGGCGAAGGTCTCGCCGATCTTGTCGGTGCAGGCGCTGTGCGCGAGGTTGGGCCGGAGCGGCGGGTAGACGTGGGTGTCGACCCAGAATGGCCATAGGGTGTAGTCGAGATCGAAGACGATGGCGCGCGGCAAGGGCTGACCGTCGGTGAGGATGGATGGTAGGGTAGTGGTAGTAGGCGTCGTGCCTGGAAATGTTGGCTGTTTGGCGAGCTTCTTCGGCATATTCGGAATATTTTAAATTACGTCTTGTATTGTTAACAGGGTACGGGGATTGGGGACCGGGTATTGGCATAAAATTGATGAAGGTATGACGGAGTCTTGCAACTTTCCCGTGGCCGGTCAGACGATAAGATTAGATTAGATGCCAGTACGGATCCGTAACAACATTGGTAAGAAATGATGTAAGCAGGTAAGGTACCTTAGCTTGGCAAATACGGGTGTAGAATTACCACCGATTCCACCTATGATTCCTCACTATTCCCCGTCGCACAAAAGAGAGATCCCCTGCTAAGCTCCAGATCGGAGAGCTTTCGAAGGGATAAGCATAACGGCCCGTTAGCAACGTCACTAATCCTTCTTGCCAGCTGCACATACTCTTTCTTCTCCATCTTCGTTGCCCGCGCATCTCCAAGTCCCCAGCTTTTACGATGGATATTAAAAACCACATACAGCGTAGCATTGTTGACATCGGCTTTAACAAACCGAACCCGCCGCTCCGAACATTACATCAGCATTTAGATCAGCATTATATGCCTCGTGAGCCTATTTCTAATCTACAATAAGCAAACCCGAGATGCGAAATACGCAGCTAAGTAACACACTTGGCGTTCGAAACCACGCAAATATACCTACCCCCATAGAAAAACCCCCCTGAGTCTCAACGAGCGGGGATTGCCTAGTTCGGATCTCGTACACTAGGCCCCTTATAGCTGCATTAGGTGACTTAGTTAGTATATGTCCTTAACTCGGAATCTTCCAAGTGAAGGAACCCCACAAGCACTCAGCAACCTACATAGAACTGCCGAACGTGTTCCATGGCAGAAACACCCAAGACCAATGCGGGGCCGCGGCTGTGGAGCTGAGCTTGGTTGGGGATAGGTAGGTAACCTATCACATAGTCCTAGTTGTTTAGACTGTCTCTTCGGACGACGGAAACCCAAATTGCTCCTCTAATGCCTAGCCTTTAGACTTACACAGGAGCTTAAGGTAGGGACATATAGTGACATGTAGGGACATTGATCCGCCGCTATGCCCGTAGGCGGACTCCTCCACCCTTCTCCCCGACTTTAACCGTTTCAAGCGAATACATATGTCGGTCGAATATGTCGGTCGTATATAATATGTGCTTAGCCGTCGCGCATTTTAGAGAAGCACCCTCGTGGCTTCACTTATAACTTCGACCCAAAGCCCAACCTAGAGCGGACTATTAACAGCAATAGCATTTCTCTCGACGATAAAACCATAAACTGGGAAAGATATAAAGTTACGGGTATCCAACATGGCGGCCCCGAGGAAGATACAGCTCGTGCGTATAGCGCACGTGTACTATAAGTACACAGACATGGACAAGGCTATCACTTTCTTGAAAGACTTCGGCTTCACTGAGGAGAAGAGGGTATCGGACGACAAGATCTACTGGAGAGGATACGGGACAGAACCGTGGGTGCTTTGCTCCATCAAGGCGGATAAGGCCGAATTTGGCGGCGCGGGCTTCGTCGTCGAATCAGAGGAAGACTTGAAGATCGCATCCGAGACACTACCGAAAGCCACTGAGGTATACGATTTATCGGATGCACCCGGTGGGGGCAAGGGCGTAACTTTCTATGACCCGGTCGACGGGTACCCGTTTCACCTAGTCCACGGCCAGACCCCTGCTCAGATGCTAGAAATCCCTCTACCACACGAACCCGTTAACTACGTAAGAATTTCGCAGGTCGACCTTAGATTCTAATACTAACGATAAACGATATCATAGCCTCTCGAAAAGAACAGACCCGCAGGCAGGTTCCAGCGATTCGAGAAGCGGCCCGCTCCGGTCCACAAGCTCGGCCACTTCGGTGTAAGGTCGACGAACTTCGCAAAGGCTTACAAGTTCTATTGCGATCATTTTAACCTTATAGCTAGCGATGTACGAACCCCCTGTATTAGTCATGCTTGGGGAACTCGCGACTAATAGAAACAGCTCATTCACGACGCCGAGAAGATCGACCGGACAGTATTCTACCGGCTAGATAGAGGAGACGAACCGGTAGACCACCACGTCTTCTTCTTCGCCGAAGGTACCCCGTACAGAGTGCACCACTCTTCTTTTGAGACGCACGATTTCGATACTCAAGTCCTAGGTCACGACTGGCTGCGAGAGAGGGGCTACAAGAACTGCTGGGGCGTTGGGAGACACGTCCTTGGCAGTCAGATCTTCGACTACTGGTACGTGCTTACTCCCATTTTTTACCTTCTGATTCGAAGTCCAAACTAACTAGGCTAGGTACGACCCGCACGGCTTCATCATGGAGCACTACGTCGACGGCGACTTGGTGACCGCCTCTGAGCCCACGCATCACTCGCAGGCTGGTCCTGGAAGCCTACACGTGTGGGGTGAGTGTCTAATCCTAGCTTCTGACTATGCAGTATGGCAGTGCTAATTGCGATTCACTAGGTCCCGATGTTCCTGGAGATTTCCTGGACTGATTCTAAATTGTATTAAGGGGGTTGTGTTTCAGTCCCGGGCGAGCAAGCGTATATCGGTTCCAAGATTGAACGTTTGCTTATTCTAATGTATTTATATTCAAGTTTAGTGGGCATTGAACTGTATCTCGTGTTACCACCCCAATAAGATTGATAAGTCTCGATAATGATCTACTAAGTTATCACAAAGCTACTTCTAGTCGTATGATAACGTAACGAGCAATCGTAACCTACGAAGTACGTAGATGGATTCATATATCAAGATACGTTACGAAGTTCTTGAGATGTCTCTGGTAAGAAAAGTAGCAGATAAGGTACGAGATAACTCGTACACGAGGAGTGAAGACCTTCTCCTAAGGATAAGTCCCATAGTTATCTATTTTAGTCTACGTGCTGTCATTATTGGATATAGATTCAGCATAAAAAGGTTTATATATATCTTACGCTAATTAAGAACCATCCAATGATCATAGAGCTATGTAGCTAGATACTTAGATTATTCTTTTAGGTTGTATTTGTTAAATGCCTACCTATATACTATTCGTACCAGATACTTCACAGCTCTATGGCTTTAAGAGAGCCTTTTCCTGCATTGATGTTTGAAAGGTCGAGTCAAACATGGACATTTCCAAGTAGAACGCTTTTACACTGAAAAAAAAAAAAGCGCGTTTGAGGGGGTAGGTAAATCCACGAGGCGTATACATGAGTTAAGTCGTTGTGGGTGATCTTACCCCATGAAATATCTACTGCCATGGAGCATCCATACGCAGGTGATACACAATGAGTTCTAGTACGAACTTCCCGGAACCTATGAGCCATCCCATTTTCGTTGTAGAAAGATCGTGTTCTACATATCATATTAGAGCTTTAGAAAATGCCAACGTTGCACCGGAAGTATCCCAAGTCTGTATTATTTCGCATTGGGTGCACATTAATGTCCAATGGCCAAGGCGCGAGACGGGCCTTTAGGGA
This sequence comes from Daldinia vernicosa, assembly GCF_022497035.1. Taxonomy (NCBI): domain Eukaryota; kingdom Fungi; phylum Ascomycota; class Sordariomycetes; order Xylariales; family Hypoxylaceae; genus Daldinia; species Daldinia vernicosa. Next base: position 60,693 of record NW_025953956.1, on the reverse strand, counting down.
TAATACTTGGTACTGGTTCTTTTTAAGAATTGGGTATGATCGCGGTAGTGCGGATGGTGATCCGCCAACGCAGAATGATGATTCCCTTGGCGGAGGCCCCTATAGGGAAAAGCTTTACCGTCAAATCCTAAATCAATATTTTGAAAAGGTTAGACTAGATGGACATTATAATCTCTATTAAAGGGGTATATACTAGTATGTATGGCCGGCGATAGTTAAATCTCGACCGGTATGAACTGGGGTTTGATGAACCACCTTGAGCATCCATTGCTCTGTCAATCAATCTATCGTTACCACCATTCTATAACCAATTAACTTTTCATAACCTGTGAGCTTGGAGTCAGACACAAGCCCTGATAGATTATCATAAAGACACCATAGCTTAGAGTCTGGGTGCTATGTTAGCATGCAGACTGGTAGTGCCAGCTTAGCGAAAGTGGTCGTTGCCGTCATTACACCCACCTTTAGAATCTACCTAATAACGAGGTAGAACGTATAGTCGTTCAATGCTAGAGTAACCACGGGACTCGTCGCAGTTAGTCGAATTCCGGGATTAGTCTTCTATCTTATCCGTGGTATGTAAAACCGGACGCCTGATCATATGAATCTCCCCCGCATTACTAGTCGGCGCCAGACAGCCTCTTCGTCTTCATCCTGGTCGGCTGAGGTGGCTGGAGTATGATCAACGGGGTCGGGGTTCTCGCATAGCTCGAGGAAATCCTCCGCCATGCTCTCCCCAGGGGCAAACCCTAGATTTCGTAATGTGTCAAACGGTGTTGAGTCGAGCCTATATGAAGTTAGATCAAAAAGAAGTATATATAAGGAGTCAGTCACCATTACCATCGAGAAGTCTCATCCAAGTGGAGTCCATCGGTTTGCTGTGTTACAGGGAGCGGATTGCTTGGTTCAATGGATTGCGAATGTTGCGAAAGGCCCATTGCCATGTTGACACTCGTTTGCCTTTCCGGCACTAAACGCTCGCTCGTATGCCGCGAGTTTTCCCCATATTCATCAGTGGAGCCATTCGATCCAAAAGGTGTAGAATCTTGAGGAGCTGCCAAAACTGATGATGCGCGATCCAAATTGAAATTCTGAGGTCCATCCTCGGAAAATCCCGTATTATAACTATGTATCTGGTTCTGATTAGGACGGAAAGTCCGTTTTCGAATATCCTGGCTCTGAATATAAATGTCGCTGGGATCTTGAGGAGCGCCATGAGGGTTTATTGAACTAGGTTGAGGTCCTGAAACAGACGAGACCGATCTATTAGACAAGCCGGGAACATCCCTGGCCATGTCAGGCTGACGGCGAGAATTTGAGGATTGAGTAAAACCCATCTCATTGCGCACTTTAGAGATGACCGGCGAGACGCGTCGGTCCAGAGGGGGTAGGAACAGGTCAGGGGATTCTCCATTCTGCAGAAATCTGCCGAGTCGACTCTCGTTGAATCTATTAACCAATTCTGCCTGGTTTTCGTTGTTCTTATAATAGTCCAGATTAGGAATACCAGTGCCTCCATACGTACCGCCGCGCAGGACCTGCAAAACGACATCCTCGAGTTCGGGCCGTGCCTGAAGGACTATGGCCCATAGACGTTCGCCATTCTGGCCGGTGTACCCACTACGAGGACCTCTTTTCCGCACAGGTCTGTTGTAGGTACAGTCGGTGCCTGCGCGTACACAAACGCTGCACTTCGGGACGGCATTATCGCATGGCTGATGTTGAGAGTTGCAGCGGTCGCAAGCGCGACTAGCCTTGCGCTTTTTCGACGCTCGCTTGCCGTCATCGCTCTCCCCATCACTCATAGCCTCCACCATACGCCCCGAGGTAGACACCGCTAGTTCCAAACCAGCTTCAGGCCACCCTCCTCTCCGTAGAGTAGAGGGTCTCCTTTTTTTCTTTTTTTTCGAACTGTTAGGGGTACGATGGAGACTCGTATGCGCCCTTTTACGATGACGACACAAGAGCTCTTATAAGATAATGATGCGAAGGTGAGAGAGCATTGAGAGCATATGTTAAGAGCAATGAGAAGAGTGAGACGAAATAAAGAATTATCGATATATTTATGTTTTGGTTGTAATTGTGAAGTGAGAAGTGAAATAATTATGTACAGCGATTAGTACAGTACCTAGGATACATGTTATGTACCTAATGTACCTAAGGTAAGCACCCAGCTTGAGTCGGGACCACCTGCTCACTGTCGGCGCGGGGTTATCTCCGACATGGTCCAACTGGAACCTCAAACCCCCCCAACAACGATTTTCTTTATAGCTTCCCCGGGTACCTACATGCCTAGGGAGGTACCTTAGTAGGTAGCGTGGCTCTTCAGTGTGGCTAATGAGCTAAGGTTTAGGTACCTAACCTAACCATGTGGTAGAAGCTCAGGACTAACTTTCCGCTTCTAATGCCGACACCCTTGCCGTTAGTCGACTTGTAACTCACAGACATGTAAACTCATTCACCTCATGGGCTCAACCCCATTTGTTCTTATTTCAGCAATCGAGATGCTCTCGTACGATTTACTTCGCAAATGAATTGAACTCGAACTACAAGATTTCTTACAGACTCGCAGGATATTTCATTTCTGATGTTACCAGATACTTTCATCGTGTCTGTTTTCACCAAACAGCAATGAGACTTGCTTTTAGCCTCATATGAAGAACCTACTATTCTAGATTTTCACCTATCGACACGGTCTATATTTTGTTGAACGGCATATAGCGACAAGCACGATTAAACCGTGTGTCTTAAGAGCTTGGAAATCGGGTTGCTAGGATGGCGAATATGATTCTTGATGAACCCATAATCTCTACGTCCAGGACAAAACGCAGAGTCTTCCCTACCGATTCCTCGGTCATCCTGGTGGGTTGTCGAGGTGCTGGAAAACGGACGTTGGGGTTTATCGCTGCCAAGTATCTTGGCCGTCGACTTATTACCGAGGATCACTTTTTTGAACAGTCGACAGGATGTACCAGAGCTATTTTCTTGCAAAAATATGGACGAGAAACGTTTAATCAGCAGATGGCGATTGTACTTGCCCGAATGCTCGAGCTTAATCAGGCCAATTGTGTTATAGAATGCGGCACGGGCACGTTATCGTCTGATATTGAGGAGATCCTGAAGGACTACATTGAGACGAACCCCATCATTTACATCCATCGCGATAAAGAGGATCTATACAAGTTATTAAAACTATCAGTGGCGGATGCAGAATATCTACTCACCACTGACCAGAAACATCGTGATTTCTCTAATTTGGAGTACTTCAACCTTTTCGACCCCAGTGGCGAAGGGCAGGTAACAGAGGACTGCCCCTATCGTTCTGCGTCTACAAGCACTGCGAAGCTTGTAGAGGCGAAACAAGACTTCAAAAATTTTCTTGATCACATCTTTGGCCAAGGTTTGACACGATCATGGATAGCAAATCCATTCTCAATGAAGGCAATCCCCCCGGAGTATCGAACTCATACGTTCGTCTTCTGCCTTCGACTATCATCGCTAATTAGCACGAATATTGATATAGCCGAATTGGAAGCACCTGGAGAGGCTGTGGAACTAATAATTGATACCTGGCCGCCTAACGTGCTCGACCTTATTGCGATCCAGGTAGCCTTAATCCGCCGCAAACTGGACCTTCCAATCATTTACTCCGTCGAAGAGAATCCTCGTGAAGAACGTAAGAGGCCCCTCGAAGAAAGAGATACTATGGACCTTGAATTGATGCTTCATGGGCTGCGACTTGGTGTCGAGTATCTGAGTCTTGACCTCCAGAGAAGTCCAGGGCTGATCTCTCACATTCTCTCCATGCGAGGCAGAACAAAAATCATCGGGAATTACGTTATGAAAGGATTTAACGCTCCAAAGTGGAATGACGACTCCTTCGTCGATCGTTATTTGCTTGCTCAACAGTTCGGATGCCAGATCGTCCGCATGGCCCGGTTCTGTTCCGTGGACAGAGACGATGAACTCAGGCAAATGTTCATCGATAAAATCAATGCCCTACCAGATCCCAAACCTTGCCTAATCGCCTACGACTTTTCGGTGTTCGGCGTTGTACTGCCTTTCCAGGGAGACATCCTGAATCCAATCGGGCATGATTCTCTCGAGAAATCCTCACGGGAACAGATGATCGGCGTAAGTACAACACGGGGTACGCTACGGGACCTTTTTCGAAAAGGAATTTTACAACCACTCAATTTCTATACTTTGGGATTGAATGTTTATTATTCAGCGTCGCCCTCGATGCACCGCGCAGCATATGAGCACTATATGATGCCGCACACTTTTAACGCTAGACGCTGCACTTCACTCGAAGAAGTCGACCGGATTCGACGCGAGCCTGGCTTTGGCGGCGCTTCGTTAACGGCACCCTTTAAAGTCTCTATCATGCCACGCCTTGACCATCTCAGCACCCACGCTATCGCAATCGGCGCGGTCAATACGCTCTTACCACTACGTGGGGATACCGACTCAATTCTAGACCATGCTAATGCTCGAAACAGAGCTGGCTATGCCAATAGGTTTTATGGGGACAATACGGATTGGAGTGCAATCATGACTTGTATACGTAGAGCCATCAGTCCTCGAAACTCGGTACAGCCATCTCGGACGACGGCTCTGGTAATAGGAGCGGGTGGAATGGCTCGAGCAGCTATCTATGCTTTAATAAAATTAGGCTGTCGGATGATATTCATTCATAATAGGACAAGGATAAAAGCAGAAGAAGTAGCGATGCATTTTAACATGTACGCCATAGAGCAAGGGCTTCTATGCCGCCAGAACGAAGGAGACAAGATTTGTCGAGTCATCGGGTCAGCCAGTGACCCATGGCCAAAGTCATATCAGCAGCCAACGATGATCGTATCCTGCATTCCGGCATCGGGCACAGATGACAATCCACCAGTTGACTTCAGAATGCCTTCGCAATGGTTGAGAAGTCCTACTGGTGGTGTAGTGATTGAGGTAACAACCATCATACTGCTCATCCCTTGGCTTTCAATATTCTAACCTAAACCTTTTGCACAGTTAGCGTATGAACCCCTTATAACGCCACTAGTGGTTCAAATTCGTAAGATTCGCGAAGAAGGGGACACCTCATGGGTGATTATTGATGGCTTGGAGGTTGTGGGAGAGATGGCCATGGAGGCTTTCGAATTAATGACTGGGCGTCAAGCACCGAGAAGGTTGATGCGAAGAGTTTGCAATGAGAACTGGGAGAAAACGAGCGCACCGTTCCAACCGCAGCGGTAGCACGTTTTAACGCATTGCGGTTGGGGAGGTTTCATCTCCAGCAACCAAATCCAAGCCGAACAATCTAAAAGGGGCGATCAACAGATAACTCGTCGTGATCACGCAAATCCGGCGAGCGATACCTAGGCTCATGACTTTTTTATCTATGCAGGATTATTGGCACGACGTCTTACGCCTTGGTTCTTTGGTATTTTGCCTTCCATGTAGGAAAATCTTACGGTTATTACTATTATGATTTGGGTACCTAAGCATCTGAGCACCGGGGGGAGAAAGAGGCATCTGTGGTATCTGTGTGAGCAAACCCCTCGAAATATACTACGGTACTTCCTGCAAACCACACATTTTGCCCGGGATTGCTATGGAATATACCCGCTGCCCAGGTCGTCCTTGCTAATTGATATTAGGTTTAGGTTTTGTATAATGTGCAGGGATAGGGGGGAGTCGCGCGCATTCCACCAAACACATCAACAATGAAACTACCACATGGATTACTCATGACTATCAGAGCGAATATGCAATTCATGTTATTATGTCATTCTGTTTCATAGATAGCAGTTAAAATGCAACATGTACAAGTCTCGGGGTTGATATTTAATAGCACTTACGGCTAAGTGGGGATGTTTAGCCCAATATGGCTAACAGGTAGCTTTGCATACAAGTTTATATGTTATGGTACTAAACATTGATACTTTTTGGTATAAAACTCTTGAATTTTATTTTGATGAATAAGCACCACTTTGGTTAGTATCGTTGAAAAGTTGATCTTTCCATTGATGTTCAGTACCATAACATATAAACTTATATGCAAAGCTACCTATTAGCCATGTTGGGCTAAACATCCCCACTTAGCCGTAAGTGCTATTAAATATCAACCCCGAGACTTATACATGTATGATCAAATTATACCCTCTGTATTAGGTACCAGTCCTCGGCGCCTTCTGTCCTCTTTCCGCCGGAACGCTCTCTGCAGCCACCCCTTCCGACTTCCTCTTCTTAAGTGCCGAAGGCTTCTCAGCATCGCCCAACTTCATCATGGCAACCCAAACCTCAAAGTGGTCCCTCCTATCTTCACGCGTATAACACCGACCCTTGTATAAGCCGCCCTTCTCCTCGTGTTCTGGGTCATCGCCGTAGTCAGGTCGCTTAGCAGCCTGCTTCTCACAGTGCGATTCCGCGGCCTTATTAGCAGACGCGGCGGATTTGAACGCGCCGATCGGGAGAGCTAGTCTTCCCTTCCGGTCCGTATGGTGGTCGAAGTCCTTGCGCAGGACAACGTAGATGGCGTTGAGCGACTCGGACATTTTCATTTATGGTGGATATGTAGATGAAGTTGGAATTTCGATGTAAAATGATTTTGTGCTTTAGATATTGGATGTGCGATGTATGAGATAATTGTCGAGTGGGAATGACGGTAGATACCTTAGGTAGTCGTTGGATTTTATAGTTCGCTACTAAGTATTTTACTCGATTGGAAAATTCCTTTCGATAGCGGTACCGATAGGTAGTGATTGCTTTAAGCCCATAGTCTGATTAGGGACCTTCTTAACGTCAAACTGTGATCGGCAGCATCGTATAAAGGTGTCTTACAGCAGACCAGGGAACTCCGTTGTATAAGGTGGGTCGTTAGGAAAACGTTGAAGTTTCATCTATATGATTTATAGAATTGGCCTTGAATATATTTGTTATCAGGTGTTTAAATTAGTTAAAACTGTCTGGAAGCTTTATATAGTTGTCCTAAATCGAATTTCATTTATATACAATTGGTCAATTGTGTGTAAGTCCTCTTCGAAGCTTAATAGTGATTCAAGTCACGACATAGATTATAAACTAACAAGAGAATGAATATATAGGTGATAATTACCCTCATGTAATTCTTCGTAATATATGTTAAAAGCATCTTTAATTCTACGTGAGGAACTCAACCGAATTTGTTTGATTTTCTTCTCCTTGGTTACCCAGGTAAGCCAAGTAAGATACTCCTCCGGCAATCTAACACTAAAGTAGTAACACAAGAGAGACCCCAGACCCACTGTATAGTCCTAAGAACTGTCTAAGTCTTGAGGTTACACGTGTACGACTTGAGTGAATATTATTCCGTACTTAGGTTGTATTTATTTCTTGAATAAAGATTTTTCGCTGTTTGCTCCCCGGACGGAGATTTCAGGAGTCTTCTGAAACAGTCGGGTCTCCGAACGGTCTGAGTGTAGCGAATCGCCACCTATAGAGAAAGAATTATCAGTAAGTAGTGTGGCCTACTTCATATTAGTCTTTCTAGCATAGAGTTACTTACGTGTAATTACCATTTGCAATTTGAGTAAGACTAATGACCATTATCTTCTGCATAGCCAGTCGCAAATGAAAAGGAGTACTCACGAATCGGCCTTTGCTGCGACAATTCCAGCGACGTGAGTTCCGTGGCCAAAGACGTCAAGAGGATCGTCGTCAGGTTGCTTCTCCTCGCTAGGCCAATCTAGATTCTACGTCAATTCTGCAGTTAATAGGTATTCTGGGCACTTTAATTCATACTGCCATCATCGACGAAGTCATATCCACCGGCTACTTTAAAGCCATGCAATGACAATTTACTATATGGCATGATTGAGAGAAAGCAATTTGTTGCTGGCTCATCGGGAGTTCCGTTGGCAATCAAGACTATTATATTTACGAGATATTGAATGCCGTTAAGAGGAATACCTCAAGGGTAATGATACGAGAATTGACCTCAATACGAAGAAGTAGATCTTTGTTTAATGCGCTGCGGTAATGTAAAGATTTTATTCTAATAAATAGCAATGATAAAATAGATGAATACAAACGATGTAAGAGCAGTAAGATACAGAAAATCTAAGCTGGATAACTAGCCGGTGCTTAGAAATATAAAAGGGCGCCTGTTGGGTTGAGAAGGCTCTGCTTTGTTTTCTTATATTGTATGCGTCGATTGTAAGGTTTCTTCAGCCATAACAAGCCTCCATTAACAACAAAATGAATATATTTTTCTTTTCGAAAATGTTGCTCTTAAGTATGCGTATCTTGGAGGGTTAATACTATTTCTAGTTGATTCTTATGGATTCAAAGCTCTGGTGCTGGTAAGGATTTCTGATTATGCCGACCCTATAATAACAAGAGGTTAATAATTACTTCCTTAGGCGATAAACAGCACGTCTCTAGAGCGATAACTCCCTAATCATTTTGATACGGAAATATTGACTCCAGAGACTAGCTAAAGGGGGGAGGAGCTCTCGATCTTACGTACAAGATTGTCCATAAACTCGGTTAAAGTGTATCCAGGTGGTGGCTTAACGGCTTCCGCGAGCCAGTAGCTTCGTTCTTGTTCTAACACGTTGTGCTTGATTCCAGGCAAGAGATATAGATACGCAAGGACGATATTCCCGCAAAACCACACCATAGTCCGGGTCAAAGGATGTAACCATTCATACTCCTGTCCCCAAATATACACCCAAATGTAGAAGATTCGGATTGAAAGGTAGAGAATTGAGAGTAAATTTCGAGTTTCGAGATCCACTCCCTCTGTATTTGCAGCGAGAACTGCGACGGCGAACAGCGGTAGATTTTCTATTGAGTTGTTCAAAGCGAATTCGGAACGCTCTATGCGCGCCGTAGTCTGAAATATCATTAGCATCGGGTACGAGCAGTTGTCACCAACTACGGAGGATTACGATCTATATAATCGGCGATACGTACCACAGCGTTCAGTGTTGTCGACCTTCTAGCAGATGCCCCAAATTTGCGAGGATTCCTAGGGTCGTAAACTCCGCTTCCAGGTCCTAAGATCCCAAAGTATATCCTTGGAGATAAAGCCAGGACAAAGGCAAAGGGAATCTGTTTCTATGTCAGTTTATTTTATTTCATGAGGATGGATAGCATTTACGTACGGTCCACCACGAGATATTGTTCTCCTTGAGATAATCCATGATTATCGTTATTCTAATTGCCAGTTACGGTATGTTCAAAGTTAGGTGTATCTATCAAATTGGGAGTAGAGCAGGAGCTAAGTGATGCCAATCTAGGAAGCCGCTGAAGTAGATAGCTTGGAATTATCTACCATGCTTGAATATTAGATAGTTGAAAAGCGGTTATATATCAAGGAGTAAAGATAGATGAGATCTCGATAGCTCAAACCGGACATCTTCACTAAAAGGCACTTCTGAATGCGGCATGAGAATTGTCGATGAGGCTATAGCTCTATTGTCATTCAGACAAAGGGGAGTGACATCAAGACTAAGTCTAACAGCTCCTCGTCACAATGTATACTATAACTGATCGTTACCTATTATGCATCGAGTTTAGAAGATGCAATTACCTCTATACAAGACGGGACAGGTACATCGGGCGGATCAAGAAGTTTCTAATGCCTATATTAGGTAGATCCGTTTATATGGTATATCGAGGGATATTATGAGCTTTAGACGCCTTAGCAAATCTTAAAGCACTCGTCTTTCATTAATAGGAAAAGAGATTCCGCCTTGAATCAAAGAGTCAACCAGCGCTGGTTAGACGACGATACCATACTTGGCATGTCATCGGGAATTTAATAACGGGTGGTAAAATAGTAGTACTACCAACCATGACGCACGTATCCCGTAATAATCCTATTGATATAATACATATTGTTGTTAATAAATACAAGAACGAAACTGTTTAGGCTTCTAGATGACGAGGGGTTTAAACTCGTATTTGGGATGATTTCCTAACTTCATCTGCCGTAATCACGTATCCTATCTAAGCCACAAAACAATCATTACATAGTAGTGTCACTGGGCTTTATTAGTCCTGTCAGCTCAAATCAGAATATCAATCATATGATGAGGTCAACACACTTCGCCCACGGGACCTGGGGACTTGGCTAACTCTGACTATGTCATCTTGATTTAATCGTTAAGCGCTATCAATGACGCTGTCCTGTCCCCATACCCCTGGATTTCACCCTTGATTTCGTTGGTGCGCTTCATCTCTCTTATTTGCCAATCATGTCGTGTTGATTGGGAATTCCTAGAATTACCTACAGTCTATTCGTCAACCGGGGTACGTTTTGACCTCATGTAGCCATCCATGCAGCAGTCATGATCAGAAACTTAAATAAGGATTAAATCATAAACGTTCAAACGGGTGTCTCGATAGCAAATCCGTGACACAAATGAGCTGCGATATGGTCTGAAAACAGACATGCCGAGTTATACCATTAGGTACGTACACGCGGCACCTCCCCCCTTATCACCCACGGAGACAGGCACATGGGCTTTCTGATTTGCCCATGTCGTCTTATCGCAAAGCCATGTACATAGGACCGGGCATGTGGAGGCGGGGCCATACTTAAGGTGCCTCCGATTTGCCGATCTCTCAAGGCGTAGAGCAGAGTATCTACCTGGTAGTATAAGTCAATGTAAAAAGTGAGACACTGCATCCTGCATGATAGGCAGATTGCCTCGCAGGCAACAAATACCTACCATGCATCCGAAAAACGGGATAGCAATAAAAGGTGTACATTATTGTTGCACACATCATCTAGAACCGTCTATTTCATTATGCATTAATAATAGGAGAGTAGGCTGTGCCTTGGACCAAGGAACGTGATATGTCTCGAGTCCATCGACTGGAGCGAACAAGTGTTTAACCTAGTGTTTGAAAGTGGACATATAAAAGATAGGCTGATCAGCAAATGGCATGGCAGAGCTGAGAGCACGAGCTGAAGGTGAAGCAAGGCCGAGCTTTGTATGAAGGTACCTACTGAGAGATCCTAGTAAAACACTGGAAGGGCTGGAAGGTCACCAGCTCTCTCTAATAATAGGTACCTAGGTATGATTAATAGGTATGATGTACTTCGTAGAAGGTAATCTACATAGAAATCGCTGATACGCGATCGGAGGTGTAGGAACGGTACCTAGGTACGGATCCGTAGGTACCTAAGTACCTCGCTGTCACACGCGCACTCAATCCATGAAAGAACCATGTAGGTAATAATGAACAAGGCTTCCGTTCTCGACATCCTCAGGATGGAGGTAGTAAAGCTGATAATCAGGTAGTAAGGGGTATGTAGTAACTTCCATCCAATTACCCTAGGTACCTACCTAGTGTACCTACCTAAATTGCATACCACGCGCTAAGTCTAACTAAGGCCACGATAAGGAGACGGGTAAGAAAGTACCAATATGAGGTACCTATCCTCCTTAATAAACCTCATAATTCCCTCTTCCGTTAAATGATTCTCGTATTTTCTTCTCTTTTGCTCCCAGTATATCTCTCAATTCCCTCGGTAAATCCAGAGTCGATATCTTATATGTTCTGTTTCCATTTTGCATCGTCCAAAGTCGTTGTTTTTTCTTATTTGTACTTGATAAGTACTTCGCTCCACGCTGCGTCATCGTCCCCATCGAGGCTAAGCAGTCTGTTGGTATCGATAACGATAACGACTAACCCGCAATCGCAACTGAGCATCGCATCATTATCGCGGTGTACCCCTTTGGCCGTGGCCCCCTTATCCTAACTGAGTCACCCGGCCTTTGTCTTGCTCGAGCCTTTCCCGACTCTGATACCGCAAGAAACGAATAAGCCACAGTTTCCCGTCACTTGAACGGCAACCCACCTGCTTACCTTCTCCCCGTGCTTCTTTCACCACTGTGCCGTCATACAGAGACAAAGCAACTTCTCAACTCGCAAACAGCGAAGCCAACAAGAAACACAAGACCTACCGCCGTCTTACCTAATCATCCGTCATCCGTCCGTCGTGACTCAGTCATCCCCCAGGCCTCTTATTTTCCAGAAAACACTAAACCATCCATTCCCTTGGCATACTTCCATCCCGCTCTTGAACCTACGAATAGCCACTCTTCTTTTATCCAGTATTCATTGTTCGCCAAATACCCTTCGTCTCTGTATCATCGCTTTCGCCTTAAATCTATAATCCTCGTACGTCGATACCGTCGTCAACCCTTAAATACCAAGTCCTTTTTCTTTCAAGATACTCCCAATAAACCATATTCCTCGGGGATAGACCTACTCCAGACGGTAGCCTACATCCCATTATAAGTAACCTTATATTATACCAATCGTTATTGACTACCGTATCCGCACTATCGAATCGTCTTCCATCATGGCTTTCGACCAAGCCCGAGACCTCCGAAGCTTTGCTCAGGACTCGAAGCGGTTCAAGGAACGCGTAGAAAAGTGGTCGCGGGGATCTCGACCCTCGGCTGGGTGCAAGTACAGCTGGGTAGAAGATGCAATCGTCACAGGGAGCGAAAGCCAACGTGAGAAACTTCGGCCTGAGGGAACTCTCCAGTAAGTCGTAATCAGTAATCATGTATCATGCGCCCTGGTAATCAAATATTAACAAATCAGCCACTCCAATCGCTTAGCAAACCATAATATCGTCAAACCGCGTGATAAGGAACGAAACGGGCTCCGATCGAGCTACTCGCGTGCCAAGATAGACGCCTTAGAAGAACTACACGACCCATCCAATGTCTCGCGATCCCTCTATGACCTCTTACCATCATCTCAGAGCCGACGAGGTTCTAGTATTTCGGATAACGTTCTTTATAGCTTCGATAGGGTTGAAAGTCCGGGCAAACCACTAACGCTGGACGTATTCGTAAAGACCAACCCGAAGGAGACGGAAAAATTCGTGGAAAAGGAGTATGAAATCCTTGACAACAATGGGGATGCTCTCAGGGGTCGAAAGGCTCGGCAGAATCTCCGTCGAAGGAACCACGCACCATCGGCACAGGAATCCGACATCATTGAAGATGATGGCTTCGAACTTGTATAAAATAATCTCAACTTGCTTCGAGATCGTATTGCCGACTCCGTGGTGCTCCGACTGCATCTATTCTTTTTCTCGCCATGGCTTGCTATCCTTCTCCTTCGTTTGCATTCTACCTACTCTCGGTTTCGGACAAATAGTGCAGCGCAGCACCTTTATACCGTATAGTGGGAGGCTTTTAGTAATCTTCGATACGACCGATATGATTCTCCTCTTTTTATTTTCGTCGCAAGAGCTGTGGCATTAGACTTCTAATACGGCTTCGTTGTTGCCCAAGCATGCATATTTCAAATGGCAACGGGCCATTGTTTCATGCGTATCTTACCTAGGCATCCATTAGGCGGTGTTGAGCTTAACTCTAACCATCGGACGTGATGGTTGGGGGAGGATGGCTCGGTGCATTGTGTCCTTGTTTTTTGGTTCGGTAAATAGATGGACGACTCATGGAATTATGGTGCGAAAGGATGTCCAAGTAGCAGAATGGCTTGTCTCTCTTAGTACGTGGAGTACAATGCGTTGTATGAGATATCATTTTTAATACCAATACATGCCGCTTGCATTGCCTTTTGCATCATATTTGTGAATGATGTTCGAAAAAACTGTACTCATTGCGGTGATGATATTTTGAGAGAATTGTTAAAACTGTGTGTTATGTGATTGTGATTGTGATTGTGGCCCGTGCAATATTACATTACCTGATTACCTAAGGAATCTACATGTAAAGCACGTGCTATGTATGCTACAAATGGAGTGGCAAGTCCAGGGCTAGCGGAGTCTTCCCCGAGTCTTCCCCTTTACCCTTTACCCTTTACCTACACTTCCAACATCAACCTGTATCTGTGCACGTTAATGTTTGCTTCAATAGAAGGCAGATGCAGGTAGAGTACATTAGGTACCAACCTACATAAAGTTATAAGTACTAGGTAACTTACACAGGTAGGCTAGGTCTAGGTAGGTACATTTATAGAAAGAACATCAATTGCCCCTTTCAAACAGCAATTTCTATGTATCATTATATGTCTTCCATCAAGTCTTATATATTTAATTAGTACTGCCACAATTTTTTCAACGAATCAGATGCTTAGAATCGCCCCGCAGTTTGCGACTTTTCCCTTTGCCATTCTATCGCATAACGTCTGCAAGAGGTGCAAATAGTGTAGAAAGGTTATGCAAAACGAGCTCTATCCAACGATACCAATTATTAAAGATTTTACCCAAAAGTGAAGCAATTCAATTGATTTTACAAAAAATTCATCGGACGTGCGCTAAGGTGTGGCTAGCCAATCAGAGGCCAGACTTCAGCTGTGGCGTCAGTTTTGCGCATGAACCCCCCCCCCCTCTCCTCCTCCTCCTCTTCCCCCTTTCCCCCGTCCGCGTTTGAGCGGACGGGCAACGCCGCTAGTCTACACTACATAAAGTAAGCTTCAAGCAACGCCAAATCTACAATCTACACTTATCATGCGGCAAATGTTCTGCTTAGTGGCGCCTCATGCCCGAAAATTTTATCATTTTAGGCCTGGTCTTGAACAGTTATTTTTTGAACATAATTCCATCGAAAACCTAGTCTATCTCCTTGCCGTGCCGCTCAAGTCATACCAGCGTATATTCTCCTCTTCGGTTTACACCTCCCAATATACTAAAACGAACGATTCTCCTATGGGAATTTTGTGTTTGCCTCGCGAGATTCAACTCAAAATCTTTGCCGAACTTGGTACTAGAGATTGCACCGCACTTGGCCTCACCAACGCATATCTCTGGGGTCTCGCACTCCCGGTCCTCCACGACAAATGGGCCGCACGCTTGGGTGCTTGGGCAGGAGAGAAAATCGTCTGCGTTGGGGAGTTGGTCGAGCCCGGAGATTATCCCCCCGGACTTTTCTCAGACGCTGAGATTCTCTCCTTCGACGAGCCTGAAATAAGAAGTGTACTTAATATTGATCCTTTTTTCGGCTATAGGCCTAGGTCTGTAACATTATATGACTTCGGCTCTCACGTAATAGGCCGCGAACAAGAGCTTGGAACTATATGGAAGGGTATGAAAAGAGACAGACTTCTCCTTAAATGTATTAACAGCGTGGCCGACCATGACATTGTGTGGAAGGGTCCAGGAAAGCATGACTTCAAGAACTTCGAAGAGCACTGTTTCTATCCACGAGATCAACCGTGGGTCCTCCGTAACTTAACGACCAAGGAGTTTGTTCGGTCCGAGGCCCTCGCTCTAAAGCCAGAGTTCATACAGGGGCCAAGAGTTCAAGGCATAGGCTTCTCGCACGCTATCTTGTCTCGTATCTGCTGGTCATCAGCGCCAGATATCGATATGGGAGACCCAACAAGAATCACAAGAGGGGTTTGGGCAGGGCATTGTTTTGATATTACGCAGCTCTCAAAACATATCGAGCTGACTCAGGGAGAAACATGGATCGATGTAAGCAGCGAAGTGATGGATGATATTTCTCGTATATGGGAGCGCAAGTATGGATCTGATTGGCAAGAGCGCGTTATCGAGAACACAGAGCGGCACGGAATTCACACGTCCCTGGATATTTATGATGATTTATAATTGGAAATCTTGTAGTTGCGAGTTGCTAGGCTGCTAAAGATTGTGCTGGATTCTTTAGCAAAGTCATCTTTTGCTGTATCGTTTTCATCTAGGTCGGGGACCTAAATTTAATAAGCTACTCTCTACCTACGAATATCTGTTCCCCAGGCTTGAGAAGGATTTCAGGGGGGCCAAAATGAACATAAGTATCAGGCAAGGTTAAACGCTTTAGTGAGTTCCTACCACAAAATATAGCCATGGCAAGTAGTACTACCCGGTCATTTAATCATAATGATAAGAGTCTACTGACATAGCACGTACACGTTTCAGCTTTTACCTCGCACAACCTCAACTGTTAAGTTTTCAGGCCAGACAGGCTCATCGACGCCATTCCCTCGTGTGCCGATATGGTATCCCAAATCGACAGCTTCATCAGCAAATTGTGCGACGGGCTTGACTTGGACGAACGTGGCCCCTATATTCTTCGCTTCCTGTTCTTGGAAAAAGACAGGATTAAAAAGTACCTGAGAATCGTGTTGATTTAGCAATTTTAGCATTGCTGGCAACGAGTGTGGCATTGCGTGGTAATAGCGGAATACTGGCGACCCATGTCTCTTCCACAATTCGGTCCATATCTCATCGTTGTAGGTCCCGACGGAACGGACTAGCCATTGGGAGTAATAGTTGAGTGCAACCTGATAGAGGAGAGAACTGGTAAATAGCAAGAACATGGTTGAGAGAATAAGAAATGTGAGGGGTAGAATCAACTTACGTCGACACCATAACTACCTCCATGTTCAGCTCGTCGAACAAGCGCTTCTAAAACGCCAGTACTTCCACAGATGCCGGTACTATAGCAAGATATTAGCATAAAACCTATCACGAGGGGCTCCCTCAAGCCGGATTAATACTTACCAGTAGTCTGAATTCGGAAAAACCGGTGTTACTGCTTCATCATTTCCCATGGCTCTGCCATACGACATCGAAACACCGCAGCACTATATTAAATAGAGTGTAAGTAACACTGAGAGGTCACATCCACGGCCATCATGCCAGGTACATACCGCATCACTAATCTGCTGCCAACCGCTCCGATGAGCCCAGGGACCACGCCAGCCGTAGCAATTTTCCCGAACGGCAATAATACCACGGGGGCGATCCTTAACAAGATCGAAGATAGCCTGGCGTCCGAAGCCAAGCCTCTCCATTACGCCCGGCCGGTACCCGTCAACAACAACATCAGCCTCCCGGATCAGCGCCCTGAGCTTCTCCTTATCTGCTTCGTTCTTCAGGTCCAGGAAGCAGTTCCACTTGCCCCAGTTGAGATCCTGGTGCAGGGCAGACATATCCGTGACGTTAGGCGATGTGACGCGCATCACGCTGGCGCCCATCTCGGCGAGCGAGCGCGTGATTGTGGGGCCGGCAATGACGCGGGCCAAGTCGACGACTTTGAGGCCGGCAAGCGGCCGCTTCGCAGAGGGCGGGTAGCTCGCGTTGTCGGGCCACCATGCCGCTGGCTGCGAGGAATTGGGGTCCTTGGTCGTTTCGTAGAGCCCGATTTTCCCGGACGCATGGCCGTGCTCGCTTGCGAAGTACTCGTCAGACGTCCATGCGATCGTGCCCGCTTGGCGGTACTGCTCGTTGATAAGCTCATCTAGTGCTGCAGAGTCCAACTGGGAAATGACGCCCTGAATCCTCTCCACCGCGGAGTCGTATGTGTCATTCTCTTTCCCATCGAGTGGTAGTCCCAGCGCTGTAAGTGTAGGGTTGGGGTTCATACTACCTAAACAATGCCTACGTTGTAAGTAAACATTCAAGGTAACGCCGAGATAAGGCTATTGAAAATGTATCCCTACCGTGGATGTGGTAGAACCGCCCATCTTTCGTCTTGTAAATGTTCGTGGCGAGAGTCCTATGCTGAGAACCCGCAGCCCTATGCAGGTCACGGTTAGGGAACCATTCTGAAATTTCTTTCGAGAACAGGTTTATCCGTACTGGGCGACTGTCTTTGACGACGCGTGCAAGGAACGGGGACATGAAAAATAGCGAAGCGTGGTCCCTATCGATGAATTTTAGCTACCTGGTACCCCCCCTATTCATAATAAGGGATGTCACTTACGTGTTTATACTAACATTAGAAGGCGCGACATTATATTTCTTAGTGATAAGGTAGTTGAGCATAGTTGCTTCGAAAGCCTTTATCGCTGAGATGCTCTCAGCGAATCGCCAGTTGATTGGGATACTAGGCTTAGCGGATCCTTCAAACTGGACGATTTGACTCAAAGACTGCAACTCCTGTGGTAAACCTTTCATAAGGGGGTTATTAAGGATGCCATCTTGGAAGAGTCTTTGAGCCTCTTGAGGCACTGAGTAACCTGTGGAGCTCATGATTCACAAAAGGCATACAAAAGTTTGATTGGTGTATGGGTTGAATACCTATTGTGGTTTCGCAGTATCTTGTGATATGAAGAAGCAATTAACCTAGCCAACTATATAGGTAGTTAACTACATTTATAAGAGAGCTTGTGAAGACACAATTCGGGCTCAAATGATCCCGGAACCCTTATTTTCAATAAATAGTGGAACTTGTTTTGGTTTCCTTCCTAAAGGCCGGGTTATAGCACGGCGTTCGGGGGGTCGGACGCGGGATTCGAAAGACTATAGACCGGCGTGATGCCCAATTTGTAGGTAACCAAGGATTAACTGCAACCTGGATAGAAAGTGATTCATTTATTAACTGGTGAGTTGACCTTAGTAATATAATAGATTGACGGTTAACTACTTCGGAGTTTGCTCTGGTATAGTAGTACCATAGTGCCATGTCACATCCCAACTCAGGAGAAGACTACTCCATCAACAAATTATATTGCTATTCGGATGCAGGGTCTGTGCCCCTACGCACGGCCAGGGTATCCAAATCATCTCAATTCTTCTTAACCTCCCAGCCTATCCATCCTTCGTCGCGCATACCCATACTATATTACTAAGAGCAGGAAATGGCCAAAACGATCCAGGGGAACTAATAAATTCATTAGTTATATGCACCGAAACCTCCAAATTAACATGGCTATCAACGAATTCCATTTATTCTCTTGTCTCCCTCCAGAAATCCGACACGAAGTGTTTCTCTTGGCTACACCGCCCCGCATCGTCCATATTTCACAAAAGCATGAAGACATAGAAGACTTCCTCGAGCGATTCAACAACTTACTTCCAGGGCAGGTTAAATTAGATCCATCCTTAACCTACTTTGCTCGGAACTGGCGCGAACGAATCTTGTCGTATGGGGATATTTGGTCGCAGAGGAAATTGGAGTCTTGCGGATTTACAACCTCGCGCCCAATACAACATCCATGGGAACCCTCTAAGTTAACTCCTGAGATTCCTGTTCCTTGGTTATTCGAACATCCCGACGTAGCATATGAGCTCCTCCGAAAGAGCGTTCTCTATAGTAAAGCGCCTATTCCGGCGCTTCTTCATACGTGTGTAGAATCGCGACGCGTGTTGATCGACGCCGGGTACCAGCTCGCATTCGCGTCTCGTTACCACGGGCCATGGACTTGGTTCAACTTTAAGAACGATGTATTATGTCTCAAATATAATGTAATAACGAACGACGTTCCTCTATTAGACAATGGCCCATGGGGCACTGGAAGTTTTGATCCTCAGAGCTTACAGCAAGTTCGAAAACTAGCGATAGATGTTGCGCCACCCCCCCTTTTAACCTCGGACTATGAATATGACACGCGAGATTGCGCTTTGAGTACAATCCGACTACTACCCAAGCTTGAAAAGATATATTTTATTGAATGGAACCTACCAGACTTGGACAAGTACTTACGGAAATCGTCCATATCATCAACGCCAAGCTCCTCAGATGGCGATACAGAACGAGATCCGGTTTCTTATGGGCGCGAGGCCTGGCGATTTATTCCCGTTGAAGAAGTTGACGCCTTGTTCTCGTTGATCATTCGACACCCTTACCGGTCCCTCGAGGTCGGCTGTATGGGCTACGGTGCATGGCGCTTGATGAATTTCAAAGTACCTGCTGGAGAATACTTCTCCTACGTCAGAGAGTATACTAGGAACTGTATCAGGGCTGATATGGATAGGGTGGCGAAGGAAGAGTCCGTAACCCCTTACCAGGTACCCGAAGTTGAATTTGGGCATATCTGTACGGAAGCTGTGGGCAGAGAGCTATTTAACGATCGTCAGGAGGTGTGGAGGCAGTACCAGTTGCTAATCAATGGAAAAGAGCCTCCTCGGCCCAGGCCGATGACGCCAACCGATTTATATTATCAAGATGATTGGGAAGCATATCACGAAGCCCACTGTCCAATCCAGCAAGAATCGCATTCGGCGGGGTATTTGCTGAAGCATAGGAAAGTTCATCAACCAAGAAGAGAACTGCTAATGGAGCCATGAAAGTCAGTCATGCCTCGCAGTTATATTGAGCGCCTTTCGATGAACAGGTTATTATGTAATAGGACACATACTAACCCAGTCGATGGTTTTTACATTATCCTGTAACCTAGTTAATTAATCCATAGAATCTTTCAGAAGAAAAAGAAAACGCCTCAAAACAAACTACAGTACCAGTCCGGTAGCGTGGTGCATGTGACAAGGATGAGGGCAAATCATAGCGATACTATTTCTATAATTATTTGATCGAGATGAGGGGCCGTGAGGAGATGGGGTGATTGATTATTGCTAGTTATGATTGACTGTCAGATTCTCGTCATCGACCCCTTTTTATGACACAAATGTGCAGCTTTCGTAGCAAAAGCTCCTTAACGAATTCTTGATATAAAGGCATTGCGATCAAACCTACCGTGAGATGTTACCAAACGTTCAGTTCACTAAACATATCAGATTTATTAGAAATAATATACGAAGTTAAATTAGAACAAATACTAATATATCAAAATGCCTTCGTAAGTACTCCCGCAGTGAGCTCAACTGCTAAATGATTTCGATGCTTTTCAATTTTATCAGGTATATTAAGCTAACCTAATACTTTACAGTACTGGCAACACTCCAGAAATCTCCGGTACCAAGATCGAGCCACTCCGATCCGAAGTCAAGTATAACACACCGTACGAAGGGACAGACCGCGGCTCGGTGGGTTCTGACCAGACCATCGACCAAGCCCGAATCAACCCTCTCGGAGGCAAGGGTAAGTATGATAGTCTTGGTAGTCTTATATAACCATAACTGGTGTTGTGATGACTGACCCAGTCTTATTCCATTAGGCAAACACCAACACCCTGCTCCACATGCCGACAGCCAAGGGGTAGTTGGCACAGCCGAGGGACTCGGGCAAACAAAGATTGAGCCTCTGGATAGTGATGCAAAAGACCCGCAGAACCCAAGGACGGGTTTGGACGACGAGGCAGTCGATGCTTCGAGAATCTATCCACTTGGTGAGGTTAGGGAGGACTAGGGAAACTGATATGTTATTATCACTGTAAAATAGAACCAATTTCTAAATGAAAGGAGAATGTAAGAAATGGGAAAGATGGATTTGTGAAACCGTATTTGAATAATATGAATTTGAGGAGGATGTGATACTAAGGAATTAAACAAGATATCGTGTTAAAGAAATAATCATTGTAACCATAATATTTACATACATACGTCGTTATCTCTTATCGCAGCATCTAAAGTCCCAAGCTTCAATATCTTAAGAGGTACCTACCTACGTACATACCATACCTTCCTCAATTCTACAAACATCCTATTGCTCCTAAGCAATTCCTGCTCTTCTTTTTAGAGGGCTCATTACTTCAAGAACCTCTATAAAAACAACAATACCTTCACCAAATCCCAATAAACATCTCCTAACCTTCCCTTCCCTTCCCTTCCCCTAATCAACAACCACAATGCCATCAGATCTATCCAACTACCTCGCAACGCACTACCTCATCGCCGACCCCAAGCCCTCCAAGAAGCGCAAGCGCAAGCAAAAAGACGATTCCTCAGGCCTCATCATCGCCGACGAAACCGAATCCGGCTGGGCGCGCCCGAACCGCGGCGACAACAACGACGACGAAGACGAAAATGCTTCCGCAGTAGTAGCCGGCACCAGCGCCGAGTTCCGGCGGGCCAAGAAATCCGCGTGGAAAACCGTCGGCGGTAGCGCCTCCAGCAGCACGGAGACCCAAGCCCAAGCCCAAGACGCCGAAGCGGCAAGGGCAGCAGACGCCATCCTCGCCTCCGCCGCCGCCGAGACAGCCGCAGCCGCCGCCGACGAGGACGCGTCGGGCAACGCCCCCGCAGTCATGATGATGTCAGACGGCACGCACGCCGGCCTGCAAAGCGCATCGGCCGTCGCCGCACAGCTCGAAGCGCGCCGGCGCGCCGAGAGGGAAGAATACGAGCGGGAGGAGGGGGGGCGCCATAAGAAGGGCAGCAAAGGCGGCGGCGAGGTAGAAACGATATACCGGGACGCGACGGGCCGACGCGTAGACGTGAGCATGAAGCGAGCGGAGCTGCGGCGGGAGGCAGCCGAGGCGGCAGCCCGCGAAGCGGCCAAGACGGAAGCCCTGCGCGGCGAAGTCCAGGTCGAGGCGGCGCGGCGGCGGCGCGAAGAGCTCGAGGACGCCAAAGTCATGACGGTGGCGCGGCACGCGGACGACGTCGATATGAATCGTGAGATGAAGGAGCAGGTGCGGTGGGGCGATAGCATGGCGCGGTTTATAGAGCCCAAGGGGGCGGGAGACGGAGGTGGGGGGAAGACGAGGAAGGTAAAGGGCAAGCCGATATACCAGGGCGCGTGGACGCCGAATCGATACGGCATCCGGCCGGGGTATCGATGGGATGGTGTCGATAGGGGGAACGGGTTTGAGGCAGAGAGGTTCAAGGCTATCAATAGACGGGAGAGGAACAAGGGCTTGGAATATTCGTGGCAGATGGACGAGTGATAAGCATTAAGCATTTACTAAGTAAATCTACGATCATGCACGGGATAGGGGATTATAATCAGGAGTTGAATTAGTGAGATACCAACTGTCTAAGACTAAGGCAGTCAACGCAGTAAGCCATAGCGCAATATAAATTGTATAACCTAATCTCTACGGATTGGCCTGTAAGTCCATTTTATCGGCATGCCAGCCCTCGTGTAGAAATGAAAATAATACGAGACCCTAAGGCATATTCGCAGGAAATATAGGGGGCATACTATCTAACCTACTCCCTTTCCATAACGATCCTGTCTCCAGCAGCGGAGATAAACCCCCCTCCAACCTCTCTCGTTCACTATCGGCATAATGCCGCATCTAACGCAACGCATCTTCCAAAGCTCTATAGCTTTAAGGTAACGATTTGGGGGCTGCAAGAATCATAAAAGGTGATCCTGTTCACGATATAACACTTCCTGCAGGTAAAGGCAAACTGTAGGATAAGATTACCCCATCCCGGGGAGCGATCTAAGCCTTCCGGCGAAGTAGTTTCTCGGCTGTGTTGAAGTTGGCATTCTCTTTCACCAACTTGAGCCAGTCTTTCCTCTGCATGCATCCAGGTTTATCCAGACGATCCTGGAATTTCTTCAGGAGTAGGACAATAGTAATACCTTGAGGGAGCGGTGGTAGGGCATCGATAATCTCCTGGGCGGTGATAGGGTTTGTGATCCCTTCCGGTGTCGAGCTCTGAGCAGGAGCACTGGGAGAACCAGCTCGAGTACCACCCGATGACCCTTTAGTAGCAGCTCCTTGGGGTGGAGCGGGACTGCCGGCTCGGGATCCCGCGGGGGTGCCTTTTGCGCTTTGTTTCCCGCCTGCAGCTGACGGGCCAAGCCGCTTCTTCTTGCCTCCTGCACCGTCCGACATCTCGCCAGCCGTACCTTCACCGTCGCTCGTAGAGCCGGCACCGGGCTTCCCGCGACGAGGTAATGGGGTATTTCCGCGGCTATCATGTGTAGTCTTCTTCTTTTTCCGAGTAGATTCGGTACCACTAGAATCCGAACCCAATGGAGACCCGGCTCGCTTGAGAGACTTGCCCTTCTTTGCTGCCTCGGCTGCTGCCTTTTTCCCTTGGGGGGTATTAGTTCCTTTAGACGACACTCCGGCATCTTTATCTTTATCCTTCTCGGCTTTCTTATCTTCATCATCCTTCTCGTTTTCAGAATCGGAATCTGACTCATCCTATAGTTTGATTAATTTTGATCAAACAATTAAACAGGTAACTGGCAAGCACTTACGTCTGAGGAAGCAAAAGGGTCCCTCTCTTTAGAAGAGTCGCTGTCGTACTGGAATTGTTTATCACGTCGCTTCAAAGCCTTCTTGAGGGATTTTCCGAAAAGCTTTCGCTCCAACTCTTCCTTCTTCTCCTCGTCTTCTTCTTTCTCAACCTTGACCTCGTCCGCGTCACCGAAAAGATTCGCATTGAGCTGGTCGCGGCGGATTCGGCTATTAGCATGCTTGGTGTCCTCATCTCGGTCAGGTTCGTATCCAGCAGTCTCATCATCATCTTGGAATTCGTCTCCCGAAACGTCAATGTCATCATGGTCCATCTTCTCCTGGCGTGAAGCTTGCTTGAATGTACCGCTTTCTTGTTTAACCGCCACCCGGCCATTGACAATAGCTCGAGACTCTGCCATAGCCCTCTCCGCCTCTTGGCGCTGAGTATCTCTTACCGCCCAACGACCAAGAGCGACCTTCTTATTCATGGCCTTTTCTGCCTCCTCAATGGACATTATTTTGAATGATCCACGCTTCGATTGAAACTTATACCATTTTTCCAGAGGTATCATGCGAAATCCCCCGTTGTGAATCTTGAAAGCAACTTTGCAGTCAGACAAAGGTGCCTCATACTGGCCAACCCAAACATTCTTTCCATCGGCATCCTCCAAGTGCCACGGCAGCGCCTCCTCATATCGAATTTCGGCTTGCTTTTTCTGCTCTTCGGTACGGGGTGCGTAGTGAATTTGTAGGCCAGGCTTTTTCTGTTCTTTCTGCTGCTTGGCCTTCGGGTTTGCATCCTTAACAACCGGTGCTTTCTGGGCATTATCGGCTGCGCGCTGTGCTTCTCTATCTGCTTTCACCTGCGCAAGTCTTTCAGCTTCAGCAGTATCGACTGTGTCTTCCTCCATGGGAACTTCCTCTTTCACTTCGCGACCTGGAGGCGGTTGTCTGGGATCGCGTCGGTGCAACGTAACAGGACGAGTAAACTCATCCTGATTGGTAGGGTCAACTCCAGGACCATCAGGCTTTGCGAGCTTTCCGCCATGCGGGGCAAATCGCATAACATGGAAGCGTAATCCTTCCTTCAGGGACTTCTTTGTGACATAAAGAGGGTAGTCTTGGGCGCCAGGCGGCGTAGGCTGAGACCATCCGCCATTCTGTGTACGCAATACATCGAAGTTCAGTTGCCCCGGCTTGCCTTGGGTTTGGAATTGCTGCGGCTTACTGGCAGGTCGCGGTGCAGCATTTGGTGTAGAACCTCTAGCAAGGGTCGAAGGGGGTGGTCTGTTTATGGGCTTCTTTCTAGGGACGAGGGGATTCGCAGTATTTCGTGGTCTTCGCAGCGGTGGCGCGCCAGGAGGGGGGGTTGGTTTCTGGCCGTTAGGGCCACCAGAGGGCGAGGGTGTAGCACTCATGGCGGTAATATCAGAAGTTGGCACCCTCTAACTAACGGGCCTCGACAAGTATCGAAGACGGCCTAAGCGGTGACCTATTTCGCTAAGCGTCACAAAAGAGCATCGGTGGATCGAGGAATATACTAGAAGACGATAAGACGGTCGCAAGACGAAGGCTGATTTGGATCAAGATATTGGCAGACGAATCGAATGTCGCGCCCGGATCAAATGTTTTAAGGAAGAATAAAGATGGAAAATATTATTCCAGAAAGGTGCGCAACCTCTAGTCAGGATTGCAAGATGAAAATGTTTTCAAAAAAGACAAGGTGCAAGGTGGCAGGAGAAAATGCCAACTGAATGGAGGATGGAGGATGGATGGAGATGAAGTGAATGTGTAATGAATAGACAGAATAGAGGAAGTTTGAAGGTGCAGTCAAGTCAGAATCAGCCGTGGATCTAATGCGGTAGAGCCTGCCACTGCAGTATCAGTGTCTTGCTTGTCTGCCTTAGGTACATATAACTTGTACCAAGGCAGCAATGATATGGATGTACCTACCTAACTTTTTATTTTTTTTATTTTTTTTAGAGGTACGTAGCTTTGTTTTGTCATTCGAACGCAGGCAATTTTAGAACAAAGGCAACCAGGTCCTATGTACATTAGGTACATACATAGAGAGCCGCTTGCCAAGAGAGGATGGGGAAGGTGGAACTCTGTGGGGCTTGCTATAAAGTACTTATAACGTCACTCGAGTAACTTTCAGTGACAGCTAGCCCAAGTAGCGCAAGTGAGACGTAGCGTAGGAGCAAAAGCTACAGGGTCCCAACCAGTACAACCCGAACAAGCTCACGTAAGTACTTATTCTCCGATCTAAGTCACCAATCTCACTAGCGTAAAAGCTTTGGCAAGATCCAATTACTGCCAATTCTCTTCCGGTGCAGCCAATCAATTGATCTTTCAAATATCAAAATCAAAATGCTACATATTGAATTTGCTATCGGCGCAGATAAATATATGTGCCTAGTTCGACATTCAAGAATGCGAGGCTCTTGTCTTGTACTCCGTTAGGTATAAACACTCTTATCCTATTTTCTACAAAACGCCTCGACCTAGTCACGTCTAATCTCTCACTACAAAGATCATACGATTGACGATTAATTGGTGTCTACTATTAAAATACATAACTACCAAACATATGATTATTTCCGGACTTCATCAGGAACAACCTTCACAGATCTCTTAGGACCTATCAACGAACTAATCAGTAACAACTCCAGTTCTTAGAACTTGCACACACAGTTGCTATAAACACTACCCCCAGAAACTTATGACCATGAGCATGGATTTCTAAACCACAACCACTACGAGCATCCTTACTTTTGAGACTGTCTCCTGTGAGGCTTAATCAAAAAAATATCCCGATTATGCTTCGAGGTACTTAAGTCTGTCTTCAGATCAGCTTATGCAACATCCCCATCCCTCCAACCTCACAATTACCTTAGTCCCGATATTTGTTTTCATGCTATCATACTATGCAGGCCTCCCAAGACGGTAGTGGTCCGCTCGAGGACCGCCTACGCAGCCTCATCATTAGCAATGCAGAAGGAACGACTACACACGCCATTCAAAGCTCAGCTACTTCTGCAAGAACAGGAAGTATCTCTTTAGAGGATGGGTCTGAAGTCAAACAAGGATGGCCGGAGGCAGGACAGTCATCTCCTTTAGTCCAGGCCCCTACTAAACCTGGCAAGAAACGTCCAAACCAAGCTGAGCGCCGCAAGATGCAAGCCCAGCTATCCATTCCTATCGACACCAGAGCTCCGGCACCCTATGATGGGAAACCCTATGCAAATTCCCACCATAAAAAGAACCAGCGTTCTTCGTGGCACAATACTGAGCAGGATACTTTTCGCCCTCCTTTAACTACATATAATGATCAACCCCAGGGTCGTGCTATTAACCCTTCTTTCTCAAATCAGCGACGCCATCAAGGCAGATTTGGTCAAGTATCGGCGTCTGTCCCAGGCCACCAGCCACCTCAGAGACAACAATCGTATACGCAAAATCCTTTCCCAAAGGGCGTTAACGTTATATCAGCAGATTCATTCGCAGCCCGTGGCCCCGCACCCGCCTCTTCACAGTCTTGCCTCTATCATCCAAATGGACAGCACCGACCTATCTTCGATCCAGAGCAATTTGCGAATGAATCAGCCCATCTTGATGAACTTTGCCGTTTTGTGATTACGGGTGCGGAAATTGAGCCTAGAGAAATTGCTGAAAAAGAATACTTCCGTGCTCGAGTAGAGGCGATTTGTCGTGACGTTATCACTCGCCATGAGATCGAAATCAATGGAAACCTGGGTTTTCAGCCTTACACAGTTGAACTTAAATGCTTTGGAAGTCTTGCGTCTGGATTTGCGACGAAGGCTGCTGATATGGATGTTGGTCTTCTTTCTCCTATGTCGTGGTCTTCGCCGGAATCACCGGATTCGCCTATTCCACGTCTAATCGAGAAAGCTTTACTGGAGCGTGGCTTTGGTGCACGCCTTCTCACTCGCACTCGAGTACCAATCATCAAGCTCTGCGAAATGCCCAGTGAAAGACTCCGTTTGGACTTGTTGGACGCGCGAGCTAAGTGGGAGAAAGGAATAACAGACGATAATAACGAGGCGGCAGATGATGTTATAGACGATCAAGATGCCCCTGACGGTGCTGTTGCTACCCCGGCTGTCGCCGAAACCGAACATCCGCCGTCTGGTAACCAGCACCAAGACTCTCAAACACGATCTGGAGCAGTGGAAAGGGCCTATGAGGAACAACTTACTTCCTTGAAGCAACAGGACTCCCAATCGTTGGTAGCGTATTATCACAACGCGAAGCGCCTTTTACGCCGATTGAATGGCCGTGATATTACCATATCAAATGCGACAGACTTCAAAGACACAGACTACAAGATTCTTGATGATGTCACCAACGCCTTCGTTAACGGACTCCATGACGGAGATTTGAAACGACGGATACAGGCATACCCATCCTTCTCTTTCGATGCCACATCAGAGCCGCCCAACCGCCGCTCGCTTCTAGGTGTCTTTATGATGGCGGAAGGCGAGCAACTTGCGACCATCTGGGAAACGCAGGCAATGATAGAAAAGAGCATCCTATTGAGACCAGATTCTAAATTTGTTGTTCAAACCTGGAAAAATATCCTGTGCCAGAAGATCTTCGGTACAGAACCCCTTACACTAAATCGGGAACTCCAATTAGCTCTTGAAAACCTTCGTAAGATCCCGTTGGTGCAACTTATACAGCTTAAGCAAGATCAGTACGAGTCACCAACACAATATCATATAAGAGCGATCCAGATCACAAACGGCCTTTGTCCCGCTCGTCCTTCGTCAAATAGGTCTTTTCTCCCTGAGATCTCCCAGCACTATATCTCTGGCATCCGTGATAAGTATGCGAGAGATGAGGTTCAAAAATTCGCAGACTCCACCGGAGTGCATGATCTGAGAACATTAGCCAGGAAGCACAAAACCATCCATCTTGTCGCTGATTACGAAAGGGCCATCGAGAAAGGCCTGTATCGTGAAGAGGATATTCCGGCCATTGAGGAGTACATGAAGATCCTTCGGGGCGACTTTCTACATCAGACGTCAGACCCCGGTAAACCCATAGTGGAAGCGTTCGACTTCGTAGTCCCAGCTACCAAGAAAATAACAGAGCTAGTCGGAAAGATCAGACAACTCGCCGATCCATCCAAGCTTTCCCCAAATAAGCCAAGGGACCGGTATCACGATAGCCTAGAGTTTCCTAAGAACGGAGTTGGTGTCCAGTGTGATATCAATTTCTCGGCCCACTTAGCCCTCCAGAATACCTTGCTCCTACGTTGTTACTCCTACACCGATCCCCGTGTTAGGCCGATGGTCCTTTTTGTAAAGCACTGGGCTAAGGCTCGCGGCATTAATACACCATATCGCGGAACCCTGAGCAGCTATGGTTATGTTCTTATGGTACTACACTACCTTGTCAACGTTGCAGAACCGTTCGTATGCCCCAATCTTCAGCAGCTCACTCCCTCTGATCCGAACCTATCAGCAAAGGATCTTGAGGATGTTACCATATGCAAGGGCTGGAACGTTCGATTCTGGAGGGATGAAGAAGAGATTCGGATGCTGGCACATCAAGGCCATCTCAACCAAAACAAAGAATCCCTAGGATCATTGCTAAGAGGATTTTTTGAGTACTATGCTCAGAATCATGCAATGAGCACTACCCACAAACGGGGGTTTGACTGGGGTCGAGACGTATTAAGTTTGCGAACCCCCGGAGGGCGACTCTCAAAGCAAAAGAAAGGTTGGACAGGAGCGAAAACAGTCCTTCAATTAGAGACAGGCGCTCTTCCAGACCTAACCGAAGCGGGGTTTAACAATAAGGCGAAATCACCTATAGACGGCATGGCCGGACAGCAAGCTATAACCAACGCACAAATTGGGCAGTTTAATTCTCTGGACGGTGTCCCCGTACCACCAACCAAACCAAAGGAATTGAAGGAAGTACGTCATCGATACCTCTTCGCAATCGAAGATCCGTTCGAACTCGAGCACAACGTCGCTCGGACTGTAACTCATAATGGCATTGTGTCCATCCGAGACGAGTTTCGGCGTGCCTGGAGAATCATCAGAATTGCCGGCAAAAATGGTCGAGCTGTAGAGAATTTGCTGGAGGATGTCAACGTGGAAAGCGAAAAGGCGGAGGAAAAGCAATTCACGGAATTATTGGAGGAGATACATGGACCGGATATCTTCTCGGGTTCTGCAACGAACTAATCCTAGTAGCTATCCGCACAAGTTTGTATGTTTAAAGTTGTAGGCTCTGCTTTATAGCGGTAGATCGGATGAGGATGATATTGTATGAGTAATGACGTCCAGGGGATATGTAACGGGGAAGAGGCGACGGATCTCTCTCGCTACTTGTCGACTAGTTGTCTGAGCTGGTTTCATAACATTAATGTGTTAACTGCCAACCGAATACGTGGTGTCCGGCCTCATATTCCGGGATAATGTAATGCTTGTACGATCGCATACTCTAACAGCTTCCTTTTGCTAGAAACGACGTTGGATAAAGATTAGTTAGCCAAATTAATGACTTTCTGATCAATCCGTTTCGCTATACCGCTCTCACTACCTTATATCTTTAATAGTTTTTAGTCTAAGTAAATGTAGGACTTAGAATCTACTGTACTTGCAACTATCCTTGTTTCATTATTCCCTATATTAACGAAAATAGCCGCCAACTTTACCATGTTTTGGCCTCGTCGACCCAGACAAAGGTCATGATAATCACTTATGGATATTGCTCAACGACGTCATGATCAGGTATGACAAACTAGGACATATTTAACGTTCGTAATATGGTGCATAATAGCGATTAGGTTGAGTATATTTAGTAGTATACCTAACCTAACCTAGGTAGATATAATATTCTGACATGTCCGAAAAGTTCTCTTGCCAAACACCCACTATCCGTCGAAACGGACATGATAAGAAATATCTGAGTGACCGGCCTTCTATAATCGTGAAGTCCCAAAAGGGACAGTTTGATCTACCAACGTTCCGTTCAGAGGCTTGTCCTAGAGGGACGTTAAGCCCTGGCTATCCGAGGATAGCACCGCTGGGGATTGTGTAAAGGGGGAACAGTTCAGAGAGCATAGTTTTATCGCACGCGAGACTCACTCCATCGAACAACATACCTGTCGTGACAATCTTAATGTGGTATCTGATTCAATCGCATAACGCTAGCCGTGATTCCTAAAAGCCGTAATAGGACCATGTTTCGCCTCCAACCAGACGCCATACCGAATAACCCGCAGCCTCACCTATCAACCTTTTTATGAATAATACACTACTGCGAGCATATGGCAGTTTAATTCATAACAATCGTAACATTCCAGGTTATCTAATCGGCCATATGCTGGAACAGAGGCGAGATAGACTCGCCGTAGTGGTTTCTTCGAATAGCTTCGGCCAACAGATAGGAAAGGTCAAGAATGACCAACTTACTTGAGTTTTTAGCTCTCCGGTCCGATATTGGAAAACTGTTGGTTACAATGATCTGATCGATACAGTCGCAAGCTTGCAGCTGCTCGAGACAGTCTGCTCCAAATACTCCATGAGTGGCCATGCAATATACCTTCTTTGCTTTGCCTCGCTTAACGACCGTCTCAGCCGCAGCAATCCACGAACCGGCTTTGTCAATCATGT
Source organism: Daldinia vernicosa (assembly GCF_022497035.1). Lineage (NCBI taxonomy): Eukaryota > Fungi > Ascomycota > Sordariomycetes > Xylariales > Hypoxylaceae > Daldinia > Daldinia vernicosa. The sequence continues at coordinate 29,293 of NW_025953956.1, read as the reverse complement.
CGTCCACAATCAGAACTGGACGGTCCTTAACATTGCCGACCAGTGTGATCATATGCTCGATCTTGGGATCTCGGAGTTTTTCTTCCTCCTCGTCAGATGACGCTTCGACGTCACCCGAGCCGCCGAGTGCATGTGGTTCGGGCGCGAAGAAAGAAGAAGCATGAGACATGGTCATAGGATCATCGTCGCCGCCTTGATAAGATTGGCTCCCATCTGCACTGGCATCTGACTGAGGGGCCGACTCGAAGTCGTCTGCTACAACGTGGCCCTGGACTAGTCTTCCATGAGTCACTTCTGGAGCACGTTGGTCGTTATAGACCTGAACTTCATCAACGTTCTCTTCTTCTTCATCTTTCAACTCCTCAATAGGAGACGTTTGAGAAGGCGTATATGCACGTGTATAAGGCGACCGCGTTAGACTATTAGTCCGCAGCGGAGGCGCAGCTGCACGTTTAGGAGAACCATGAGATTCGCCAGTGACTCGCGATGACCTTACTGAGCCGTTACAATCCGAGTCCCTATCTTCCGAAATAGCTCTTGAACGCTGGACGCCATTAACGTAGCCAGGGGGGTTGTCCCATCCATCGAGCCGGTTCATAATCATACTCGCGGACATATTAGGAGCGCGTTTGCGGTCCGTAGTAACTAATCCGAAGTTGAGTTTCAACGCATCGGCCAACGAGGTTACCCTCTTCGTGCCACCAGCATTCTTGGATACAACGACAGCTTCCTTCCAATTAGGAACGTTCAATCGAATCCAGCGTGCAATAAGGGGCTCGGCATGTAGGTTGTCAACAGGACACTTGAAGAATCCTTGCATCTGAGAGGCGTGTAAATCGACGGTGATAACATGCTTGACACCAGCTACGTGAAGCAAATTTGCTAGCATCCGAGCGGTAATGGCTCCCCGATGTGATTTCTTCTTGGACTGGCGGCTGTACGGGAAGTACGGGAGAACAGCTGAGAAGGTCTTGTAGTTAGCAAGTAGAATAGGTACTCCCTATTCATGTCTATGATATGACCCAGGGATATTTTCCTCGCTGCGGCTTTGAGAAACTCACCGGTGATCTTATTCGCAGAGCCACCCTTACAGGCGGAGATCATGATGAGCAATTCCATGATAGTGTCATTGATTGTAGGGCTTCCGGATTGCACAACGAAGACATCCTTGTCTCGGACACTGGTCAGAATTCGGACGCTTGTTTCGCCCTATAGGTTGTGATCGAAAGGTCAGTGGGCAGCTCTACCGTTACAACGTTGCCCAAACCTATTATTATTTTTTTTTCCTAGCCCGTTGGACTTGCCGTTGGACTTGGAGGCATTGGGGAAGGATAACACACATTTGAAAATTGAGACAGGTCGGCCTCAGCCGGAGCCATGCCCAGGTTCTCACATATTTTGCCAGTGAGAGCTGGGCACGACGTGCCCGAGAATACTAATGTTCCTCGCATTCTGTGCCTAGATGGTGAAAAGGGAAGAAAAGTTTTGGTGGCGGAGTGAAGAAAGATGGTTTTATGTGGGTCATAGGTGGGATTTGATAAGAAGTAAAAAGAGTATGGACCTAATTTGACCGGGGCCTCCACTAGGTGCATATGGCTGAATGCACGGCAACCAAGGCATTTTGAATTTACATTTACATTTTATCGTTTTATTGTTTTATGATTCGTTCCTTACTTCTCGGAAGGCGCCGTAAATATCAGGTGCTAGGCTAAAATCTTATTGGAACGCGGATATCAAATATCTGTGTCCAATTGACTTTGTTAAGCTCTAATTGGTTTAAAGATTTTTTGGGGTTGGTCCTGCATCTTGACCCATTACCCATTAGAGACGTAGATATCGATACCGACATATATATGTAGTTACAGATATAGATACATGTAGGTATGCAGTAACTTGGATACCTCCACCAGCCTTATATCTTCAGTCCTTATCTCTTCAGTGAAGCTTTCTGCAGTGGCCCGTCTTCGCTCACGCTTTTCGTTTCAATTTACGGATTAATAAATAACAAAATCCGGAATTGATTGATAACGGCGCGTATATCAAAATGAGGTGATACGATATAGATAATGAATAATTCGGGATACCAGCGGAAATCCTTTACATTGAAAATCAGCCCAAGGCTTATCGTCTCGCGATGGGTATTCGTGGGTTCACCCAAGCCATACAACGATATGGGGTCTTCTCACCATTAAGTGGTGATACCGTCGTTATTGACGGGCCAGCTCTCGTTCACCGCATCTCTGACGCAGTTTGCCGCCAACGGCCATCTACAAGCGGATTTGTCTGTCATCCCCCATATTCCCTCCTTAGCCGTATGGTAATAGGCTGGCTTGACGAATTGAAGGGCCACAATGTAAATGTGTAAGTCGATTTAAGGCTGAACTAGACATCTCAATAACTAACATTTGGTGGATAGGAGAAAGATATATTTTGATGGATACTTACCCCCAAGCAAGTGGGAAGTGAGACGAGAGCGACTCTTAGACCAATCGCAGCGCATGAAAGCATTGGTGTCTTCCCAGCCATTCGGGTCACCTATAACACCAGAAAGCGCATTTAAAGATGTAAGAGCCGATACAACCTTAACACGGCAATTCCCTCGATCTTCGTCTGGTGCATCACCAAAACCCCCCTTCATGGTCCCAGCGGTTCTTGAGGCTTTAAACGCCAGCGAAGATTGGGGTCCGCTGATCGTAGTTGTCCCCGGAGAAGCTGATATGTACTGTGCGCAAGATATTCGAGAGAATGGTGGCACTTTGCTGACAAGCGACTCCGACTTACTCATACAAAATCTTGGGGTTGAGGGATATGTATCATTCATTTGGGACGTTGTTCCAGTCGATCCTACCTCGAAGGAATCCGGTATGGTAGCAATGAAGATCTCGCTTCATGATATCAATGACCGGCTAGGCTTAACAAATCTTGGTGGCCTGCCTCGCGTTGCCTTTGAAAAGCAGAAGGGCTGGATGAGCTTCGAGGCAGCTGTACAGAAAGCTCGAGACAGCCGTGAAGACACGCTACATTCCCCAGAGTATCAAGCTTTTATAAACGAGCTTGAAGTAAAGGAATATATGCCAAGCCACCATCCAGTGCTTACTATGCTCTCTGGCCTGGACCCAAGAATATCAGAAGTCGTCATTCAGATTTTACTTTTAGAGCAGATGGAGGCAAAATCTACGGAATTAGATGAGAATACATTGCGAGGTCCAGAGACACTTTCCATATTCCTTCCAATCATGGTTGAAAATCATGATAAGAAGAGTGCTTGGACAAGTAGCACAAACGCTCGCCAAATAGGGTACAGTATTCTCCAGAACTTAACATGTCAAAGATATAGCAAAATTATCGAGTATCGCACCTTAGATCCATCGACGACATTAACCGGGCGACAAATTGAGATTCCTAGCCTCGAAGAGACGGTCGAAAATTGTACTCAACTTGTAACAGTACTGAACAAACTAGCAGAGGCCTTGCCATCTTCGTTGCGGTGGTTGGCGTTTGCGGTATATCAGGATATTGAATGGTCCACATCAGAACAACGTTCCCCTCTATCAGCTGAACTCATCAGCAAAATAATGAGCGGGTCTAAATTTCTCGAGGAATACTCGTGGGACTTGATACATTTTACAGCCCAAGCCCAAGCCTGCTTATACTCGCTAAGGATAACTAAACAGATCTTAGACGTCGTTGTCTCTATGACTCCAGATCTCCCAGCGCCAGCGCGTCAATTACACGACCGTCTCACATTACTTCCTCTTATTGGAGAATGGCCTACTATTGAACATATGTCTGATCTACTATCTGACTTCGGTAACGCGGAGGGACTCCGAGTCATCACAGACATGCTTGGAATACCGAGTATTGAAATAATAGAGCCTCCAGAGGATTCTACAGGGCCCAGAAAAAGACATAAGCAAGATTCCGAGTTATTGGCGCGCAAAAGACGTCAAAGAGATATTAAAACATCACCCTCTATCAACCCCTACGCCATCCTCAGCCAAGAGAGCGATGACTAATAGGAAGACGAAACAGCAAATCTTCTAGTGGTGGTTATGAAGTACATAGTGTGCTGTGACAAGGGACGACCGGGTAAGATGTTAAGAAAACGGATTGGCTTTACGAAAAGAAGATATCGGCGATATAGCTCAAGGGTTGGTTTATATCTAAGAATATCCATACCTTCTATTGGCAGTACTATACGCGAAGGATCATAGGTTGTTAGTGAGTATGGGTCGCCTCGGACTGCCAAGACCCCCGAGGTCCTATCGAATACCACTTTTATTCGGCTCTAACGAGTCACCTGAGTACGCGACTGGATCGTGAGGCGGGGCTCGGTGAAGACCCCATCCCGCAACGCGACGGTACAGACACAAGCTGCATATATCCCCACCCTTGTCGTGGTTAATACTGCCAACGGGTTCTCAGGCTATGTTCTAAGGTAGGTCTATAAGAACTTCTGTTTGGCCGCCAAAGTTCTCTCTACCCGTTTCCAATCTCATCTGTAGTATTTTCTTGTCTTGATTCGGGACACGCCATCACCAAGAACATACAAGTTCAAGCAATAAATTACACATCTCCGACGATATATTTTGCCTAGTATATCTTCTAGTATCTGAAAACCTATACTACAATGGCGACAACTGCGTCTCTTCTTCCGACTATTCCCCGCATATTCTTCCTCTATCTAGAACCAGTTGCGATGTATGTCTCCTAGTTCTTTCATATTTTTATAAGATACTCGTGATTAACACGTATAGAACATATGGCATGTTTACAAATTATGCCTCGCGCCATCCCATATTTGAGCTTTCGTCTAATGCACAAAATGCTTTACCTATCCCGTCGCTAATCATGCCATCGATGGCCACGGGCTACCTTCTTAATATGATGTTATACGGTCTAATCATTCTCCTTGCGTCGCCGCCTAATAAGCGCCTGTTGCAACTACACATTGGGATATTGATAATTGCCGATCTTACGCACTGGGCTGGTCTTTTTTCGACAATTGCCGAAAATGACCCTCGTGGGTGGGCCGCCATCTTCGACACGAGTAGTTGGGGAGCTGATGTCTGGAACCTTGCTACGTATCCTATTAGCAGCCTCTCTATTAAGTTTGCGACTTTGGCTGGGCTCTTTGGCGAGATTCAGGGCTAGTATTTGAGCAGACTTCCTTAGGGAGCGAACGAAGGCGAATAAATAAGGAGTAGGTTAGGGGGGGATATACAAAAGAGGGAAAAATGAAATGAAAAAAATGAAAAAAGAAGAAGAAAAAATAGAGGGGTGAAAAAGAGAGAACGGCAAAAAGGAATCATAAAAAAAAGCAAAAAGCTCAGTCCCAGGTTCGAATCCCCTCGGATAGGGGCAGGGGATTCGAACCCAGGACCTACGAAAAACCGGCTTCGTTTGGTATCTGCTGTCAAGTCACATTCGTAAGAATGGTCCAGCATAAGACACCACAGTGGGGTTTTCTCTGGCCTCAAGTCGCCCGGGCGGGGGGCGTCGGTTGATGGATTGTTTGTAATTTAGATATATATCTTTTACTTCGTGGGTAGGTACCTCAGCAAATGTACCTTAGGTAGTTATTTCGTTGCCTGGGTTTCTGCCAGTTGACTTTTCAGGTACTAGCCAGCTGTAGGTTGCATGCTTGTGAAGCTATTCAGCTCCGATCATACGAAGTAACAGTGTCGTGTGCATCACCCTATATCGTGGTGGGTAGGATTCAACATATATTAAAGAAGAACACGCTGATATATTAACACAAAATATAGGAATTCCAACGTCCATATGATCGACTAGTAACCAGCCATTCTTCTGAACATTTAAATATTAAATACCTTTACCAGGCCACGCACTCCTTTTCTCAAAAGCTCACAGCTGCGTATTAAATAACGCTCTTCCCGACACCCTAATAGTTCTGGCCGCCACCCGCGATAGCGGTCATATTAGGATTTCCAGGCTTGATGAGAGTCTTCTCTTTAGGTATAGCATCCAGCACCGCATCCGATAGGTTGAGCGTATCCTTGATGATCTGGCGCGGCGTCAACGCGAGCCACTGGGCAGCGCTGATATCGGAGAACTTCTTAGCCTGCAATACCTCTAGGAAGATGACGTCTTCGGTGCCCGTGTTCTCGATGTAGTGGCCGGCCGATTTCTGGATGTAGCCGACGTCGCCGGCGGTGAAGTCGAAGGTCTGCGAGGAGGCGGGGGCTGCGTAGATGGTGATGCGGGCGGAGCCTTGTAGGAAGTACGACCATTCGTCGCTCTCGGTGTGCCAGTGTACCTCGCGCATGGCGCCGGGCTCGAGGACTACGAGCGCGGCGGAGAACATTTCTGCTACGGGGAAGGTTGCCGGGTCTAGGATCTTGACGGATCCGCCGGTGGTGTTGTGGAATTCCTGTTGTGACCAATGGTAAGTGTATCCAGAAGGGCCCCAGAGAGCGCCAGCTGAAGACGTGATATTTTGCTCTGAGATGTTAGCCGGAGCAGGGGTGCCGTTGAAAATCTATCGTGCTTGGTTAACTTCATTCCGGCGATTCTAGGTTATATTGGGGCCAGGGTGCAACTCACATATTTCTCTGCGTCGGGGATGTCATCGAACGAGCTGACGTCGGTCTGGAGATCCTTGGCCCAGACAGATACGGGTGTGCGCATAAGCATCTCGGTAGCAAGGAAGGTGTCCGTCTCGGAGAAAGTACCGCTGTCGAAGATCAACAAGAATTCGGCACCTTCGTGTAAGGCCTGTAAACTATGAGGAACACCCTGTGGGAAGAACCAGACATCGCCAGCCGTGACGTCGTCGACGAAGGTGGCCCCATCACTGTCGAGGGCAGCTACGCGAACCGAACCTTTCAAGACCAGGGCCCTAGTTACAGGTCAAGATGTTAGCTTCTAGTCTTAAGAGTCGAGAGACAAGTAGAGGGCTTCATACCATTCACCGGAAGTATGCCAGTGCAGTTCTCGATACGCATTCGGTGCAAGACGCATATCGACGCCGGCCATCTGAGTAGCAACAGGCAGTACGGCTTGATTCTGCTGTCGAGCCCAGCCGGATTCCTCGCCCGAACCGAAAAGGTTGTGACTTAGACCGAGAGGCCACATAGCTTGGGGCACAGTGCCTTTATCCGTCGAAGGTGGAGCGTAGGTATCAGGATTCAACTTCTCATACTCGTACGTGCGCGGCCCAGGGTCAGTTTGCCCTTCACCACCACGAATGGGCTGTGGGCCATTAGGATACTCGGCGCTATTAAAATCCAGGTATAAACCGAGTTTGGCATCAGCTTCCTGGCCACCCACGAGCTGCGGATCCTCCACGATGGCTGAGTCGCCCCCGTCTACAGGTGGGCGTGATGCGATGCCTCCTTGAAGGTTCGTTGAGCCGCGGAGGTCACCTACGGGCGCACCGGTGTAAGTTGGAATAGGCGCGTCGATACCACCAACATCCCCTTTATTATCCTCGTATGTCATCCTATAATAAGCGTTAGTGCTTTTCTCTATAACACGTTCTAGATGCTACTCACTGAGGTCTTGGAAGACCAAGGGCCAGATGAAACAGGCCAGCGCTTGCAAGTGTCTTTGAGTACTTCATCTTGAGAAAGTATATACCTTGCTGGGAAATGCTGATACGGCTGAGAGATTAATAGAAGGTTTGTGGTGGCCTAGGATTCCTTGTTGTCCCTGGAAGGTGATTCATAACTTGTTCAGGAGAGGGGAAATCTGCACGACTTTATATTCGATTCCCCTTGATGGTTATTGTTCAAACTTTCGTCGGTGGACGCATAATCAACCTCATCATCATGAGCATTGTCCAACGTTCCTACTGCAACCTTCCCCGGTAACAACACTAAAAGCTCGGAGATGTGACCGCATAGTCTAGACCCGTCGTCTAGTAGTTGTGATGAGAAAACAAGCTTTCTGTATGATGTACCCCTGAATATAGTAATTTCCGCTCCAGCTGCATAGTATTCACCATCGTCCACGACGCGCACGTGGTGGTGGCTCAGTCCCTCCTCCCAAAAGACCCTACCGGTCACAAATGTAATGGGTCAGCCGGTGAGGCCTTTACCCTACCACCCTACCACCCTTCCATTAGAAGATGCCGAATCTGATCCGCTGCAGAATGCCTTGTTAAGGTTTCTAATCTGCAGCCTCAACCCTAGCGATTCCGAGCGACACCGAAAGTAGTCAACTGCATTACAGGACTTCCCGGAAAAGGATTGCCGATGTGAACCAGGTTAGGTCATTTGCTGATACGCGATCCGAATACATGGGAGAAGATACAGGAGTGTCACGGAAATACGGCAAAAAGACGGCGCTCAGATATCATATTTGGCTTTGGCTGACATACACCCACACATCCATGCACCAGCTCGGAATCTCGGGGTTTCCAGTTGAAATTATGATTCGCGATAGGCACTGTAGATTGCACCGCTGCGAAGCCTTGCCCACTCAGCTGAAGTCGGTCGGAAATAAGAGCCTATGCTGACGGCGATACAGCCAGGAAATGCACCTATCCCCTACATTGACATCACAACCGTTCGTTCATCATTCAATCGAAACCCGTTTCGACTAAATCTGGCCTATTTAATCCTAGGATAATTTATAAATAATTGCTTGCCTTGTGATACGCCTTGATAGTAAGGAAAGACGGTGAAAGTATGGAGTCTCGGATGTAAACCGAAATAAAATCCCCATGTTATAGGATTGATTAATTAGGACCGCATCTACGTATCAATCAACCCGTAGGATTTAACTACTAAAACCACTTAACTCAACCTTGCCAAAACTTCATAATCTACTGGAAACTGGTAACTCTTAACTTGTGTCTTGGGTAAGTAAATCTACACCTGCTCGCCGAGCACGTCGAACTGCTCCCTGGACTACGCCTTGCCGCCAAGCCGGAGGTTCCTAGCGATAACGTCGTTACGTGTTGGCTTAAGGACTTCGCTTGCACACCGCCAAGCCGGGCCTCAGGCGTAATTTTCTCCGGGATGCTACCGCCGAAGGTCACCGGTCCGCTCAGAACTCAAGGTTCACGACTATAATATGGAACAGTTAGAGTAAACACTTAATAGGAGTAATCCGGCGGGAAGTCCTCATTATGCTGTTACTCCTCTCTTATATAGTCGCCATCATCGTGTAAAGAGTTGTTAAGACTTCTAATTATGGTGTATCGACTTTTTCTCTAATCGCGTTCTTGCCGCGTATACGGCTACATTTGTAGATCAATCTAGATATCGGTTTCCTCATTACTGGGCCTTTTATTTGACTTCGCTGTCTTTTGTTCTGTAATTAGTACCTTGCAATATACCTCATTGCCGATCAAGTTTCACGGGCCTACCTCCTAGCCAAGAACCCATAGGCCACGAGGAAGGATTATGATAGTCTAAGTGCACGTAGAGATGACTGTCGAGGTATAATGGTTATTTCCATCAGTACGCCGAAAAACCAAGGCCCCTTGGAGGAGAGAGTAAACTTGATCCACTTGATTGTTCTTGTCGATAGTATTGAGGCGTTAGTGGAGCTGTTTGAACTAGGAAGAAGCTCTACATTACGTAAGGCCCTTTGCTTAGTACATAACCGCGCTTTAGTAGCAACTTTCCATCGGCCGCGTAGTGTAGTGGTTAGCACGCAGGATTTTGATTCGTACAAATTTCCTGAGACCTGAGTTCAATCCTCGGCGGGGCCTTTCAAGCATAACTTAACTTTTTGCATCATTCCTTAATTTTATCGCTTATGATAAACTTTAAATTTTAATTCATATTTCTTCTAACTACCTGAATAATTCTTCTGTTTGGCAAGTATTTAATAATATAATTTTTGTGTCTTTACCCCTATTACACTTTTAAATGTTCGATATGTAAAGTGTGCTTCTTAAGAGCAACCTTATGCTATCGAATTCTACAATGTCAAATTCCGAAGCTTACCAACTAACATAAAGGACGGCGTTAGCTCAACCGAGGGGTTCCGATACGGAAGCTGTAAACGGCGGGGCAGTAGGAACTAGCTATGGTGGGGTTGAGCACATCATCGCTGCTATTCGGCACCTTACACCACTTACACTGAGTCTACTTCATAGAGCTCGCACCTTTTTCTATTCCCCTTGACGTTTGACATTTCTACTTGAGATTGACTACCTTATGCCCATCCTGCGAACAGGTTTCTCCACGCTTCGGCATCTAGGACACTTCGCACTCTCGTCTTCTCCAAGAGCAACTCTCTTACGACCCCTTCATAACCACCACCACATAAGCCTCGTCAGGAGAAGCGCCATGTCCTCAGCTGTAGCAAAGCGCCTTGAGGGCAAGACCATCGTGATTACTGGTGCGTCGTCGGGCATTGGGCGTAGTACTGCGCTCGAGTTTGCGCGGACCTCGCCTAAGGACCTGAAGCTCGTCGTCACGGCGCGTCGCATTGAGAATTTGCGTCAGCTCGCCGACGACATCGCAAAAGAGGTCGGCTCTGGCGTCCGCGTCCTGCCCGTCAAGCTCGATGTGAGCAACGCCGATGAGGTCCGCGGCTTTGTTGCCGGCCTGCCGGAGGAATTTCGCGATATCGACGTACTAGTGAATAATGCGTAAGTGTCTGTTTTCATTTTTGAACGAGGTGATGACGCCTATGGAGCACAGCTGGGGTTAGATTCAAGCCAGGTATAATAAGAATAAAAATGAGAGATAAACGTGGATTATATATTCAGTAGTTATTTGATATATATGGAAGCAACTTTGCGCCCATTAACTAACCGCCATAAAACCAGCGGCCTCGTCAAAGGTGTAGCACGCGCCCCTGAGATCGCCGAGGAAGACATTAATATCATGTTCGCGACCAACGTCACGGGCCTGATCAACCTGACTCAAGCTGTACTACCCATCTTCCTTAAGCGACCCGACGGTGGCCATGGAGATATTATCAATGTTGGCAGCATCGCCGGCCGTGAGCCCTACCCGGGCGGCGGTATTTACTGCGCGACCAAGGCTGCCGTTCGCAGCTTCACCGATTCCTTGCGCAAGGAGCTTGTCGCCTCGCGCGTCCGTGTCATTGAGGTCGATCCCGGCCAAGTCGAGACGGTATATTGAACATTCCCCCCCACTCAATGGTGGTGATAGATGCGGCTGTTCCGGCGCTAATATGCTGATCTCCTAGGAATTCTCTCTTGTTCGATACTACGGCGACAAGAGCAAGGCTGATGCTGTCTATGCGTAAGTAATCACATTCGACTGAGTGATCACATATACTGATATTCCAACTAGCGGAGGCGAACCTCTAACACCTGATGATATTGCCGAGGTTATCGTATTTGCTGCTGGCAGGAGGGAAAATGTCATAGTAGCGGACACCCTTATATTCCCTAACCACCAAGCCAGTCCTTTTGTAATTCACAAGAAATCATAGACATTTAGATAATTCAAGATTTATATTTTATCTAACAAACTTCACGGGAAGAGAACGAAGCAGTGCCAAGGGCGAACACACCATAATAATACGTTTGGATCCAAACCATACGCCTTACCTTATGGCTTAAAAGATAAGAACTCTACGATAGACCTCATCCATAACTCGATTGGGCAACATGGGTTTAACTGGGTTCCATATGCATCTAATGCTGAGAAAAGTCAGCGGGGACTATGCACGATATCCTAAACTACAAGGTAGCTTGTGCGTAAATGAGTTCAGACAACCAGTTTACTCATTCACTCGAATCGGCATTCGAAATCTATGCCTCAAGACGAAACACAGAAGTCAAAAGCACTGAAGCAATCATGACATCCGACAAACCCTAGCAGAAAGCCGGGTTGCCAATGGACAACTCCACAACCAATCCTCGCATATCCAGAAGGATAGGCTATGGTGCGGGAGGGAGGCTCGACTCGATGTGAGATAGTTGAATGGATAAACAGTTTTCATCATGACAGAACGCACCGCGTAAGGAAGTATATCGTAACTTACATTTAACACATTAACACACTATGGTTGTAGGCTGGTTATATCGGAGATCAAGTCCAGGATACGGCTTTACTATGAACTACTTCTCTGTTAGCTTGTGCTATTTTCAAGACTCAAGAAGAATATAGAGGGTATTTAATCAGAATAAATTTTTGGTATATGGGTATCATCACAGCTTTTCAGAAGCAGAACTGATAAAAAAGGATTCATCATGGACAAGAATAACAATAAAAATAACTTCAGAAGCTGCTTACCTTAACTGTATATTAATGGTCGCGATTGCTGTTAGAATCCAAGCGGCTGAGTACTATTTTCCTAAGACGACAATTAGTCAGAGAACCAGAGATAATAATGACAATTACAATGGCTGATTCATGCTTCAGATGGTAGTGCATGTTTGTTCAATTGCTCAGGTGGTCGCGGAGAACAGTGGAATTGAATTCATCAGTAGCAGAATGACCTACTAAGAAAGAAAAGTCTCTCTAGGGGTCGAAAAGGAAAGGTAAATAGAACTTACCAAAATATTTGCAGAGGTCGAGTTCGAGATTCCAACCATCAGCGACGGTGGACTTAGATTTACCAAGTAAAGTCGTCTTGCATACCATCGCCCAATGTAATGCGAAATCTCATTAGGACTGCTTCTCAAGTCTAGGTTGTAAATCCATGACGACCATGGCTGGCTATCTTGCTTGTAGACATTAGGTGGTTGAACATCAAGTTCTTGCTTGCAATTTTTTAAGAGGGTGCGAAGAAAGAAATTTCGGTTTTGAGGTTGGGTTCGAAAAAAACTTCGGAGGGCGGAAAATCAATGACCGATTGGTCAGTGCTTCAAGCAGGTGCAGGTGCAGGGATTCGCGGGGTTAGTGGGTATGTCCAATGGTGGGGCAATTTTGCGCTCAAGGTTGCATTGAATTTTCAGTGCTACTGAGCTTTCTGCAAGCTCGACATCTGAAGCTTCTTAGCAACAAGACACCTAGGAGCGCTATAACTTTTCCACCATGGCTGATCGGAGACGGATTAATGGTCCAGTAGGCCAAACGACTCCTCCCGTCTACGATACGCCTCAAGGGAAAAGGGTAGCAAAGCGTCCGGGCGATAATGCCGTTCGAAAGATCTGTAAGTAGTCTCGTCTTCGTGTACGTATTAGCTTTCTAATCCGAATTGCGTTTAGTTCTGAAAACAGGAGTTACTCCCTCAGCTTCAGGCTCTGCATATCTGGAAATCGAAGACCCATTTGCGATCCGTCCTTCAGGTACGAGCTTGAAGCTTACCTGCACTGTCCATGGGCCTCGAGCACTTCCGCGATCAGCGCCTTTCTCTCCTCATATCATCCTTTCGACGCACGTCAAATATGCACCTTTCGCGACGAGACAAAGACGAGGTTACCTACGCGATTCGAGTGAGAGGGATCTCGGAGTTCATCTGGAAACAGCATTACGAGGCGCAATTATCGCGGATCGTTGGCCTAAAAGTGGTGTCGATATTATCGTCACCATAATTGAAGGAGACCAGAATCGCGACTCCCCCGATTACGATAGAGACGAAGGTTGGGACATGATGAATGTCTTAAGTGGCTGTATAACTGTTGCCTCTGCGGCTATTGCGGATGCCGGCATCGACTGCGTGGATACCGTCGCAGGAGGCGTTGCGGCTTTAGCAGCTCAGGACGAGAAGAGCCAGCCAAGTATCGTCCTTGATCCGGATGTTGCCTCGTATCACAAGATATTTGCAGCGTGTTGCGTCGCATACCTACCGACAAGGGATGAAGTAACCAACGTCTGGTTCAAGGGTCAACTGCCTTCTGCGGACGCTATGCTCTACAACAAAATGATTGAGCAAAGCCTTGTGGCATGCCGCAATGCGAACCGCGTCCTCATCCAGGCTTTAAATGAGACAGTTGGTCAAGGAAAAAATGCCTCTTAAGCTAAACTATTCATGCTATGGAGTATCTACCAACTGGCGGATGTGGATCCGGATTAAGAGGTGACTTCAGGGATACGATAGAAACCCCTATGCTGGGCTGGCTAGGTGATGATGAAATATCGAGTTGGGAGTATAACTTCCCGGGAAGAAGCCATTCTCACCTACATAAATTCCTACGACGTCTGTTACATACTGTTAATAGTGTAGCAACTTAACAGGGCCTCCTGGAAGGAAAGGGCATGTCACGACGACAGGCGGCAAAAACTAAAGACGTCGGCACAAATAACCCGTTACCTGTGGTTATTGCGAATCGGTGAAGGAAGTGGATCGTATGGACATTGGCGTGAATAACTGAGCTGCTAGAGCTCTCAAGCGTCTCTTACCTGCGCGCTAGCGTTTTAGGTATACCGAGGCTAAAATATACATAGGCGCGGTGGTATACGAAGTAGAGCTATTCATGAACTAATGTCTATAATAAATATAAGAAGCACTCTTAAGAGGTAGCTATCAATAACTACCTAATAATCCGTACATCAACTTCGATAGATAGGTAGGTTTAGGTAGCTAGGTACCTAACCTATATAAGTTGACCAGAATCTATTTTTGGCACTTCTGGGATTACCTAATGTTGTTAGGTATACATAGGTATTGGGTTAGGTACCCATGATGTATATGTACGAACACCCAAGACGTTCACCAGCGGGCACCTGCACTCTAAGATATGCACCTACCCGCTAATTTACCTGATGTTAAGGTGTGATGGCAGGAGCGCCGCTTATTGATAGCCGTTGAACCTTGTCTAGATTCTGGAACATTTCGGACATCGTCTCTTTAAGACTAACTTAAAACTTACATACCTCCTTCTATACATACACATTTACCCCATATATATATGTAAATTTTAAAAGGAACCCACGACATCTCAAAACAAATGTACGCATGACGGGAAGTCGTCATGTGTTCGCAGCAAGTATGCATTGGCTAATTCCAGTGTTTCGGAGCTTCTGAATGACCTAATTACTGTCCTCTCTGATTGGAAGCAACGTGCCTAAGTCAGATCTCGTCGCGGGCGATTCGGAGTTATTGGCCGCCTTCTCGCATACCCCAGATAAACCTCCCCAGCTAAATGGCTTCTCCAGGCGCGACCGCCGTCCCGGCACCTACGCCCCTTGATAATTCAAGCATCTGGCATAATTTTACTTCTTGGACGGCCCAGCACCTCAGGTATTCCGTCAATAACGTAACCAGATTCGCACCGTCGCTTGAGGACCTGATTCTTGCTGGGCCTAGGATGTTAACCAAGCTTGGCATTATATCCTTTCCCGATGCCGTGGATGGCTTTGGGCAACGAGTGATAGCCGACCCAACGACATCCGACTTTTTTCTTTCGACGACTGCCGCCGCCCATATGCTTACCCAAGCTTCCGAAGCTGCCGCCAATGTAGCAGAAGTATTAGAAAATGAAGATCAGGATCCCGCTGTATTGGTCTCCAAGTTCTCGGCCGATGGAACCAAGGGTTTAGGTAGCGTCTTTAGCTATGCTACAAGCAAGTGGGCGCTCTGCTGTATTGCGATGGTCTGTTTCCCTCCGATTTTGACGTTGAACCGATTTCTAACGTCTAGCACTGTTGCAGGCTATCATATTGAACCGTACACATATATTTGCAGCTTCGCGAAGAAGGTTGTATCTGACATGGCCCGTTCGGCTCTTTCTCCGCTTCCTACCTATCATTCTCTTCACATACCAAGCTCGGCAACTCCTACAGTCCATCCAGTGCCAAACTTCGCCCGATTTCGCCGAGATGCGCTGGGGTAACGCCAGCAAAACATCAGACCTCATGTTCGCACAACCCTCTACATATTTGCATGGGCTCAGTACAGTCTTCCTTTTGGGCGCCACCGATTATGACAGCTGTCGTGCTGTTGAGATGGTCCCTCCAAGCAACCACGATTATTCAAATGAGTTACATGGCTCCTTGTCTCTACTGTGGCCCCTTTTCGGGACTCTATGCCTAAGTCATTTCCTGGAGACCATTTCATGCGCAGTGCAAGGACGTCAAGTGGCTGTCGAGACCGGCATGACCCTTTTCGAGCACTCCCTGGCCTTTGCCGAGGCCGACGCCGCTATTAGCAACCAACTCGGCTGGGGTTTATTTTCGAGTGGTAGTAGTTCCAATGTGACGTTCCAACAGGCTTCAGGGGCCAGCATCGCCGTCTCCAGATCCATGATAATGAAAAGGGTCAATACACCCCCCGAAGTCCTTCTAGTGGCTTTCCTCTCTGCCATGAGCCATATTACTAGCCACGTCTTAGGTGTCTTTAATTTACAGAGCCGGTACCGATTAGTTAGTACCGGGTTTTGGGCCATCTGCTTTATGGGAAGCATCGTGATAGAAGCTTTAGATTTCTCCGTCGACAGTCCGTCAACCATGGGTCTTTTTAGGTTTCCTACCGTCTGTATTATAGGTTTTATCCCCCATCTTCTGGTATTCATGGGCACGCTCGCGTGCCTTGCCATATATGCTATTGCTTTGGTCCTTTCGGCGATGCAGCCCCCGGATCGGTGGAACGTCAATGGACGGGTCTTGTCGTTCCGAGAACGATTGGCGCTCGCGCATGAGAATATGCAAGCGAATATTTCGCTCTCCGATATCCGGATTTCACGAGAAATGGACTTCTATACGGCACTGCTTCGGACAGGTTTTAGTGTCATCACGATGGCGAGTGAAGCCGTCTATCTAAACGAAGATCGGAGCATCAACTTGAAAAACCGTACATGGCTTGAAGAAGAAAGGCTAAGGGAGCTCGAGTCTATACGCATTCAGTGGGCAGGATCAGGTTTGGGTGCTTCCCGATACGATTCCGTCGGAGCTATCGGATTGGTGCCAATCAAGGACGGGCAGCTTGGAGCGTCAAGTGGATATGCGCGAGAACGAGCAGCTCAGACTATCCCCAAAACGCGTATCGGAGAAAAGCGTGCTAGGGATGGAGTTGGGGCCACTGAGCGTAGTTCGCGTTGGCTTCTAGCCTTGGAATTCATCATGAACATCAACAGGCTTCTGCTGCGATGGGGCGCGGTGCTTCTTCTGAAGGCGCTAACGCGTCTCGGGATCACAACCCGGCCTCGTATCCTAGTCTGGCTTGCTCGCTGGCCGAAACAGGATAATAAAGACGAGAGAAGACCCCCCGCAGAAGCACATTCATTGCTGCTGGGTCGAAATAGGAGGAGCAATAGGCTCTATAATGACGAGACTGCTGACGTGGAGGCCGAAGTACGAAGACGTCTCAGGATGGCCCCCGAGACAGCTAATATGCCGGATGAAGAACTAGACAAAAGATTATACAATGCGTGGAAGCACGGTGACTTATGGGGGTCCGTGGATACGAGCGGCGATTTTGAGCCGGATGAAAACGGCAGTGATTGGGATACGACGAGCATGATATATAGTGTCGCTGGCGATGAAGATCAGCAGAGCCAGTGGGTTGATGAGGATGAATTCGAGGAAAACGACGGCCAGAGGACGCCCACACAAGCATCTCAGCGCTTCTCGCTTTCCCGGGAGACAACTCCTTTTGACCAGCCCTTAGCCATAGGTGATCTTGCTAGGCTGCTTCATCCTAGAAGCCCAGAGGAGCGTCGCGAAGCCCATGCCCTCGCCGCCCACCTAAGTAGCGATCAGATTATCACGCGCTCTAAGTACGCACGCATGCAGCAAAACCAGCGGGGGCGCCTCTTCTTCCCACAGCGGCCTAGTAAAGGCAAGCTCTCGGACGAGGAGGAGGCCGAGCTCCTCGAGGACCTGATCATTACGAGGCGGACCGAAGCCGCGCGTGAAAGTGAACTACAAGATGGCAACAACAGTGACGACGACAGGGGCGGGCCTCAGTGTGTCGTATGCCACTCAGCCCCCCGCAAAATCATTGTATGGCCATGTCGCTGTCTCAGCCTCTGTGACGAGTGCCGTGTTACCTTGGCAATGAACAACTTCGACAAGTGTGTCTGCTGCCGCAGGGAAGTCGTCAGCTTTAGCCGCATATACGTACCCTGACGACCGAGCTGCGATACGTGCTAGCGGGCTCTTTGTCTGTAATACCCCATCGGTTCTCGACCCACTCGTACGACACGAAAGTCCTTCTGCATTCGTCGTTTAGCAATCAGCATCATTCCGCATTGTCCTCTGTGAGAGATTACCCGAGTTTAAAAATCGCACGGCGACTCATTAGAACCTGCGTCGAGGTGAACTTGACCTTTGAAACCTTTCTGTAGAATCAGTTCCCTATGATTAGTTCTAAGATGTCGGATTGGAATAGCGATACGGATGAGGAACATGATGGAGATGAATATGAAGCGATGAGGGCAATCATGTTGTAGCGAGAGGGGGGGGGGGGGGGGGGGGGGGAAAACACCCATGTGGGGTTTTTTGGTGTTTTTTTGTTTTTTATTTTTTAATGTTAAGGAGGTGGTTGTGTTGGGGTTGGGGGGGACCCGGGTTGG